>NW_006287375.1:1430304-1503938 GCF_000327345.1 Myotis davidii | reverse complement strand
CAACCCACCCTTCATCGTCTTAATCCTACTTCAACATATTCTGGTGGCAAAAATACAGCCATAGGATCATTCAATCTATAAATTATATGTCCCTAAAAACTTGTCTTATGAAAATACAGGCAGACCTCATTTTATTGCACTTCACTTTACTGAGCTTCACAGATGCTGGGTTTTTACAAACTGAAGGCAAGATCTTCCAATAACAAAAAGATTATGACTCCCTTTACTGTAATATTCGCTTTATTGTGGTGGTCTGAAATCAAACTTGCAATATCTCTGAGATATGAATGGATAAATACTGTATTTAATTTGTGCTTTGATAATGTGAAAATATTTTGTGAATGCAGAATAGTAAGTACTACTCTGGAACACACAAACATACAGATATGGAAATAAATTCTTATGACAAGCAATTGAAAGACAACAAAAATTTTCATGCTAGAGATTTCTGGAAAAGGAGGGACTATTACAAATGGACCTGGGCTTCCCCAATGAGTTAACATCTGAGTTCAGTATTGAGGAAGAAGAAAAAGTTGTAGAAGACGTATCACTTTAGCTTAGACAAAAAGACAAACTCTTCTCTTTAGCTTTTTGAATTAAGTCATAATCTAGAGGTAGGAAAAGAAGTCTGCAAGTAAACCTAGCATTTGTTGCACAAGGCCTAACCATCTATTTGTCCATTTGGTACAATATTGCTGTAAAAAAAATCACACACAAAATCACCTGAAGGGTTGGAAAAATCCAACATGCTGGTAGTAGGCTGAAGAAGATCCGGGCTGCTAGATGACAGTGTTCCAGGAATAGGCATTATAGCCAGACTGTGTCTACAGTGTCTTGTTCCCACAATGCTGTCGTCTTGTGATTGGCTCAGGCCTCCGTCACTTCAAAAGAATGTCATATATCACTTTAAAGTATTTGAGGGTTCTAATAGTAAACATTACTGTTCTCTGTGCACTAAGGCATAAAGAACCAATTCAAAGTGGTGACTTTAACAATTAGATTCATTTTTTAAAAAAAGGGCAACTGTAATAATGAAAATGGCAATAAAATGCTTTTAACAGTGACTAATAAAATGTAACTTATACATCTAAGTAATTCTACCACCTCATAGAGAAATAGTCATGCTAGTTTCAAATGGTTTGGGGAGAGAAATTGAACCTGAGTGTTTAGGAAGCCTTTGAGATCTGCCAGTTTCAATGGATGCCAATACATGTATCCAACAATACACAGCCAACACCACAGCAAGGTTCTCTCCCTTTAACAGAAAAGCTTCGAAACCTCCTAGGCCAGTGGTTCTCAACCTTCTGGCCCTTTAAATACAGTTCCTCATGTTGTGACCCAACCATAAAATTATTTTCGTTGCTACTTCGTAACTGTAATGTTGCCATTGTTATGAATCTTAATATAAATATCTGATATGCAGGATGGTCTTAGGCGACCTTTGTGAAAGGGTCCTTTGACCGCCAAAGGGGTCGCGACCCACAGGTTGAGAACCACTGTCTAAGCAAAGGATGGAGTTGGGTCTAAACCCAAACCAAAGAAAGGGAAAGTTATAAAAAACAATGTGGGGCCAGGTTCAAGTGACAAAATAAGAAAGGTCTTTAAACATATGAACAATCTCACTGTCCAAATCACCAATAGAGAAAAAATAACGGGAAGATGGCACAGAGAAGAGCAACAAACAGAAAATATGTGACAAACAGAAAAAAGAAGGAAAAGGAGGACCAGGCACAAAAATGGAAGAAAAGAACTTTATAGTCTCTAATGTTTATTCTAAGGGCACATTATTTCTTTGGTGATCTCTCAAGTCTAATTATTTGTCTGTTTCCTAAATGAGAACATCAAAACCAGAATAGAAAGCAAGTTATTGAAAGTTAATTCTCTTTAAAGGTTTAAAAAACAAGTATCAATTAAATGGCCATATTTAAGCAAATAAAATACTTTTCCTTTAAAATATTTAGAAGTGTTACATAAACAACTCTAAGTGAAAAATAAAAACATAGAAACATAACTGTCACTTAACTTTTAGATAACTGCAAAAGTCCTATAAAACATAGGAAAACAGTCCTACCCAAACATGGAATAACCATAAAAAGGAAAAGTTTCCATCAGCATCAATAATCAAAATACCACTTATTTCTAAGGGTTATGCTTATGTTAAAACCAATGCTTTAGGTTAATATTAATTTTCATCTAAATTTTATTGAATGCAGCATTTTACCTAGACCTTGCTACACATATAAACAGAGATATCACAGAATACTTACCTATTAGCATGGAATGGATTAGTGAAAAATGAGTAACATGGGATACATCTAGAATATATTGGGAGTAAAAAAAATAGGATTTAGGCAGATTAGGAAACTATGCAAGATGAAATATAGAGGACTGTTAAATAAACAACTAAAGGAGTGTTAATAGCCAGACAAAGAAGAAAGAGCCAGGACAAGAGAGAGAGCAGAGGAGTCAGGAAAAAGCATGGAGACATAGAAGACAGCAAAGGTAAGCATTTCAAGAGCAAGCTATGTCAGACAGACCTGGGTTATTAGCTGTGTGACCTCAGGGACTTTTCTGTTCCTAGTCTTTGATTTCTTCATCTAAAAATGTGAATAACACTATCTCCCAGGATTACTTTAAGGATTAAATTAGGCAATGTAGGTGAACATCTGGCACAGAGAAAAATAGGGTTCCTATTTTTAAGACGATGGTGAAGTATTTTTACCAAAATTAAAATTGAACAGTAGAAGTAAGAAAGGATTTTAAGCAATTCACACTGCAATACAGTAGGGGTCAGGGTGGGAATGACAGGTAAAGGCACTACAGAAAGAGAAGTGTTTCCCTGAGTAGAGAAGTCAGTCTAATTTAACAGATAAAGCAAAGGAAATATCTTATTTAATAAGTAATTTGAGCTTGTGTTAAATTGGCTCCTTAAAATTGGGTGTGTTTCCCTGAAGATCAGAGCTAAATGTTTTAAGATTAGGTAAGAGAAAAAAAGGAGGCAGGGGCCTTTCACAGATATAGTATCTACGGCTTAATAAGTAATTTGGCAACAATTTAAATTATGTAGGAAATATGACACTTTTAAAAAACACAATGGTCTTTCTTTTATAAATTTTTGAAAACAAACCTGCCAATTTTTGGACACAGAGGGTCAAATAACTGAATCCAAGGAAGCAAACTGTTAAAAGAGATCAGTAGCTAGTCCTACTAATCTCTTAAAAGTTGTTAAAAACAACTTTAACAATGTTAAAATGTTGTAATTTTATATTAAACTAGGTTGTATTAGTTGCAATAAATCGAAATTTAGAGACTAAGAGAAATGTACAAAATATTCTAAGTTCTTAACTCTCTTACTGATCTTATTTAACATTAATTCTGCTTTTTAATAAGCAATAGATTTGACACTGTACAGTTATAATAATTTTTCCCCGCCCAGCCCCGCCCCCAGTTATAATAATTTAAAGTTGGTTACAAATCCATGTTAATTAAGGTGTGAGCATGTATAAATGAAAACTATAGTCATGTTAAGTACAACTCATGCTATGACATGAATGAAATAGTATCTGATTGGCAAAATATCCATGCTTGTTTGGAAGCCGAATAAAACCTATTTGCAAGTAATTATGTCATTTCTTACCAAAACAGTCTCCTGAGGTGATGCAGTAATAGAAACAAGACAGTTTTGAAAAATTCCTTAATAATTCCCTGACACTATATTTAAAGTATATTTTAGTTTTATATCATGAAACTAAAAAGGCAATGTAAATACCAACATGAAATAAAAAATAATCCCAATATTAAAAGAAAAAAAACATATGCTAACAAGAAATGAGGAGGAACAATAATTTCTGATAAGAAAATAAGGCAGTCTATTTCTTGGACTGCTACAATGAATAACATGAAGATGTTACTTAGACAATCTGTGATTAAAGAAAACAAAATAAAAGCTGAGTGATTAAAAACATAGGAGATCAGAGTTCCTGAATTGTGAAATAATCTCAGCTCAATAAGAACCACATTGCTATGTGTTAATCTACAGATGTTATTCAAAATCAGTAACTTTTCTTTGTAACTTCTAATTTTCAGGAGCATTCTTGCATTTTAAAATGATGACATGGCTAGGGATTTTGAGAATTATCTGTTCTTATTTGTTCCTTCCTCGAATTCATTTTCTTTTGCTCATCTCACAGATGTAGACATTCTTTTTCTTTTTCTTTTTTTTTTTAAATATATTTTATTGATTTTTTACAGAGAGGAAGGGAGAGAGATAGAGAGTTAGAAACATCGATGAGAGAGAAACATCGATCAGCTGCCTCCTGCACACTCCCCACTGGGGATGTGCCCGCAACCCATGTACATGCCCTTGACCGGAATCGAACCTGGGACCTTTCAGTCCGCAGGCCGACGCTCTATCCACTGAGCCAAACCGGTTTCGGCTAGACATTCTTTTTCATAGTCTCTCTCTGACAACTTATCCTCTACTCTTAGAGAAGTGTACTGCAAAAGGCAGGGACCAACTGCCCTTTCCAGAGTCCTGGAACATAGGAGATGTTCAGAAATTGGGGCATTCAACTCATTTTATTTTCATTAAAAAACAAGTATTCAAAGTAGAAAACTTAAAAAATACAGGAAACAAGAAAGTAAGGAAGAAAAAATTACTAATAAAAACCACGCCTTTGTAAAAACCATAATCATTTGTCTTCTAGTCAGTTTTGTAGTATATATAGCACAATTACTTAACCAATTGCTTGTAGTTGTACATTTAGGGTATTCCCAATTTTGTTTTATTATAGAAAAAATTACTGAGAACATCCATAAATTAACCTGAATCTAATTATTAGTAGAAATGGAATTATTGAATCAAAGGTATGAACCTTCTTAAAGTTCTTCATTAAAAAACCTGCCCAAATGTTTTATAGAAAGGTTGCATCATTTTATATTTCCACAGCAGTCTAAGCTTATTATCTACTCTACTAGAGGCCTGGTGCACGAAATTCATGAATGGTTAGGGTCCCTAGGCCTGGCTCTCGATCAGGGCCGATCTGTGGGGCGACCAGCGGGGCAATCGGGGGGCCCTGCTGGCACCTGCCTTCACTTGCCAGCCCTGCCCCCCGCCGCTGGTCGCCTCCCTCTACGGGGCGACCAGTGGCGGGGGGATGAGAGGGCCCCCATTGGTACCCACCTTGGCTGGCCTGGAGCCTGCGGGCAGCTCCTGCGTTGAGCATCTGCCCCCTGGTGGTCAATGTGTCTCATAGCAACCAGTCATTCCACTGTTCAGTTGATTTGCATATTAGGCTTTTATTATTTAGGATAGGATGTTATCAATTCTGGCCCTAACTATTCTTTTTGTTGATCTTTATCCACTTTCCTGTTTAAATTGTATGTCCTTGATTATTATTGATGCAGAGCATCTGTTTCATGTACTCTACTTTTCTATAGAAGTTTTCTATCTAGTGATTCTTTTGCATGTATAACAAAAGGGGTTGTCTAAATTCATTTTTAATGATTAAGTGTCAAATATGACATACATTCTGAAAAATTAAAAATGGCCACTCTGGAAAGTAAAATAAATCTGTTCTCTCTGAAAAACGGATTTCAATAGAAAACCTTTATAATTTCTACTAAAATAATCTATTTCTTGGTATTTATATGGCTGAAATAGCATTTTACTTAACCAAAACATGTTTAGAAGAGAAAGCCAGTTTAAAATGAAGGGCAGCATTTTATTCATGTTTGTATTCATAGCCAGCAGCCTCTTACTGGCACAAAGCAAGAGACTCAATAAATATTCGTTAATAAATGAAAAAAATCCCTTCTGAGCTTAAGTAAAACTTCTACTAGATCTTTTTTTTGGTACCAATATAAAGAAATAATGCTTGAAAATATTTAATTAATTGCTCCTTGGACATTTCCTTGTCTCTGCTGTAACCAAAGATGTAAGTCAAAGATTGGTGGACATTTGGTCCTGTCTAAAACATCCATAGAGATAGTAGGTCCAAAAAGTCTTGAAATCTGGTCCTGTCAAAATGTCCTTGAGCATATTTGGTCCATACCAAATGATCCTATCTAAATCCCAATCTGAATCCCAAACCACCTAGGCTAATGAGGGAGGAATGGTTATTATTAGAAATACAGTCATAACACAATTAGACCAATAAAACACAATAGCATTTCTTATATACTTATCCTGTAAACCAAAAGTAAAAATAACTCTTGTAGGCTATTTGAACTCAGGGTCTTTTTCTAAGCTTGGACATTTCTGGACAGGACCAACTGTCTGGCAAGGAATCCAAGTGGAGTAACCAATTCCTACTTCTGAAGGAGACACTGTGGAGATGAGATACTGACTTAGCTATCTGAAACCTGAATATAGCTGGTTGGAATGTGAAGTTAACAAGCTAAAATCAGTTACAATCAGTGTACTCTGGTTTTTGATGACAAATATCACAACTGTGCCACTGTTGAAAATGGGAACCACTTAAGGAAGATACATATATTCCAGACCAAACCCACCAGGGTTTCTGGAAATGGAACTCAGGGCATTATCTCCTGAGGAACTCCTCTTGTACACTCTTTTCTGCCTCTAGTCCTCCATCCTTTTTCCTTTCCCTCAGTGCCTTCATACAGTGACTTCTGCTCATGCCAAATTGTCCCCAATCTCTTCAGTGTGAGCTGGCCCTCTTACATTCTCCTTACTCAATGGTCATTTGTTAGAACAAGCCTTTTCTTACAATGTTTGCAGTGCTGCTACAGTATGCTCATATTATAAGAACTTTGCTATTTTAAAATTATGACTTTTATAGACCACTCGCTTCAGGAAAGCAGTTATTCCGGAAGGAATGAGTAATAAACCTTCTAGACATGACTGACATCAAGAACAGAGCTCAGGATGTTTCAATCCTCTGTGAGCCCAAAATTAAATGAAGAGCGAATTTGTTCCCCAGACTGGAAATAACATTTCAAGGAGAACATTTCCCAATCAGGAAATCTTTTGAGATCTTGACATAAAAGATGAGAACTGACGTTTACCTGTTTCAAAGTTGCCTCCCAATTAATCTCCTCGCTATTACTGCTAATTTTGCTGCATCTTCCATCCCAAGCTACAAACACGCTAACAGAAGTTCCTAAAAGCACAAATCTTATCACATCATGTTTTCTCTGGCTCCCTATTATCTGGCTCCTAGTAAGATATAATAAAGTCCTCATCTGTGGCATAATATTAAAAATCCTTCATAACCTAGCACTTACCGATCTCTCCTGCTTCACCTTTCCGGGCGTGCGCGTCTGCGCGCGCACGCGCGCACACACACACACACACACACACACACACACACACACACATCTATTCAAACTTACCAGGCTTGTTCTTGCTTTTGGACATTATCAAAGCATTTATCATCCTCTAATGCACCATTGGCCTGCTTTTCCCTTTTAGATAATCAACTCTTAAAGGACAAGAAACTTGTTCTACTTATCATTCCATATTTCTATCTCTGGACATTGTGCCTAATGTATAATAAATGCGAAAGGGTTTCTGATATGAATTCCTTAAGGTAGGAACTACCTCTTTTCAACTTGATAATTATCATCTGTCATAGTGCCAGGAACCAGAAGCCAAATAAGTATTTTCTTTGAGCAATTTTTATTTGAATATTCTTTCTTTTTTTCCTTGACTGTGCCGGCCTACTCTGCTTAAGTACTATATTTGATTAGAACTTTTGTGATTGCTTAAAGAAGTAGATAATGTAGAATATACACAGACATAATATATACCAGACTCATTTCCAGTCATGACACTTCAGTGGATTGATTTCATCAGTATTTTATAGACCTTAATTTACATAGGAAATCTTGAACTTTTACTCAGTTTTAGTGACATCTCATTTTGGAAATAGAAATACATTTGATTAATAAGGCCAGCATTAGAATTCAAGAGAAAATAAATAGTGCAATAAGAGAAAGTTAATTTAAAAAACAAAACCTACAATTAGTGAATGTGACAGAAGATTTAAGGTGTCCAAATTTGTAGGTAAAAGGACTAAAACTATACCAAAAATATACCCCCTTCTCCCCTCCAAAACAAGATTTTATAAAATGGCAGTTGTTTCTAAAATTCAAAAGAAGGCTAATAGAAGACTATATAATCTAAAACTGGTAACTTCAATGAAAAGATGGGAGACATTCAGAATTTATTCTCTTTTATTTATGGATCACGTGTAGATTTTATGATGCATTAGTTGTATAAAAAACAAAACTGACCCAAATTTCACTTCCCCAAAATAAAAAATTTATAGTCAACAGGAAAATGCCCATATGACTGAGAATGGCATTACATACCTAAATAGTTTGGGAGGCAAGATACTAAATCGTGTTTTATCCAAAATTTTCCTGATTTTGTTTCTTCCACCTGAAACAGTATTTGCTTTTACTTTCTTATTTCCTTTCTCCTGTGGTGCCTGCTCAATATCTCCTGGTACATCCTGGATTGAATGGCGATTACTTTTTTTTTCAGCAATTTTTGGAATGTGAGGAACACCAGATTTTTCTTGTTCAGTCCTACTAAGTAACTCTTTGAACACTGTGGGAATAAATAAATAAACTTGTCATTTCTTCAGGTTAGAAAGCTTTTATATTAACAGCAAATTTTGAGAATAAACAGTCACTTTTTAGCACTTGACATTTCACAGCCTTATTTATTCATGAAATTTATATCCTTCCCTAATCAGTTATATCCACTTCTTGTTACAGTTTTTATACCTGACTATACTGCTGATGTTATCTCAGTGAGGAAAATGAAAAGGAGGTAGCGAGCCAGCCAGCATGTTTGAGAAGTTCTGGGGTTCCTATTTAGAAAATAAGCTATATAACTGCTCATCAACTCAGATTTTATTAAAACAGATATTTAGATTCTATTATTTATGTTACTTCTAATGATAAGGTGAGATGAGATATAAGTACTACATTATGCTCAGTTTTGCAAAAGTTACCCATTAAAAAAATGGGAAGAGCTTTGCTTGACCAGTTTTTACCAAAAATAAATAGTACTACATTTGGTAACATATGACATCTTCCTCAGTGTTACACTCATGAGACTTATGTCACTCAATAAAGTAAAGCAACTAATAAACATTCACTGCAGTGGTCTGGAGTAAAAAACCAATTGTCCTTAGCTAACTTTCTTTTGACCCTAAGTCTGGTGTGTTACTTCATCCTTAAGGAGGATACATGTGCATTGGGGGACTTGCTTGTCTAGCAATCTCTTTGCCAAGATTCAATTTTTCAACTTGTGAGAGGAGCTTTATCTCCCTGGAATCAGGCAAAAGAAAGAAATATCTGTAAGAGGCTATATATCTAGAAGCTATTAAGTGACTCATTTTCCAGTTAGAAAAAGCTGCCACCTTTTTTTCATTAAGTAATATCATGAAAAAGTTTTTTTGGTGGTGTTTAAAATGTGTGTTCTTAAATAAGACAGATCAACTGCTAGAAGAAAAAAACACACACTAAAAAGATAAATGCTAAAGTACAAGGAAACTTTCCTAAAAACTTGTGGTGCCTGGGGGGCGGGGGATGTCTGAATGAAAGAAAGATGGTGGCTGCATATTTTTAAATATGCGGGTCTTCAGCCCCATGATATGTGGAACTTAAGATTAACAGTTACAACTTTAAGCAGTACTACTCTGTACCTCCATAGAAGACAAGCTGTAAACTGTATAAATGTGCCCACTGAAACTCCAACCACAGAGAACTGCGATACTTTCACTTATTTGGGGGGATAAACCAGTTTTCCACAAGATCAAGGACCAATAAGTAAGATTCAAATGGACAAAGCCTTAAGAACTGACACCTTACCACTATAAATAATTTGGTTTTTAGTTGTAACACTGGACCATTTTTAAAGTTTCAACCAGAATGATTTCACATTACCAGAGTATATTGTAAGCTTATGAAGAGCACATTTCTGCCTTCAAAACAATTAAAATCTTTATGAGTCACCTTTCAAAGATACTCTGCTTACAAAGGCAGTTATTAAGATACAATAACTGCCTTTCAGTTTCTATTTTTATATTCACTTTATTTTAAGTCACGTGGTAAAGGCAAAAAGGCTTTTTTGAGCTAAAATCAAGATATCCACCCATTCAAAAAATATTTGCCAACTTGTAAATATATGTCAGGTACTATACTACCTGTCTGCAGAGACCTCCTATTGGGGAACATACAGTCTACAATACAGAGAAGACATAAGGGACAGAGAGAACATAATGAGATAGAGATAATAGAGATAGCAAGAAAGGGAAAATTTTCTTTAAATAAGTCACTGTGTATGAAGAGGTCAATAAAGTGAGTAGATTTTTAACTAAGCAACAGGAGGGGAAGGAGGAATGAGTCTAGGTAGAGGAAATCTCTACTTCAAAGTTCCTGTGGTAAAGGAAATGTTAAGAACAACAGTAAATCTCTCAATAGGCAGCAGATAATTCTGGCTATAGTGTGTATGTAAGGCGCTTCAACAGTGTACAAAGTAGTTTCTAATTTGGGAAAAATATTTACAACCCTTAAGATAAAATGACAGGACATTCAAACATATAAACAGATGAGTAACTCAGCATAAAAATGGACAAATAAAATACTTTTTATAGCTCTGGCTGGTGTGGTTCAGTTGGTTGGGCTTCGTGTGTGTGTATGTGTGTGTGTTGTTTTTTTTTGCTAGTTCAATTCCAGGTAAGGAACACGAGGCAGCCAGCAATGTGTTGTTTTCTCATCAATGTTTCTCTTTCTCTCCCCCTCTCCTTTCCTCTCTCTCTAAAAACCAATAAAAAAAAAAAAAGATTTTATAACACACATGAAAAAGTGCTCAACCACTCTCATTATTAAAGAATACAACAACTAAAGTTGAGTATGCCCACCGCCGAGGCATTCTTCTTCTTTTTAAAATATATCTTATTGATTTTTTACAGAGAGGAAGGGAGAGGGATAGACAGCTAGAAACATCGATGACAGAGAAACATCAATCAGGTGCTTCCTGCACACCTCCTACTGGGGATGTGCCCGCAACCAAGGTATATGCCCTTGACTGGAATCGAACCTGGAACCTTTCAGTCCGCAGGCCAACGCTCTGTCCACTAAGCCAAACCGGTTAGGGCCTGAGGCATTCTTAAACACTGATGAATGAAGTGAGGTATGCAGACTGGGGTAAACTTTTGGAAACTGCTTCCACTCTGAGAAATTTATAGGTGTGTCATATAAGCATAAAAGATAAGCACTAAGAGTTTTTATTACATAATTTGTAAATAGCAAAAACTGGTAATAACCTAAAACATATATTTGAGTTGACATCAACTTAACAGATTGCGATGATAATGCAATGGAATTCTATGCAATAACAACTATACAAGAGTAAATCTGTATGAACTGATGTGGAAAGGTAAAGAATACTGTGCACAGTATAGTTCGATGATGCATCTTTCTTGGGTGTTTTAATTTTCAAAACATATCCGTGTATTACTTTTATTAAAAAATGAAAATGCTCCCCAGTGGAGTGGCTTAGTGGTTGAGTGTCGACCTATGAACCAGGAGGCTGTGGTTCGCCTCCTGATCGGGACACATACCCGGGTTTCGGGCTTGATCCCCAATGTGGGGTGTGTAGGAAGTAGCCAATCAATGATTCTCTCTCATCATTGATGTTTCTATCTCTTTCTCCCTTTCCCCTCTTCTCTGAAATCAATAAAAATAAATTTTAAAAAATTTAAATGCTAATAGTAAATTATCTGAGTGGTGGGATTTTAAAAGATGTTAGAAAGTTTTGAAGGCCAAGAGCATCTGATGAACTGAAATTCCAGAGCAGGAAGAATGTCAGCTGAGAATACCAGCTGTTTTCTTCTCTGCAGACATTTACTGCATCTAAACATGAAATGTGGATCAGGTGGAGGTTGTCTACTAGAGGAAGGAGGATTTCGGATGGCTGTGCGTACTGCATAAAAACTGCAATAGAGAGAAGGACAAAAGCAGCGTCACTTTTTTCCACAGGACATCTCTATTAGTAGTATTGCAGCCTTTAGATCTATTTTACTGTCTCCCAAGATCCATGTTGTTAACCAGTATGTTATACTATTTTTGTATTTTTATACATAATATTTGATATCAGTTAGTAATTATTATGTGCCAGGTACAAAAAGTTAAAAGTACAAGAACCCTATAAAACAGAGTTGGAGAAACTGAAGTTTGAAGAGACTAAATAATTTGGTCTTGGTAATAGAGCAAGCTCTGCTTTCACATTTTTCAAAATCAGAACCCTTTTGGTTTAACCCAAAAGTTGATGTTTCTAGATACTAGTTCCAAACTCCAGGAAATCCAAAATCTGGCAAGACTTTCTTATTTGTTGCTTAATGAATACAATATTAGGAATTGCAAATAGATAGTTACTTACCATGACTTCACATGAGGTAATTCAGTAAAAGGAACTCAAATGAAATGAGGAAAAACAACATGTTTCATTTTTCATTATGACTAAGTGCAGTACAAAGAGGAGCCAAAGAGGAAAAAAATAGACACACTTCCTTTTCTATACGCATAGCTTTTAAATTCAATTCTTATTTCTCAAACTGCAACCTAAAGGACCTATGAGAAACTTTTCCCTCTCTACTTAGTAAAGACTCAAATTTTCTTTGACAGTTTCCAATTGTTATATTGTTTCCCTTCTCAGAATTTCAGGGAAACTCAATGGCATCTAATAAAACCAAACTACAGAAAGTCATTCCTAAATGTCTAAAAAACTCAACAACAAATAGATTAAGTTAAAAGTACAGGCTTAGCCATTGGTTCAATCAAATATAAACAGGATCAGAACACACTTCAGGCACAATAATCAACATTTTTACATAAAAGTAGAGTATGTAAAAATACTCTACTTTTTTTATAATAACAAATTTGTTATTATAAATTTATAATTTACTGCTTAATTCAATGTTTTACTCAATTTATTTCCATGAAACATCTAATCTGGCATTCGTATTATTATTTCAAAAACCTAGCCTTGTGGTCGGCAAACCGCGGCTCGCGAGCCACATGCGGCTCTTTGGCCCCTTGAGTGCGGCTCTTCCACAAAATACCATGTGCGGGCGTGCACATAGAGTGCAATTGAAACTTCGTGGCCCATGCGCAGAAGTCGGTATTTTGTGGAAGAGCCGATATTTTGTGGAAGAGCCACACTCAAGGGGCCAAAGAGCCGCATGTGGCTCACGAGCTGCGGTTTGCCGAGCCGCAGTTTGCCGACCACTGACCTAGCTAAAACATTAGAAGTAGAATGATTTGCACATTAGCAGGGGGTGGAGGGTGGGGAAACCTAATTCTGATTTTAAGTTTCATTCAGTCATTCTAAGTCTTACTCAGTATCTTCCTACAAAGTAAAGTACATAATAGATTCTCAATAGACATTTTATAAATGGCTGACTGAATATAGTTATACACATGTTTTAAAATGTACTTTCTAGCCCTGGCTGGTATGCTCAGTGGATACAGCTTCTGCCCCTGCATCGAAGGGTTGCAGGTTCGATTCCAGTCAAGGGCATGTACTTGAGTTGCGGTTCGCTCCCTGTCCCAGTTGGGGCATGTGTGGGAGGCAACCAATAAATGTCTCTCTCTCTCTGACTCTCTCCCCCCTCCCACCCTTTCAGTCTCTCTAAAAATATAAATAAAATACTACATATCCCAACACCAAAGACCCTAAAAATATTCAAATAGCTAGAAACATGTTTACATTTTACTATTCTCCTTTACATTATAATGATTCTTTTTCTATTACAAAAAAAGCTCAGACAATTTTTAAACAAAACTCACCAAAAATATTGGTCTTTACAGTAAGTGCAAGATGAGTATTATTCCTCAAAATTTCAAGGGCCTTCACAAATGTAATATTCTCGAAGTTTTGTCCATTTACTTCCATTATCTTCAGAAAAGTATTTGAAAAATATAAATTAAGACAGAAACAGTATCAGTTACCTCTGAAACCTTAAGTTTAATGGTTAAAAAAAAAATAAATGAAATGAAACAAATAAAATGTGCCTGTAAGTGAACAAGTTATCTCTGAGAATTGGGATTACTGTTTAATTTTTTTCCTCAATATTGTTATATTTATCCAAATTTCTACTATAAACATTTTTTAAAAGTTCATTCTCTCTGGAATCATATTAGAGAAATTTAAAAAATAACATAGGTTGGTTTTTATGAAGGAAAATTTTTAATCATGCCATCAGTCCATAAAAAGTATTGCCTGTGTGCACATACAAATTTTATGAAACATTCTAAATGAAAATTTATTGCATTTAAAAGAGATAAAAGTGGTACTCTGAATATATCTAGTAACATTTCCTGCCACTGCTGAATCAGGCAGTCCAAAAGAAAGCAGCACAAACTGTAATTTGGTTCTTCCATGTGACACTGCTGATACTTCAAACAGAAGGGCTTCTCAAACTTGCTGTGCGTCAGAATCACACAGGAAGTATATTTAAAGAATACTAATTCCAAGGGAAAGGGATAAAGAAATAAACATATTGAACAGAAAAAGAAAGCAGCACAGAGGAAAGATCTCAGGAACTGACAAAGATTCCCAAGGATACAAAGAGAGTGAGAAACAAAGTAGTAGGAAAAAAAACTTAAAAATCACTGAAGTAAAATTCCCTGAGTTGAAAATATCTAGTCTATATACTGAACTGGATTTTCTAGTATCTACACTAATAAAAGACAAAGATGCTAATTGACTGTACCTTTGCTATGCCCACCAGCCAATCAGAAGAGTATACAAGTTAACCCAACAAAGATGGCGGTTAATTTGTATACACAACCACCCAGTGAAGACTGAAGACAGTGTAGAAGGAAGCCAAGCACTGCAGAAGGGAGCCAAGCGGCAGAGAAGGGAACAGATCAGAGGTAGCAGAGACAGGAGTGGAGCTGAGGCAGCGGACACGGGAGGGAACGAAGTAGCGGAGAAGGGAGGGAGTGAGGCGGTGGACATGGGAGGGAGCCTAGGCGGCGGGAAAGGGAGAGAGCCGAGGCGGCAGAGACGGGAGGGAGCGAAGCCCGCCTCTGGCTTCGCTCCCTTCTCTGCTTTGCTCTGGTCTCAGGAAGTCCTGTTCTTGCAGGAATAGGCCCGAGGAAGCCCTATTCTTGCAGGAATATTCCTGCAATGAGCCTCTAGTATATAAAAATTAAAAAATAAAAATATTTTTAAACATATCTCATGAAAATTTTGAATTCCAAGGATAGAAAACAAGAAGCTATAAGCATTACTGAAGGGGTGAGGGTAGGGACCAAAGCTACCTAAAAAATAAATATAAAAGTTGGTTTGGACTTCTCTTAAGCAACAAGCACTAAAATGACATGATACTTATCTGTGACTAAAAAACTGTGAGGAAAAAATAAATGTGACCAAAGAATTTTATACTTTACTGAATAAAAGCATCATCAGACATGCAATGACACATAAAACTCTAGTACCCATTTGCCCTTTTTCAAAAAAGTACTAGAAGACAATGAGATGAAACCAATGAATAGGGACAATTGGCACAGATGAAATGAAGGCAATCAATGAAATTAGTAAGGTAGGTATAAATGTCTAAATAATTATCCTATTTCATAAAAGAGTAATATGCAAATTAACTGTCACCCTGTAACAAAGATGGCAGTGCCCATAGCGGCCGGGGCAGGACGCTGGTGGCGTCACCCCAGCAACGTGAGCCCAGCAGGCAAGTGCGCCCACAGGCAGCACCCAGCAGGGCCTGCTTGCCCATCCCCATGGTGTGGAGCAGGCAGGCCCCACAGAGAGCAGAGAACCATGGGGAGTGGGCCCAAGCTGTCAGTAGGACATCCCCTGAGGGCTCCCGAATTGGATAGGGTGCATGTCTGGCTGAGGACCCCCCGCCATGCACGAATTTTGTGCACCTTGCCTCTAGTAAGTAATAAAATTATGTAACTTTATGTAAATGTCAAAAGCATTCTTAAAGAAGAATGTTAAAAAACGACTTAATAATCTAGATATAAAATCTCAGATAATTTCAATGACACTTGGGAGGATTGAAGGAAGAAGTAAAAGCATGATTATTTTTTTTCTTCTCTCAGAAATGAAATAATTTGATTTCAGTACTTTTTTCTGTGAATAGATTTTTAAATGTGTTCACAATAAATTCCTGAAATAATAAATATACTGACTCCAGGATCCTAAGTACTAGAAATTCTTAATAAGCAATCCCAGGTAAGGCTAAGAAATCTCTATTTTTTAAAAAGCCCCCTTAAGGAAAAAAGGGGATCATTACAACTTTATATCAGAGTTTCTTAACTGTCTGTATTATTGACATCTGGGTTGGATAACTCTTTGTTGTGGGGGCTGTTCTATTGTGAGGTGTTATAGGCAGTATAGCAGCATCCTGGCCTCTATCCACCAGATGCCAGTAGTAATCCCCAAGTCATGACAACTAAAAATATATCCAGACATTGCCAAATTTCTCCTGGGGGACAAAGTCACACCTGGTTGAGAATTCCTGTTCTGAGATACAAAACAACTTCTAATGTGAATGCCCAAAAATTATTTTAAAAAAATAGTATGGTTCAGTTAAAAGTAATATAAAGCTACATTCTCAATTAATGGATGAACTAACCAAAATTTTAAAATGGGGAAAAGTAAGCTTCCCAAGTGATTCAGCTAGATTTGGGAAACCACTCTTTGCTGTACATAAGAATCATCTAGAGAGCTTTGATAAAAATACAGATTCACAGACTTCAGATCTGGAGAATGTGATTAATAGGACTGATGTGAGCCTAGGAATCGCATATTTTAGTAATAACATTGTCAGTAATCAAGATTTTGAAATATGCCGCACTCTAGTTACTTAATGCCTATAAGGAGAGAATAAATCCCTACCAACTTTCTCTGCGTATCTCCTTTCCCCTAGTCCCTTACCTGGCTCACTGCTTAGGAATTGTAGTCTATTATCATATGAACATTATTTAAGCTGAAACCATCATTTATGGTAATCTCAAGCCACTTACATTTTAGAGTGCTATGAATGGAAGTGCTTGCTCCTTCCAACCTTCCAAAGGTGCTAACTCATATACTGAGCTTTCTGAAAAACTTTGAAGTTGCCAGATATACAGTTTCCTAATCCTTAGAGGATGGGCAGGACCATTCAAAAAGGTCATGTTGATAGTGACTAGACAACCATGCTGTTTCTGGCCATACTATATCAAATTTCCCATTAAAAGTGATAGATATATGACAAATACATTTTAAAATAAGCCATTTTAAAATACCACATCTCAAAAAGCTCTAACAATACTTCCTTAAATTGATCATGTTTATTTGAAGAAAAATGTAGGTGACAAAAGAAGTAGCAGACTTATCACTTATAGGAAGGCTTTAATTTAGCCCTGGCTGGGTGACTCAGTTGCTTGGAGCACTGTCCCGTACACCAAAGGTGGCAAGTGCAATTCTCATTCAGGGCACGTACTTAGGTTGCGGGTTTGCAGGGTGCATATGACAGTCAATTGATGAATGTTTCTCTCTCACAATGATGTTTCTCTCTCTCTCCTTCTATAAAATCAGTGGAGACATATCCTGGGGTGAGGATTAAAAAAAAATGTTTTAAGTTAAAAAACTTAAGTTGCCCCCCAGGAGAGAGGAAGGAAGAGATAGAAAAAGAAACATTGATGTGAGAACAAATCATCAATCAGCTGCCTCCTGCTGGAGAATGAAACCAGCAACCTTTTGGTGCACAGGAAGACACCCAACCAACCGAGTCACAACATCCAAGGCAAGCAGGCTTTAATTTAAGTGGTCAGTTATCCACTTACCTCAGCGATTTTTTAAGACACACAATACCTCACTGTTTAGGCAGGGGCATTACCTCTTTTCCCTTATATCGGCAAACAAGAGCCAACACAACAATAACTGGTCAGTGTGAATTAATAAAAATTATATCTATTTTTCTGTCAGATTGGCAAAAAAAAATATATTTTCTGATGTGCCACAGAATTCTAGTAATTAGTTTATGTGTGCCACGAGATGAAAAAGGTTGAAAATTGCTGACTTACCTGATCACCACGTTTCAGTCCTGCATCAGCAGCTTTGCTATTAGGTTCTACTCCTTCAACAAAAATACCAAATCCCTTCTCACTTCCTCCATTAAGACTGAAATGCAGAGGGGACTCCCGGGAGGCTTTTTGCAACACAACTTGTCTCCACTTAGCCTTTGCAGCACATGCAATATTCAATAACCGGAGATGACCATTCATTTTCTAGAAAGTAGACAAAAGAAAAATATATACAAATGTATGTATCTACTACTATAGGCTTTAACAAAAATGACCTAAAATTATTAGAATTAAAGCAGAGTAAAGAACATGTAAGTTGGGGTGAATAAAAGTGAAGGAGAAGTTCCACCCCAGAGCACTCTTAAGTATCTCTTAATATGAAAACTTCTAGATAATTACAAATTAGAAAAGATTTCAAAGTGATGTCTCATTTAGAGGGGGATGACAAGAAATTACTCCTCATTTCTTAAACCTTCCCTAATACATACTGTACTATTTTGCTTATCTCCTGGCTGTTATATACAACCCAAATCATTTTAAAACATTTATTTAAAACCTTATAGGACTTGAACCACCTTTCCAAATACTAATATCCAAAGTAAAGCAGAGTCATGTCTTCACCTCTCCCAAGAATGCTATTCCCATATTATTTTAGATCTTCTTTAAACTCAGTAATATTCTAACTTCTATATTCTAATACCAGTTTAATATCCAACTACTCTCAAATAATGTAATATGTATAAATCTCATATCCATAACAAGAAGCTAAAGTTTTTTCAGCATGCAGGAGGCAACTATTCAGTGTGTCTCACATCCATGTCCCCCCCTCCCCACGTCCTTCCACTCTCTCTAAAAATCAATGGAAAAAATATGCTCACTCCTTGGGTAAGGACCAAGTCTTACACCTGTTCTGATCCTATATAACACCTTGAAGTATAAAGTAGAATTCCATAAATAATTGACGACTAGCTGATTACTGGGGGAAAAATATCCCATGATTGTAAGGCCCCCTTCTATCTTCCATGAGCCCCTTGAATATCTATTCAAGCCAGCACTGGAAGACCCAAATGATGGAGGCCTCTATGACCTCTTAGTCAGATTCCCCAGTTCCATTCAATCTCCCATTTTGCATACAGCAGACATGATGCCCAAAAGGCTAGAGGAACTAAGGAGCAGAAAAAGGGACAAAAGTCTGCCAATTTCCCCCTTTATGCAACTCAATCCACTTATACTCTATGACTAATAACAATAATTCTTGAGCATTTGCTATGTGCCCGTTTTGTTCTTAGATTGTTACACTCATTAGCTCATTATAATCCTCATAACATTCCAAACTAGGCACAATTATCTATAAAATAAGACAACTGAGGCACAAAAGTTTAGGCAACTTGTCCAAGTTCACATACAGCGAGTGATGGGTTTTGGGTGTTAATTCAGTCAATAACTCCTCAGCTATACTAGTATTATTATTTCTTCCTGAAATTGCAGTTGCTTGAAGCAAAGACAACTTGGTTGCAGTTCAAAATTTTATATATAGAAGGGAGAATAAAATGGATTTATAAATAGCTACTGTGAGCACCTTGAGGTGATCATACTAGGTGTTGAATATTTAGAACAAGTGAAATCACATGCAGAAGGATGACTCAGAAAATCTAATGTAGAAATGATATATGTAAGATAGGCCTTGAAGCACATCTGGAAGACTTGAAGAAGAGAATTCCAGCTTGAGAGGACTTCGGAAAAGAATATAAAGTAACCTGGTTGGCTATAATCAAGGGTTCAAAGGAAAAAAGCTGAAAATGTAGATGAGGGACCTGAATATAGAGGTGAGAATTATTTTGGTAGGAAACACTTTGGTTTATTGACAGAGTAATAGTCATCTCATTTGTGGTTCAAAAACAATCTTTTGACCACAAAGAATGGACTAGAAGAGAGAATAGAACTAAAATTAGGAGGCTTTTATAACAGATCAGGCATAAGAAAATGAGGGCCTAAACTGGGGAGTGAAGAAGAAAGGGCTGAGCCCTGGCCAGTGGTGCAGTGGGTAGAGCGTGGGCCCACAGACTGAAGGGTTGTAGGTTCAATTCCTGGTCAAGTGCCGGTTGCAGATTTGATCTCTGCCCCTGGTTGGGGCACATGCAGGAGGCAACTAATAGGTGTGTCTCTCTCACATCCATGTTTCTTTTTCTCTCCTCTCTCTTCTCTCTCTCTCTCTCTCTCTCTCTCTCCCCCCCCTGCCCACTTCCTTCCACTCTCTAAAAATCAATGGAAAAAATATGCTCACTCCTTGAGTGAGGATAAAAAAAAAGAAGAAGAAGAAGAGAAGAAATGGCTGAGACAGACCATGGGAAATATGTGTATAGTGACCCAGGTCACTTGAGCAACTCTCTGTACATCTTGACCGGAGAAATCAAGGCAGAGAGGGGGACCACATATACACAAGAGTTTATAAACCTGGGTGACTAGGAGAAAACATTATCATTAGTCTTACAGCAGAAACAGAAGAGTCAGGAGGAAGCATGATGTTTGTCTGGGTTGGAGTGGCAGAAGATGAACAGAAGAACAGAATATGAATATGAATATTCTCAGAACAGACATTCAAGACACAGAAGATGAAAGCTGCTCTGAATTGCTATTTTTGGGGAGAATGGGGGAGAAATCCCTAACTCTAAAAAAAAAGATAAATATTTTTGAGCCTTACTGTATCTTCCAGATTTTTTTCAAATTCCTCCAGAAATCGAGTCATAGCAGGATCACCTTCAAAATCATTAAAATGATTATTTACCCATAATAAAACAATCCGTGTTACCTGTGGAAACATGAAGAAGGCAGTGTGATGTTACGAAAGGCATTCTTTCACAAAGGATTCCAAAACATGCCCCAAACTGAGTTTTACGGCTAACCCCCTCCTCCCTTTCCTACACATGACTAACACCCTCTTCCCTTTCCTGCACTCAAAAGGTTCGTTCTAACAGAGAGACATAGTTTAGTTGAGCTTGGGAATACAAGTAACATAGAGCCAAGACTCTGTTCTCAGTGAGAATATACAAACCTGGATGTTAAGATGTAAGCACATGAGATATATATTTCAGACAGTATCCTAAAATGCAAGCTTCTGAGGACAAACATATAAAAAGTGTTGCCATAGCCAAGACCATTTAACCAAAATTATAACAAAAACAGATCTGAGATTTACTTCATTTATAAATACCATGAGTTTTCAAAGTTATGAATTGCTTTTACTTTGTGTCACAAATTAACAGAAAAATTAAAAGCTAACAAATGGAAGTTGAATAATGTGCCTAGCTAACTATGCAATTTATGTCATATATTTTAAAAATTATGATAGAATACACATAAAACCACCATTTGACCACTTTAAATGTTGGCATTTAGCTCATTCACAGTGGTGTGCAACAATCACCATTACCTAGTTCCAGAACATTTTCATTGCCCCATTCTATTAAGCAGTTATCTCCCATTCTGGCTTCTCTGCAGCCACTAATTTGCTTTTCTATGTGTATTTGCTCATTTTGGATATTTCATACAATATGTGAACTTTTGTGTCTGGTTTTTCACTTAGCATATTGTTTTCAAGGACCATACCTGTGATTCATTCCTTTTCATGGTTAAATAATATTTCATTATATGGCTATACCACATTTTAAATTTTGACGAAACTCAATTTATTTTTTCCTTTGTTGCTTGTGCTTTGAGTATCATATCTAAGAAAACACTGCCAAATCCAAGGTCATGATTTTTGTACCCCTTCTTTTCTTCTAAGAGTTTTATAGTTTTAGCTCTTATTTTAGGTCTGATCCACTTTGAGTTGATTCTTTTGCATGTGGATATCTAGTTGTTTCTACATCATTTTTGTTCACTCTTAGCACCCTTTATTTCCCCACCAATCAAAGTAACTCTTTATAATCTGGGAGGGGGGGAGAAGAGGGGTAAGCCTGTAGTTTTGGACATTTTAGTTTTTTAAACAACAGAATAATGCAATCGAGCTAATTCTAACTTATTTCCTTTAAAATATAACTCAGACACTCTAAGCAATTATGGCCCTACTTTGATGTTTCTTAACATAACAGAATTCCAATTTGCAAGGCATTACCAGTCTTTCCATTATATATATGAATACTCCATGAAATTAGGTAAAATAATCTATTTAAAATAGAAAACTAACGCAAAAAATATTCAAAGGTAGATTTAAATAAGTCACAGCAGATATAAATTAATGTAAAAAAGACCAATTGTTTTCAAATGATACTATAAATAAGAAAAATCAACATACTCTATTTTGGGGCTTATAAACAATCTAAGCCCTCTTGAAAAAAAAATTTACTTCAATAATCTTTCTAAACTACTAATCAACTTTTAACTCTCCTTCAGAAACAATGAAATATTTTGAGAAAGTTCAACAATACTCTCATGTGGCAATTGTGTTTTCTGAATTTGCAGCTACATCACAGCCTTATTTCCGTTTTTGTCTTATAAGGCTCATATCCACTTTTAACACACTATTTTGTCATAAAATAACTATACAGAGATACATCAATACTGGCTCACTATTTTTTCAGGTGAGTTGAATTTTATCAAAATAAAATAAACATTTATCAACTGCAAAAGGTTTTATGAACAAAATTTAAAGGTTAAAATCACTTTCACGTCCCTTATGTTTATAATTACCGCGCTAACCAATTGCGCCACTGGAGCTCCCCTTATGTTTATAATACAAACCTTATCTCTTAAACTGTCAATTCTAAACCATTCCAATAGTTTGATCCCAACATCCAAAGGACTTTCAAGAAATGTCCTATAAGTTAGTAGAAAATCTTCTATGTAAGTTGGGTCCACAATGGAATGTTCTTCTATTAAATGCATGATGAGACGCTCGGGTGTTGCCTAAAAATCCAAAGATAGAAAAGATTAGAAAATAAATAGCTCAAAAATCAAGGAATTCCTATTAATCACTTCCCCTTGTAGCCACTCCATTAGAAAGGTCCTCAAAGAAGAGTGTCTCCCTTAAAACACTTAGCACTGGGATTAGGTAGTCTCTACAGGTTGTAATTCATCAGCACCCAGAGATTTAGAGCAGGGTCAAGGAACGTCCAGCTTGAGGGCTATATAAGGCCAGTGAAATCATTTGGTCTGGCCCTGCCAAGGCAACCGCAGGCGGCACTTGAAATTCAGTAAATCTAGGAGTTTTTTTCACAGCAATATAAATGTATATTAAGTGAATTACAGTAAGTGAATGATGTTATAAATATCCAAATGGCTCTTGGAAGAAAAAAGGTTCCCCACCCTAGGTTTAGAGAGAAAAAAGGCAGAGGAATAAAAATTTACTCAGCTGTAGCTGTTTTTTTATTGGCATTTCATCGTAGCAGGGCTTTTAAATTTCACTGATTAACCCTGGTATGGACTGTTACTGCCAATTATACTGCAAAGGAGGGATGTAATGATGATTCTCCCAAGGCAACACAAGAAAGAGTTGAGGGTTAAAACATTAAACAAAAAAATATCCTACCCTAGCCGGTTTGGCTCAGTGGCTAGCAGGGGTGGGCAAACGTTTTGACTCAAGGGCCACAATGAGTTCTTAAACTGGACCGGAGGGCCGGAACAAAAGCATGGATGGAGTGTTTGTGTGAACTAATATAAATTCAAAGTAAACATCATTACATAAAAGGGTACGGTCTTTTTTTTTTTGTTTTTAGTTTTATTCATTTCAAACGGGCCGTAGTTTGCCCACGGCTGGGCTACAGCATTGGCCTGTGGACTGAATGATCCTGAGTTTGATCCTGGGTACATGCCTGGTTTCGGGCTCAATCCCCAGTTAGGCAGCATGCAGGAGGCAGCTGATCAATAATTCTCTGTCATCATTGATGTTTCTATCTCACTTCCCCTGTCCCTTCCTCTCTGAAGTCAATAAAAATGTATTTTTAGCCTAGTTGGTTTGGCTCAGTGGATAGAGTGTGGGCCTGTGGGCCAAAGGATTCTGGTCAAGGGCATGCACCTTGGTTGCAGGCTCCTTCCCTGCCTGGCCTGTGCAGGAGGCAACCAATCTCTCACAAAGATATTTCTCTGTCTTTCCCTCTCTCTTCTACTCTCCCTTAAAAAAAAAAAAAAAAAAGGAAAACTATCCTCAGGTGAGGATTAACCAAAAATAAATAAATATATCTATATATATATATATTTTTAAAATCCCATTAAAACAAAACAAAAACCCTAACAACTTTCCTCCAAATTAAGTTAATCATATTCCAAATTATCTCCTGCCTCAGGCAACAGGAACAACACACCAGCTCAGGATAGCTTGTTTTATTGTTGTTACTTCTCAGAAGAGAAGTTTCCTCTTCTTTAGTTTCTCCATGCTAGTTCACCATCTTGAGAGGAACCAGAAGTTCTAGAATTTTTACTTAACTCAGAGTTTTAACTGCTTGCCTGTCTCCAAATTTATAAAAAGGAATAAAATAACATTTATCTACTGCTCATCTTTGAGCTTCTAAGTCAGTGGTTCTCAACCTTCCTAATGCCGCGACCCTTTAACCCCTTCCCCGGCAGAAACGTGTATACTCGTTTTCACAAAATGTTCTTTTTCAGTCGTCGACGAGTATACTAAGAAAATGTGGTAAAATAATATGGTTTATAGGAAGACGAGTTGCAAACTGTTTTCATAACCAGCATCAAAAATACTATATAGAACCAAAATAAAAAAATTAGTCTGAAAAAGAAACGTTTTTAACAAAAAAATTGTTGGGGAAGGGGTTAATACAGTTCCTCATGTTGTGGTGACCTCCAATTTCATTGTTACAAATTGAACATGATTAAAGCATAGTGATTAATCACAAAAACAATATGTAATTATATATGTGTTTTCCGATGGTCTTAGGCAACTCTTGTGAAAGGGTCGTTCGACCCCCAAAGGGGTCACGACCCACAGGTTGAGAATCACTGTTCTAAGTCAATGTTAAAATTACTTTTGCAGCCTTTTCAAAAGTACGTACACAGAATACAGAAATAAACCAGATGCTAAGCCAAATATAAAAACATGACTGCTGTCCATAACCTCAAATTTTAATTTGTTTTATTCATCCAAATAATTCATGGGTTAAATAACTATATAGAAAATATACACTAATCCTAACAATGTTCATAGCTAAGATATTTTTTAAGTACCTATTACTACCAGTGTATGTAAATCATTCTTCTAACAGGAAGTCAGAAATAAGGCTCTTCATTTAACCTACTTAAGGAAAAAGGCAACACAGGTCATTCCCAAACTTCTCCCACCCTCCAAAACATTCTACAAGCACCAAACTGGGTTTATTATTTAGGCTAATCATGATTTGAAGTCACTTAAATCTGGTTCTTAGATCATGTATGTAAGTCATGGGTGGAAATGATCAACATGTTAAAGGCCATTATTCTGATGGGCTAAATCAGTGATTTTCAACTTGTGTGCACTGATAATTTTTAAAACATGCAATATTTGACTATCTAGTCAGGGGCACTGAACTCTTTTCCCTCAGACTGTCAAATAAAAATATGACAAGAACCAACACAATAGGTGGACGGTGTGAATGAATTAAAACTATACCTATATTTGTTGTCAGGTTGGCAAAAAATATATTTCTTGGTGTGCCACAGAAATTTTAATAACTAGTTTATGTGTACCATGAGATAAAAAAGGTTGAAAATCATTGGGCTAAATCATTGAGGCAGGATACTTGTGGGGACTAGGCTGACTAAGTCATTGAAACACAAGAGCTGAGGAGACTAGGTCATATATTTAAAACTTTATATAGAGTCATGCAAAGACATGTCATTGAAGTGCTCAGTAGCATCCAATAAGCTGGATACTGGGAGACAGTGAGTATAGAGCTGGCTGGTAAAGGAGATTCCTGGCTGTAGAGATTGGTTATGATGAGCAAATAAGTAACTATACAAAGCATAAAAAGAACCACTATTGGGGAAGCTATTTACAAATATAGAAAGGAAAAACTAGAAAAAACTGTTGTAGCCTGGCTGGTATGGCTCAATGGTTGAGTGATGACCTATGAACCAGAAATTAAGGGTTCAAATCCTGGTCAGGGCACAAGCACAGGTTGCAGGCTCGATCCCCAGCAGGAGGCGTGCAGGAGGCAGCCGATTGATGATTCTCTCTCATCACTGATGTTTTTATCTCTTCCTCTTCCTTTATCTCTCTGAAATCAATAAAAATATATTTTTTAAAAACCAAACCAAACCAAAAACTATTGTATAGTAATTATTGGAAGTAATGGTAATAACTCAAGATTGTTACAGATAAATGGATATATAAACTTTATAGATGTGTATGTATTTATAGTTAAGACATACATATACTAGAGGCCCAATGCACAAAATTCATCCAAGAGTAGACTTCCCTTCCCCCGGCTGCCAGCACCAGCTTCCCTCTGGCAACCGGGCCCTGGGCTTCCCTCACAGCCCTGGCTTTGTCTGGAAGGACATCAGGTCTAATTAGCATATTACACTTTTATTATTATAGATTTCTTAGCTCTGCCTGAGGAGAGGCTCTAGAACAAGCATGTCAAATTCGCAGCCCACTTGACCTGCTTGAGAAGCAATGATACTTCAGTGGCAATGAGTAAATGCCCATATCTTGATTTTCAAATGCTATTCTCCAGTAGAATGATCCAGAAACTCTAGAGAAATGGATGGTTACAAAGCTATAAATATAAGGTTAACCTGGAACACCTTGTTTTGCCAGATAATAAGGAAACTCTCAAAAAACGATGGGGACGTGTCAAAAGGACACAGAAGCCTGGCCAGTGTGGGTCAGTGGTTGAGCATTGTTGAGCCATGAACCAAGAAGTCACCGGTTCGATTCCTGGTCAGTAGGGGGTGTGCAGGAGAAGGTGACTGACGATATTTCTCTCTCATCGATGTTTCTATCTTTCTATCACTTTCCCTCCCTCCACTCTCTCTAAAAGTCAATAAAAACATTTTTTTTTTAAAACAGGATACAGCAATCAGTCTTAAGAGAATCTCACTGGCCAACTCTGGGAAAATTTGACCACTGAAACAACACTGACGATATGAGAATGCTCATCTTTATAGTTGAATGACAATAAATGTAGAAAAAAATAATGGAACTAGAAAGTAACCATATTAGGCAGGAATAGTCAATAGAAGTAAGGCTGGTGGGCAGAGACTTGTAGAACAGATTGCCACTATCCCAGAACATCTCTCCTCCAAATACTCATCAATTACAAAAGGTAAACGGTAACTTTTCAGTGAAAAAAGTTACAAAAAGATATCCACCTGACCAGGTGATTAAGATGGTGGGACAGGTTGACATGTGCAACTTGATATGAGGCACTGAAAAGAGCACACCATTTATGTAGAATTCCTGCCAGGATTGCATGACTTTAGTGTAGTCATCAGGAAACATTGAATAGATAGATGCAGGCTGAGGGTCATACTATAAAATACAGGGCCTGTATTCTTTATAACTACTGAAGGGAAAGACTGTTCTTGGAGAAGACCTAAATGCAACTGTGTTCCCAGATAAGATCCTGGACCAAAAAGGAAAAAGATCTGTTGCTGGGATAGTTGCTAAAAATTTAAATAGGGTCTGTGAGCTACATGGTTTTACTTTATCAATGCTCATTTCCCAGCTTGAAGGGTTCTATGCTGTTTACATAGTAGAGTGTTTTTGTTTTAAGGAAATACATATGGAATATTTAGGAGTGATAAGGCATCACATTTACAGATTGCTCTCAGTGGTTCAGAAAGAGACTGCTGTTAATGGAGAAATGCAGTGAAATGTTAACATTTGAGGAATCTGAGTCAGGGAGCTCTCTGTAAATTTGAAAAAATCATTTAAAAATAAAGCATTAAAAACCATAAGCCCCACACAGGCAATCGATCCATATGTTCATCTTTTCTACATACAAAACTTACACTTATCATAGAAAAAAAAAAGTGAGGAACAGCCTGACTCCTGACTCCAATCTGACATCAGTCCCTCATATGATTAAATAAGCAGTTACACTTGTAACACTTACTTATTTTGCAACCAAGATTAATTTTAAAAGAGAAATAGTCATGTGATTATTTCTTCTCTTATAACTAGGATTGCTCTATTTTATATCTAGAGGGCTTTAAATAGACAGGAGAGTGAGGGGGTGATCAGAGGACAAGAGGGAACAGGGTAGAAGAGAGAGGAAGTTAGAGAAGGGAAAACATCACGGACATCGATACTAATATTCTACAATGTGCAATCATTTTATTTACCTCATTTAGCCCTAATAAAGGCTTTCATATCACCCACATTTGCAGACAAGACAACTAAGGTTCAGAAAAGTTAATGCCTATTTCAACATCACAGAGATCCGCTAAGCACTGCATCTTCATCTAAGATTCCTTATGCCTTTATGGTTGGTCCTTTCATTTTCTGTTGTTTCTAAATATTGTTGTCTTTCATGAAATTAACTCCTATTATCAATGGATCACAAAATGAATTTAAGAAGAAAAACTTTGACCAGTATATCCTAAAATAATATCCTATCCATACTAATGTTAAACAGCAATGTCACCCTTCATCAATAAAATGTGTAAAAATCAACTTTAAAAAAAGCAAAAAGAACCAATAGTTATTTAAGTTAGATCTCAAAGTTAATCAAATATCTTGCACTACTCAAAAAGTGGTTCAAAGCCTTCTAGTCAAGATGAAAGCTTTATTCTATCAGTGACTAGAATAATAAGTAAAAACACTCACCTTGATTACAATGTGTCCTTTCCTGGTTCCACTCCGATCTAGTTCACGGTGCTCATGCACCATAACAATTTCTCCCTCTTCTTCAACTTTATGGGTATTTTTTTCCACATGATTTAAAATTCTCCAATAATCCTGCTGGGCTATGCAGACAAACTGTCCGAGAACAACATGGGGACAATTAACAAATCTGTAGTACATAAATATATCACTTCGCACCAAGGCAGAGCACAAAGGTAGGAAATCAAACGGCATCAGTTCTTTTTTATTCAATCCCTTTAATTCTTCACAAAAATCAAGATGAAATAGATAACTCACGCACAGAGACCAAGGAGTTTTTGATTTTGAATTCTGCTCTAAAAGGAGAAGTGAACTATTCTCAAAACTGATACTATGCAAAGAAAACATGAAGCGGGAATTAGAAACAACTCAGAAGTTCCTATTTCCTTCCTTTATTTAAAACAAGAAAAGAAAAAAGAATGAACTGGTTACTACCGGATAGAAATTTAACAAACCAATATTTGGTATACCCTCTTAAAAATTTACAATTTGTTCAATCTCACAAACATGTGAAATATAAAATCTAATTTCCTTTATTAAATGTGAATTTTCGAAACTGATAATTTTCAAATAAAGCTATTTTATTTTAAGGAAGGAAAAACAGGCTCAGCCATTCTAAGTCAACAAATGAAGAGTACAAGACCAAAGACATAAGCTTACCTGGCAATCATCTACTTTAGTCCTAACAACTCCATGCATGTACTGCTTATCCAGAGTGGGAGTAATTCCAAAACTATTTCCCATAAAGAGATTTTCAACTTTTCCATCTGAATGGCTGATTTCTACAGTGCCATTTAAAATAACATACCATGAGTCAAGCTATAGAGAAAAAGACAGGTTTTAAGAATCTTAAAAAAAAAATTATATGTTAACTTGGAAAAATAATCAATATATAGAACTTGTATAATTTAAAAAAGTAAAGGGAAGGTCTGATTATATTACTAAATACTGTCAGTAACACCTGATGCCGGCCTATGCAAACCATAGAAGCTTATTTGACTCTTTCTTCTTTTAGTCACCAAATTAGTTCTCAAAGAATTTCCATCAAACTTTAAAATGACTTGAATATCAACATAATATTACATCCCGTGGTTTATAATAATTCAGTTAACCACTCTGATAATTGTATTATTTTTGGTCATTTCCAATTTTCACTATTATAAATATGCTTCAATGATCACCTTTTGGCATGAATCTTTGAGTTTTATATTATGTCCCAAGGAAAGACACTCATAAGGGGAATGATAGATTAGAAACTATTAATACTTTGGGGCCCATGTTAAAAATTTCTAAATGACTTTCCAGAAAAAATACTGGCAATACATAATGTTCACTGACTAACATCTCAGAATTAATTTTTATCAGTTTAATAAGAAAAATAGTGAAGTACTTTCTAACAGTAATAATACCTTTCAATTTCTCTGCATTCTCCCCTCACCTATCCACGAATTGGCAGGGAGCATTTCTGAACATAGAATTGCTATATAAAGGCCTCAACTGACAGCAGTCCACTGGGAGGCATCTGTATCAATGCTTCCCTCATTCTTTTTTTAAAAAACATTAATATACAAAAGGGATAAGGACTGTTGAGTAAATACCTGATAAACATTTTAAACAATGATATAAATATACGAATAGAATAATAATGACGAATTTTAAAAAATATCTTATGACTTAATTTGAGAAGTAAAAACAAATGTGGTTCAATGAATAGTAACTATTAAACATTTATTCTATGCTAGGAAATAAAAATTAAGAAAAAATACAAAAACAAAAGTAATAACTTATCTCTTAAGAAATTGTAACTACCGCAAACTTGGCATTCATTTAAAAATAAGTGTATTGCCCTGACCTGTTTGGCTCAGTGGATAGAGCATCGGCCTGCGGACTGAAAGGTCCCAGGTTCGATTCCGGTCAAGGGCATGTACCTTGGTTGCGGGCACATCCCCAGTGTGCAGGAGGCAGCTGATTGATGTTTCTCTCTTATGGATGTTTCTAACTCACTGTCCCTCTCCCTTCCTCTCTGTAAAAAATCAGTAATATATATTAAAAAAATAAGTGTATTAATTTTAAGTCAAGATTCACACAAGTTTATGGAAATTATATTATTCTAAAAATTACCTCCCATATTATATAGTGTGCAACATTTATTTGCTAACCTACCTCTTGTCCATCTTCAACAATAATAGCTCCAGCCTGCTCTACCACTTCAAAAATCATCACTGAGCAGAGTTCTCTCCTTACACTCATGGTCATGTTTGCAAAAGCAGGGAGCTGGTGCATAAACTCCAGTAATTGTTCTATTAAAAAACAGAAATTGTAGTAGTACAGAGACCATCAAGGACACTTTAAACATACAATACAATTTAGAATTCAATGCCCAATTTCCCAATCAACTTATGAATATATGCTGCTAACGTAGAGAAATCAAGGCACAAGATAAATGTTGGTTAAAAAAATCAGTTATTTGGTTAATAGATGTATTCAGACTCACATGAAAATATAGACACACTGGAAGATACCAGAAATCACAAACTCCAGACAGAAGCAGGAAACTACAGATTTGGATGAGGGTAGAGAATTATCTTATTTTCCTAGCCTGAGATGCCACTACATAGTGGTTAGTATAGTGATGTCCTTTGATCTAATGGATTAGTGAAAAAGCATTTCATCTAGTTCTTATTGGGCTAGAGTTTAAAAGAAAAATATTATTAATAAATGTCAATAATTAATTAGAAATAACAAATGTAAATTCTAGTTCAAGATTTTTCAAAGTAACACAAGGTAATTCTTTAACCAACAAATGTTTGAGTGCCTGTCTTAGGCCATTCCCTGGTATAAATACATGTGTAATAAAGATAAATATAAGGAAGAAACATATATAAGCAGTCAGCTAAGGGCTGACACAGAAATAACTATAAGATGCTATCCACCCACAGATAATTGGGAGTTTGTTATTTTCAATTTTTAAAAAGTGTTGTGAAAATAGCATAGTATGCAATTCTTCATCATAAAAAACGCACTTTCAGTTTTTGTCCAGATAATATTCACAACATGAAACTAAACTGTAGGTTACTTAACTATATGTCATTAGAGTGGCAAGGAATGTTCAAATGTATTGACTTATACTCACACAGATTATGATTACCATTAATACCAGCATCTTCTGATTTGAACAGCAGCAGTATGACCATTATAACAGAAAAATCTAGGATAAAATCTTAATTGAATCGTAACAATATGTAATGAAAATAAATCTTTGTCTTTAAAGATAACATTAGCATCTTTAGCATTTTTTTCCTTCTTTCTTTAGCATTATTTAACCTCTGGAAGTTACTACTGTAAGAAATTACATAAAAGAAAATTCACAGTTTTAACCAAAAATTACATACTTACACATATTTTCAAGCTAGAGAAGTAAAAACATTTTTTATAACATAAATTTTTTAAAAAAAGCTAATTCACAGACATTGGACACCAATGTACTATGTTTTAAATGTCTCATAAGCACGAATGGGAAAACCACTTTAATGGAATCAAAGCTTTTGTTTTATAAATTTGGGGAGCCAGGATGTGAGTGAGAGTGGTCTGGCTGTGACATCTGTTTGACTTTCAGGGTTGACTCAGTTGATCTGGTAGGCTAGGGAGGTGACCCCTACCTCCCTCACAGTTCCATGAGCATCCATGCCAAAGCTGCATGCTTGAAAAGGACAACCATCCCCAATAGAGGAGGACTGTTCTTCAATCAAGGGCATACAAGTGTCTGTGCTCCCGTTAGACCCTCTATACAAGCTCTCATATTGGGGTACCAACCTCAAAGACGGCCCTAAATGACACCTCCCTCTTGATATTTATGTCCTCATGCATTCACCTCCTAAATTGTATGAGGGTTGCTGTGTGTGACAAATAGAACTTTGAAGAAATAATGATGTCAATCCTGAAGCCAGATCATAAAAGATACTGTGGCACCTGCCTTACCCCCTTAGATTACTTGCTTTGGGGGAAAGCCGACTGCCATGCTGCGAGCACTTTTAAGCAGCCTCTGGAGAGACCACATGATGGGGACTTGAGGCCTTGTGCCAAAAGCCATGTCAGTAGCCACCTTGGAAATAGGTCCTCTAGCTCAATCCAGCAAAGCCTCAGATGACTTCAACCTTCATATTACAACCTCATGACACTGAGCCAGAACCACTCAGCTAAGCTGCTCCTGAATTCCTGACCCAGAAAATATGTGGGGTTTTCTTGTATTGCTTTTTAATTATTGACTCTATTACAAATGTCTCCCATGTCTCCCCAGGTGTGTTGCCTGCCAATGTGTGTTGTTTTAAGTCACTAAGTTTGGGGATAATTTGTTATGCAGCAATAGGTAACTATATCTAAGTTAAGCTATAAAATTCTTATTGTGAACAGATGTTTTTCTTACCAATGTCATCATCAGTTTTGTCTGCAGGTTCTTTTTCAAGACATTCTCGAACAAGATCTCGCCCCTGCAGTGGATCTGTTCGATCAATCTCTTCATCTTCCTCCTCTTCATCTTCAGAATCAACAGGTCCTTCTGGAAGACGTGTTAAATCTACATCTCCTACCTCACTTTCTGTAGCCTACAGAAAGAAAGCTTCATGTTATAAAAATTGTATGTCACAGTCTGAATTAATCAAAACTATCCCTCAATACCAAATATTATAAAGAATTAGGCAATATTTTATATTGTATCAAAAAACAAAATGAGATTTATAAAAAGTTTTCTCTCTGCCCAAAAGAGTCTCATCATTCCATGGTGTGACACTTAGGTGATATATCTGACTTGGTAAATAGAAAATGGTTAGAAGACTAAATGTTTTAATACCTGTTTTCTACAAATACTTGCATTTCTTAAAAATACATTTCCTAAAGCATGAAGTGTAAGAAATAAAGACAGTTTACCAACAATCACTTTATAAGTACTTATGAGTTTACACTGTGTGTTGTATATAAAATATCACTCTTTCACCACTAAGGTTTAGAGCAGCCGTGGGCAAACTATGGCCTGCTGGCCAAATCCGGCCTGTTTGAAATGAATAAAACTATTGAAAAAAAAGACCATACCCTTTTATGTAATGATGTTTACTTTGAATTTATATTAGTTCACACAAACACTCCATCCATTATTTTGTTCCGGCCCTCCGGTCCAGTTTAAGAACCCATTGTGGCCCTCAAGTCAAAAAGTTTGCCCACTCCTGGTTTAGAGTCTAGTAGGGTAAGCAATCATGTAAATTAAGAACAGAAGTATAAAAGAGGTAAAGAGAGGTACTGAAAAGTGCTAAAATAGACCAACTATGAAGGACTCAACAAATATTCATGACTTCCCAATGCCTTACTTGAATCTAATATTGTGCCAATAAAGAAGATCAGAGATTATTTTAACCAATCTTTAATATAAGCTTATATTTATAACCTCAACTCTGGAAACATTAGTCTCATTAGATACTTGTAAAGGAACTAGCAGATTTTTTAAAACCTGTAAACTTAAATATCAGTTACAGAAAATAATGAAGATATCTTTTAGAAAATAAAATTGTCCTGAAGTGAATTTGCTGTCAAAATTTCTAAATATTGCACTCACCTGATACGTATTAATAAAATAACATGAATACTGAAGCAGTTACAGAAAAAATGAGTTGACATAATCTTCAAATATTTAAGCCTCATCTCCTATCAAACATTCACTGTTTACTCTGCATAGAAGAGGATCTTCCTTCTTTCAGGGAATTGCTGTTCTCCTCCAACCTAACCCAGAGATTACAGTGGGGAACAGTGCCCAGTCTCTGGCTATGTAAGCTAAGATAGAAAGACCTCTTGTCTGGATTTTTATAATTAGAACTGGAGGGCAGAGTGTCCTTTTTCCTCTGGTTCCTTAATCAGAAGAATGTGATGCAGAGCAGCACGGGAGAAAATGTAACTAATAGGCAGAGAAAGAGGCAGGGGAATTGGAAGTACACTGAACAAGAGAGACAGACAAAGAAAGACAGCACAACAAAGCAATAGAAACAGAGCATGCAGGATAGGGCATAGCACAAAGAGCATCTGACAGAAAGTACCATAGGAGAGAGAGAGGAAGAGCAAGCAAGCTACCAGGCACCAAAGGACTAGAGAGGGATGGGCAGACGCACCTGCAAGATCCAGGTTCCCTGAGGCTGGAACTGTCTCTGCTTTCTCTGTGGGTCAATCAATTACCCTTTTGGGCTACTGTTAATTCAAAGTTAAAACTGATACTGGCAACTGAATTTGTTTTCTAAGATTCTGTTTTATACTTCCTTCAGATTTCTGCACAGCTTTAAGAAACAACTAGTTTAAACCAGATTAAATACTCAACTTCAGATCTCTAAGATTAGACCTGCTGTTAAGGATAATATAAGAGCAATTCTACCTCATGACTAGTATGCTCTCCTGAGTTATTTTTTGGCTATAGACCTTTAAGGTTTTAGTGGAGTATATTTCTGAATAATATACCTTCAGAATAATATACAAACTTCCTAACAGATTACAATCCCTTTTCAAAGACATGTGTACATGCTAAAATGATTTTTCCACAAGTCTAACTTATTTACATAAACTGATATTAATACAAGGACGTAGTGTTAAAAAAACTAAAGCAGTATTTTGCACACAATTTTTCAGAATACAGAAGCTCATCCCAGGAATAGCCTTTTTCCCCTTTATCAATTCTCAAGGACAATCGACCTTATAAATTTGAGTTCTTAAACCACACCTGTCCTCATTAATATCAGGTTTTCATCCCCTGACCCAGATTACTTCAACTTTTAGGTTATGTCTGATAAAAAGATGGTTGGCTCATAACAAAAAAGCAAGATGCAGTTCAATTATATGGACAATAGGGAAGGTGTATTGTCATCTGCCTGAGGAGTGAAGACATTTAAGAAAATACCTCTTTAGAGAGAATGGAAGTCATAGGTAGGGATGGGGAAAAGACTACTAAAGAACTCTTTTAGGAAACTTTTAAGGCCATGTGCAAGTAAAATAATTTAATCTATCCTTACAATTGTCTTCTCCTGCCTGTCTTTTTTTCAAAGTAGGATACAAAGAAAAAATATGAATAACATTAGTTATGAGAACATACTAAACTGTTAAAATGTTAAGCATATACAAGAGAAATATGGTGTCAAAATAAGAATTAAGAATAAAAGTAAGAAAAAGTGGCCAAAAACATACTAGGAAATTGAAAGTTTTGGTAATTTAAAAATAAGTAAAATAAAGTGAGCTACATAGATGGAGTCCAAAGTCTAATTCCTGGACTAAAACAAAGGAAAGCCATGTCTTTAGGTAAAGTTAGATACGATGACCACCACCAGGACTGGAAGTCACTGAATGATGCTTCTCAGGATACAATTCCTTGGCAGAAAATTTAATTCTATAGTAACTAGATAAGAATTTTTAAAATGTATCTTTAATGTCCAGCATATAATAAAAACTTACTAGGTAGGTGAAGGAGCAGAGATGTGATCTGTACCAGGAGAAAAATCTATCAATATAAAGAGGGCCAGGAATGACAGAGATGATAGAATTAGAAGACATGAACTATAGACATTTATTATCAAGAAGTTAAAGAATTTAAAAGAAAATACAAAAAATTTAGGGAGAAAATGGGAGATCTCAATAAAGAAATCCAAACTGTGAGAAGAGTGAACTTGAAGGTCAATAAAAAATACCCAAACTGAAGCAAATAGAGGGCAAAAGCCAAAAAGAAAATTCAACAGAGCCTCAGAGATATCAAAAGCTGTTACAAAAAAGGTAGGTCAAAAGATATGCCATAATCATGAAGGTAGGATACACAAAACATCAGAGCCCTGGCCTTTCAATCACTTTATCCTAGCACTTAAAATACAGCAGACCATCAAGAAGATTTTACTAAATTAATTAAGTCCAGAAAAAAAAGTATATTGGTAGAAGGACTGATAAGACAAATATTAAACTTCTTGTGTTTTTCCGTTCCTGCAGTATGAAAGTGTCTCTATGTGTATGTGTAAATATAATTGGTGAGGCAGACAGTCTGAAGTGATTTTCTGATGACTTGGCCAAATAAACCACCAGAGGATTTCCTTTTCCTGTTTGCATCCAGATAAACATGAAGCTACAATAAGGGGAACTACAGACTAGAATGAAGTGTTACACAAATTTACAAAAATCACATTTTCAAATTTAGAGCAAGTATTAAGCCAGAACCTTAGCTCTTCAGTGCTTCTATATTCTGCATTCCTATTTTTAGTATTTCTCTCAACTTGTTTCTTCTTTCTCTTTCTGGTCAGGACAAGAATCCTGTGAAATCAATCCTTCAAAATGTGCTGTCCAGGCTGGCCCATTCCATAATCTCTACAACAGGGCAGGCAAGCAAAGTGAAGCCTCCTTTGCCCCAGATAATTAAGCTAGTCTTGGAAATAACACCGGTTTCTACCTATAAATGTAATTCAACTGAAAAAATTTCTAGGTTACTTCCTAAGTGCTAAAATTGTGCTTAACTCAGTCAGCCTGGGATATACAAGTAAGAAAAAACTCTACTCCCCACAAATGTACTATGATAAAAAAATGTCAAGTGTACACATAACTACACTAAACAAGAGAAGAGAAAGAGACATGACGGAAAAACTGCTGTGAGGTTCCAAGACATGTGAGATAATGTGAAATGTCATCTAGGTGGAGCTGCTGGCACAGCAGCATTACCACACACTGAACTGGGAAAAGGTACATGGTCAGGGAATAGCCATTAAGTTAGTCACGGACAAGATCTACAATGTGCAAGTGGAGAATAGTGGAATATAGACCACATTTGCAGATTGTGGTTAGAAGGGAAAGGCTTGGATATAAATGTGAAATGAAGTGAAGAGCGTAAATTAGGTAACAGTGAAGCACTGAAGCTTTTTAAATAAAGTTATAACTTTTGTTTTCAATTTATTTCAAGTAAAAATTTAAAAAAAGAAAACAAAGATAACAGATATTGACTAGGGCACAGATAATATTCTTAACAAAAATATTAAAGTGGAAGAAAACATGTAGTAGACAAAGCTAGTTGAGGTGTCAAAAGAATATCCCAGTGGAAATGTGACACCAGGGACCTGAAGAGACTGGGCAGTAGAGCTCTGAATTAAGAATCGCTGTAAGGTAATAACTAAAGCGTCAGGATTTTTAGGAACATGTTTCTGTCCTACATAGAAGCTAAAAAATAGAGGTGAGGATTAAATGTGGCCCTCAGATTATCTAAAAGTACAGTCATGTGTCACTGAAAGACAGGGATATGCTCTGAGGAGTTAGGTGATTTTGTCCTTGTGTGGTCACAGAGTGCATTTTTATAGACCTACTACACAGTGGGTCTATATGGTATATATAGACTATTGCTCCTAAGTTTCAAGCCTGTACAGCATGTCACAGTATTGAATACTGCAGGCAACTATATGATGATACTAAATATTTGTATATCCAAACACATCTAAAAATAGAAAAGGTACAGTAATAATACAGTATAAACAAAAGTGTATGTGTTTGTGCACATACTCGGAGGGGGGTGTTCAGAGGAAGGCTATGGGAGAAACATCATTATAGGAAAAGTAGTCATCAGGAGTGAGAGAAGAAGGAAGGCAGGGAGGGAGAGAAGGAAGAAGAGGGTAGAGAAAAGGAGAGCAGAGACAGATCTAGGAGATAAAACTGGAGAGGAGAAATAATAAAAGGGGTGGAAGGAGGAAGGGGAATGAGTGGGGAGAGAGAGGCAGAAACTGGACTGGGAGTAAAGATAAAGAGAAATGGAGGGAAGAGAAGTAAGTCTGTGTGCAGGAGTGTGTGTGCATGTGCCCATGTGCAGGGGTGGGCTCCAGGGCTCCCCTGTTCCTCAGCTCTCTCCTCTAGCTCCCTTGCTAACTTTGGGTGGGCACAGGGCAGGTAGAGAGCATGCTGAGCCTCCTCCTTAATTTAAACCACCCAGAGCTAGCACTAAATTCATCCTCTTAGTGGGGTCTAGCCTTTTCTTTGAACATCACAAACTTTTTGCTTATAATCTATTAAAATCTTAAGGGACCACCATTGTTGACCAAAATGCTGTTATGTGGCACATACGTTAATGAAGAGACAAGTGCTTTAAGTTCAAGATTTCACAGTCCCAGCTCTTGGACAAGACTGAAAAAATAGGAAAAGGAAACTAGAGAGAAGCACTCCTATTTCTCAAATATTGAGAATACATAAAATATGACATCCAAGAACATTCTAACATCTAAATGCATACTTTTAGCTAAATTTTACGCTAATTTGATTAAAAACACATTCACACTGAAACCATTGCTTGCCATTTACTCCAGACTGTGGTAACTGCTTTATTCAGAAGTTTCTTTGAAAACTAAAGGCTCTTATTTTTAAAGCAGAAGACATGAAAACTCTAAAGAAGGAAACGCATAGAAGCACAGCCACAAGTTTGGCCATATAAAATGGTGTAAACAATTTTCTTGTTAAGAATTGCTGTTAGAATGACTATCTCTCTTTTTACCACAACTCTCCAAATTAAAAATACTTGCATTATTTTGTAAGGCTTTGTTTTTTGTGTTACAAGACATGACTGGATTAGGTGTCCCAAGTGCTGAGAAATTTGGAAAACCAGACAAACCACTTCAACTGCTGCTGGCCAAGGTATATGAAATGGGAATGTACACCTGTACTATAGGGTGTATGCAGAGCTTTAATAGGTACCACAAAGGAGACCTAAGGTCAAGAAAAGACTAAGGGTATAGAGCAGCCGTGGGCAAACTACGGCCTGCGGGCCAGATCCGGCCCGTTCGGCTGTTCTATCCGGCCCGCGGAGCCAAAAGAGCAGAGGGTTCTCTTGCTCTCCCCACCGCTCCTTCACCAGCAGCAGTGTTAACATGTATTAGTTCACACAAACACTCCATCCATGCTTTTGTTCCGGCCCTCCGGTCCAGTTTAAGAACCCATTGTGGCCCTCGAGTCAAAAAGTTTGCCCACCCCTGGTATAGAGCACTGACTCTCTTTTCTTTTCTTCCCTTAAGCTCTCTTTCCTTCCCTTTTGGTCCCGAGGATCTGATTGCATACATACACTTTGGTTGGTGTTATTTTGCTTATCCATATTTTTATTTTTATTTTTAAATATTTTATTGATTTAGTACAGAGAGGAAGGGAGAGGGATAGAGAGTTAGAAACATCGATGAGAGAGAAACATCCATCAGCTGCCTCCTGCACACCCCCTATTGGGGATGTACCCACAACCAAGGTACATGCCCTTGACCGGAATCGAACCTGGGACCCTTAAGTCCACAGGCCGACGCTCTATCCACTGAGCCAAACTGGTTAGGGCGATATTTTTAAATTGTAGTCTAGATAGTCTGCATTTTGGGGGATATATTTTATTGATCTCCTAGAGGCCCAGTGCACGAAATTAGTGCACTGGTAGGGTACCTAGCTGGTGTCAGCCTGCCTGGTACTCGCTCCCTTCCCTCAGCCTCCGGCCAGGGCCTCTCTCCCTTCCCCCAGCTGGCCCCACCCCCTGGTTGAACTCCCAGAAGAACTCCTAGTCAAGGGAACAATTTCCATACTATGTTTTTATTATATAGGACTAGAGGCCCGGTGCACAACATTCATGCACTTGGGGAGGGGGTTGTCCCTCAGCCCAGCCTGTGCCCTTTAGCAGTCTGGGAGCCCTTAGGGGATGTCCTACTGTGGCTTGGGAGTGGGCCTAAGCCACAGTCGGACATCCTTAGTGCTGCCGTGAGAGAGGCTCCCGCCACCACCACTGCACTCACCAGCCATCAGCCCAGCTTGTGGCTGAGCGGCACTCCCCCTGTGGGAATGCACAGACCACCCAGGGGCAGCTCCTGCGCTGAGCGTCTGCCCCAGGTGGTCAGTGCACATCACAGTGACTGGTCGTTCCGCTATTCAGTAGATTTGTATATTAGCTTTTTATTATATAGGATTATTTTTGCTCTTATTCCTTTTACCCTCTACTAATTATTCCTTTAATCTTTTCCCACAATTTTATTCAACTTTTATTTTTAATTATATACCACATTTACCTCCTTTTTAAAATTTGTTAAATAAATAATAATGTTCATTGAGAAAAACCATAATAAAAGCTTAAGAAACACAATAAAAGTACCACAAAACAACTACCAGCAGAAAAACATTACCATTTGGTCCTCTTGAATTCAGATTTGCATTTGATGTATACAAATACAAATATATATGTGCATGCACATACAGGGTGTCCCCAAAAATGTATACAAACTTCAACAGCTGATAGCTCAATTCTGGAAATGAAATGTATTTTAATAAACACTGCCTTTATAATTATTCAAAATGTGTGTATACATTTTTTGGGACACCTATATACTTATTTAAAGATTCTGATTTATTTTCCTTTTGCTTTTATCTCTGTAGTTTTGCTTCTTTTAATCTTTATACTGTTTCATTCCTTTGGCTATTCTAAACTTAACTAAAGCCCCAGTTTGAAAACTTTTACCTATTTTGGCTACTCTTAAAATCTTTTATCTTACATTTTTGCATATTTTACTTTGGTATTATGATAATTTTCTACTTTATTTTTTTTAAAATATATTTTATTGATTTTTTACAGAGAGGAAGGGAGAGGGATAGAGAGCTAGAAACATCGATGAGAGAGAAACATCAATCAGCCACCTCCTACACACTCCCCACTGGAATGTGCCTGCAACCAAGGTACATGCCCTTGACCGGAATCGAACCTGGGACCCTTGAGTCCGCAGACTGAAGCTCTATCCACTGAGCCAAACCGGTTAGGGCTAATTTTCTACTTTAAATTTCTGAAATCCTACTTTGGTTCTAGAATTTCATTTTTTAAATCCTTTTATCTGTCCACTCTCCCTAAATTCATTAAAGCTTACTTTTATTTCATTGGTTACTTTGCAAATTTCACTGTGTCATCATTTAACTATATGATTCTACTTACATGACCTTCTGGAAAACACAAAACTATAAGGGTAGAAAACAGATTGGAGGTTGCCAGGGGCTGGGGATCAGGAGAAGGGACTATGTACAGAAGGGCATAAAGTACTTGTTGAGGTAAAAGAAATGTTCTATGTCTGTATGTAGGCTACACTAAAAAGGATGAATTTTATTAGGTCCAATGCACAAAATTCGTGCAAGAGTAGGCCTTCCTTCCCCTGGCTGCCAGCACCGGCTTCCCTCTGGCACCCAGGACCCGGGCTGGCTTCCCTCAGGCTGGCCGCAGGCATCCAGGACCGGGGTTGGCTTCCTGCTGGCCCTGGCTTTCATCAGGAAGGACGCCCGGAAGATGTCCGGTCTAATTAGTATATTACCCTTTTATTATTATACATTACGTCTCAATTAACATTAAACATATATACACAAATACACACAATTCGTGATGCAGCATACAGAATTGATATGATTTGGTGCAGAATGTGATGATCAAGGAAGGAGAACCAATTGCTAACTTCCAGGTTTCTGGGGTATAAAATGGAGTCTTCTTCACTTTCTAATGGAAGCACTGCTTTGACATGCAGGACAGTGTCAAGGATACCTGTCCACAGTTTATAAAAAATGAAACTTTTTTTTTCTTTCTCATTTTCTTTCTATCTATCTATCTATCTATCTATCTATCTATCTATCTATCTATCATCTATCATTTATTGTTGAGAGTATTATAGATGTCTCCCCACTTTTTTCCCTACTGCCCCTCACCATCCAGTTCCCGCCCTGCCAGGCCTTCACCTCGTTACAAAATAAAACCCTTAAAAGCAGAGGGAGGTGTAGAGAGTGCTACCAAAGAAGGAAAACATATGGAAGGCTGGAGCAGGCCTTACAAGGCCATGGTACTGTAGCAAAAGATCTCCAACCACACCAGTAGGTGTATTCCAGTCCCAGCCTCAGGTATGCAAGCCAGTAGGTGAACATCCTGTAGATGCTAATATAAGTGCAATGCTTCAAAATATCCTCCAGGATCTTGCCAAAGATACAGAACCCTACTGTGTGTAGCCCATTCATAACAAAGCATTAGCCTTCTCAAGTGACCTTGAATGTCAATCTGTACGCTATCCTCTTATCTCTTTTCTCACATCCATCTAGGGCTCTGTTCCTTGCTCTAAAAAGGTGGTCACGTCTAGTTTAGAAAGGATATACTAGTGATACTAGGTTATCTATTGTCTGTCAACACCATATATCTGTTGTATAGTCTCTTCTAGCAAGGTTCAGACATTCCCACTTATCCTGGGAACTTCATTAATCCAGGGTCAATCCTCCTTGGAGTTCCTCTCTAAAAAAAAACAGAGTCCAGAGAAGACACTACTCTACTTTGATGGTTAGTGCGTAACAACTGTTATTTCTTCCATGAGATACTTTAGGCGAGGGGCAGAATGCATGGAGTCCAACAACTAAACACACACATAGTAAGGCCCCAGAGCCATTTATTTAAAAAAAAGTTTCCCTTTTCTGTCTACTATAAAAGTGTGATCAGGGAGAATTCCTTACTCTATTATAAAATGTCAAAAAGGAAGATTTTGTTGGCCAGAGCAATGACTTTTGTGGACAAAGCAAACATGGATGCTTTTTCCAACTTGCTTCTGCCAACAAACTTCCCTTAACATAGAAATGGTGATATTCCTAAAACATCTGAAACTGGGTAACTCAGTAGAATCAGAGTCTAAAATGTTTTCCTAGACAACAATGATTCTATTTCAATAGAGTGGTACTATATGGTAGCCACAATCCACATGTAGCTGTGGGGTACTTGAAATGTGGCTAGTCTAAATTGAGATTACCACTGTAAATTTATAATAAATTCTGGCTATTGAAGACAGTATAAAAAACTTATGTAACTCGTTCATAGTTTTTAAACACTGGTTAAATGTTGAAGTGATAATATTTGGATGTATTGTGCTAAATAGAATGTATTATTAAAATTAATTTTACCTGTTGCTTTTTATTTTAATATGGCTACTAGAAAATTTAATAGAGCCTTCAAAATACAAAAGCAACTCTAATTTTCTTTGTAATCTTACTTATAGGAGATTTATATAGTAATAATAAAAATCAGCCTTTTTATAAGTTTAAGTTCAGTTGTTTTAATAACTATTTTTTGTTATTGTTAATCCTCATATGAGGATATTTTTTCCACTGATTTTTTCCAAGAGAGTGGAAGAGAGGGGGAAGAGAGAGAGAGAGAGAGAGAGAGAGAGAGAGAGAGAAAGAAACACTGATGTGAGAGAGACATATCAATTGGTTGCTTCCCTCACGCACTCTGACCAGGGCCAGGGATTGAACCTGCAACCCTGGTAGGTATGTGCCCTTGATTGGAACTGAACCTGTGACCCTTTGGTGTGTGGGCCAACACTTAACCACTGAGCCATGCCAACCAGGCCTCAATAACTAATTTTTACCAAGGCAAACATTATATGGTTTCATCTGGATAAAAGAAGTTAAAAAGAACACTATGTCCATACACTGCTGAATTATATTTAATCACCCTAAAAAAAATGGATCACCTCTTTAATTAGACTTCCAACTCTGAAACAGTAAATAAAGCATTTTTCCCCAAAACCTTATGCCTGAATTTCAAATCTTACTTAAAAGACATGTGACCCCCTAAAGCACAAGCACAGAATACTTGATAGAATAAAAAAAACCCATATATATATATATATATAACACACAAACCACTAAAATATTACCTGATAGATATCAGATAAACTGCTGCTTCCAGAGTCACTAGCGATGCTACAACCAGACTGACTGGAAGACACGTGAGTCACCTGTGGATGAGGGTTGTCTGTGATATGCATCTTCGTAAGATCGGCTGGAAGCTGAAGAAGAAAAATAATTTAAGATATTCTAAATATCAAACCACTTTCATAAGAGAATTTTTGACACAATGCAACTTCTGCAACAAATTTTTGCTTGATGTACATTACTGTACAACTTCACTTCTAAGCAAATTTTCCATTTTTAGGAAATTGCTTAGGAAATGATAACCATATTAATACTCTGACACTATTAGGCAAGCCTACAGTGGAAACCTACTGAAGAGTTTTCAAAAAAGATTACTATTAGTAATGGTATTTCAAAAGAAAAACTTTCCCTCACAACAAATATCAGCTGTTTCCACAATAAAGGGAGGGGATAGTATTATGTACACATATGGGAACACACACCAATAAAAATGATTGCTAATAGAATAAAACAGTAATATCTTGAATTAAATTACAATATCCCATGATCACAGTGCAAATAAGGTAGAAATAAGTGAAAAAAAAAGGCAACTAGAAAATTATCATGTACTTGCAAATTATAAAACAGACCTCTAAATAGCCCATAGGTCAATGAAGTCACACTTGGAAGTTAGAAAATATTTATACAGAATAAAAATTAAAATGCTATATATCTAAAACCTATGGAATAAGCTAAAGCCATACTAAGAAGCCATTTTATAGCTTTAGTATGTGTATTTATAAAGGCAGCAGAAAATCAATGAGCTAAGTAAACTGTTTACAATAACTATAATAAAAAAATATTGATGGGAGTAGTCCTCAACTCAGAGATCTTCCTTCCACTTTGTTTCTATTGTTTAGATAAAAAAACAAACAAAACAAACATGCCCTGACCAGAGTGGCTCAGCTGGTTGAGTGTCATCCCATGAACCAAAAGGTCATGGGTTTGATTCCTGCTCGGGGAACATGCCCCTGGTTGTTGGCTTGACTCCCAGTGGGGCGGGGGGGAGGTATGTGGGAGGCAGCCAATCAATGCTTCTCTCTCACATTGATGTTTCTCTCTCTTCCTCCCTCACTCTCCCTCTCTTTCTAAAATCAATGAAAATAATTTTTAAATGTCATGTGAGAATGAAATAGATTGAAAAGTAAAGACTGAAAATAGTTTCAAAATGTCAGATTTTGGTTGTGGTGAGGGAGATATTCTATACACCCAGATTCCTACAGAGATAAGACTAAAGAGGTCATTCATAAAAGTAACACAATAAAACAAAGCCAGAAGAGCAAATCTGTAAATTGGCTTAGAAAAGATACTTAAATGTACTGAGCAACCTTCATCCTCACTAGATCCTAGAAGGCAGGCAATTATTATCCTCCCTACTTTACTGATGAGGAACTGAGGCACGAGGATTTGTGACTTGCCCAAGATCTCACACTCAAGTTAGTAGTGGAGTTGAAATTCAACTCAGATCTATCTGACTCGAGTACTACTCTCTGATAAACTCTTACTTTGTGCCAGGATCTCTGCTGGCAATGTAATGCTGGAAACAGATGGATCCTACCTTCAAGGAGCTCAGTGTAAAAGTGAGAGAGGACACAGATTTACAAGCATATAGCAACTGCTTTCAACTTCAAAAACTAAGATTTTCATTAGGAATCCCCTCAACCTCTTTATCCAATGGAAAGAATAATGATGGTGATTGCACAGCTAACATCTGAGGGCTCACTACATGTCCCAAATATGTAAACTGTAAAAAATATATTTCTAGTGAAGAGAAAAATTGAGGCTGATGATCCAAAGTAATTATAGCTTTACCTGCAATATATCTAGCTGAAATGTTTTATTTTCACATGGAGAAAGCATTCTTCTATCATTTCTACAAATAATTTGACTTTTATCAAAATGGAAAACAAATACATACACATGTATGTGAGAGAAATTTTCTCTTACTTTCTCTTTTAAAAATGGCCACAGACAATGGAATGTGTTGAAATTCTATAACCCTTAGCAACTAACGGTTGCTATACACATAGTACACAATCTGACTTTTTATGATGAAAAAATTTAATCAAGATTCAAAGATGAGAGTTATTAGAATGCCTTGTGATAAATACTAATATACTTGATATATAATGGAAAGCTGTGAATAAACATTTATCTTATAAGCAACTGAAAACAGTGGAAAGTGATATAAATTAGATAACAAAAAACTCCCAACATAAGGACCTGTATGGGAAACTGAGAAATCAATGCAAAGTGAAATACTTTTTGGGATATAGACATTCATGCTGTCTATATCCCAACTAGAGGCCCCTGCATGAAATTCGTGCAAAGGAGGGGGGTGGGGAGGGAAGAGGGTGGTCCTTCAGCCCTGCTTGTATCCTCTCACAATCCGGGACTGCTGGCTCCTAACTGCTTGCCTGCTGGCCTGATTGCCCCTAACCACGCTGCTTGCCTGCCTCATCGCCCCTAACCACTCTGCCTGCCTGATCGCGCCAACTGCTCACCTGCCTGCCTGATTGCCCCTAACTGCTTGCCTGCCTGCCTGATCTCCTCTAACCACTCTGCTGCCTGCCTACCTGTTCACCCCTAACCACTCTGCCTGCCTGCCTGATCACCCCTCATATTACACTTTTATTATTAGAGATAGTTGTCTTGCTCCAAGCTGTAAGGGCCTCCTTGTCATAGAGATAGAAAAGTTTTAATTTTTACTCTTGATATGGCAATTAACTAACACAGATGGCCACCAAAAAGGTGACTTACCAAAGGGTGTATAGCAAACGGTGCTGTTAAGTCCTCTTGCATGAAAACGTGCATGTTGTGCATTGTATCTGCCTGGGTACATAAAAGAGTGAAGTTTCTGTGTCTTTGCAATCATGAGAGAATTGCGTGAGACCCCAGCCCAGTCTGGTTTGGTGCTCACAGAATAATAGAGCTCTTTTTTTTCCTTTGCTCCATTGGTGGAGATTTCCTAGAAGTTGCAGGATATCTTCCTTTTAATTTTTCCTCAACACTCTGACTTTACTTATGTCTCTCACCTTTGCTTTCCCTCCACCCCCCATCTGCAACAGTAACTTGCTCCAGGCTCACTTTGCTCGAGTGTCTAGGACAGTGGTTGGCAAACCGTGGCTCGCGAGCCACATGCGGCTCTTTGGCCCGATGGCATGGGCCATGAAGTTTCAATCGCACTGTACGTGTGCACCCACACGTGGTATTTTGTGGAAGAGCTACACTCAAGGGGCCAGTTTGCCAATCACTGGTCTAGGAAATTGCACAATGCATCTGCCACCAGAACCACGATTCCCAGCATTCCTGGTGCTCCCCGCAGTCTTGACTTCCACTTCCAGTCCAGGGGCTGCAGAAACCGAAAGGATTGGGGACTCCAGCTGCCCTGTTGCGCCCCCTCGGCGGGGTTGAAAGGACCAGGGATTCCAGTGGGCACCATCTTTGTGATGGTGTGAGGGTCAATTTGCATATTCCCTCTTTATTAAAAAGGATTATACAGAGATATTGTTATCTCTGCATCTAAATCCGTCTCACACACACATCCACGGACACACACAGATGTCCAGGCAACTCTACAATGATATACTTGTATCTTACTTTTACTACCTAATGAAGGTCTAGCAAAGTGCTTACTCCACACATGAACCTATACATTAAGTATTTGTAGAATAAATGAATACATTTGCCTTCCAAACACTATCATTGTTGCTCAGATTTCCTCGGATATATGAACAGATGAAGTTTCATCACAGGCAAATTCAGTATTTTAGGGAGAGCAGCACTTCCTCAACTGTATACTTTAGAATAATACTCATGGATATATTAATGAAAAAAAAAAGGTGTGAGGGTTTACTAGCTGAATAACTTAGAAAATAATGTTATACTATATGCTCCTTAGTTCTTCACAACAAACATAAGCATATTTATGGAGGGTCTAAGAAGTCCAGTCCCACAATCAAGATATCTGTTTCACACAGCATTCTCCAAACTTTTCCCAATATTCTTATTCCACACCCCCATTCTTATTAACATATTTCCAGTGTAAGAAATAATGCTTTGGGAATAACGCTTTAAGCCCATGCATCTATCCAAGAAATATTCATAGGGCAATTAATTTTTGCTGTCTGTATCAGGCTGGTGGCAGAGAACTATTTGAATCTAGATTGCCACAAATGCAGGTGTGTATAGCACAAGGGCAGTATTATATGAACGTTCAAGATTTCACATCATGTTTAAAAATTTAATCAAGAATAACCTTCCACAACTAAGAATGATAATAGGGAAACTTTACTATCTGAAACTTCTTGCCCCTAACAACCCATATCTCAGCATTATTTCATTTAAGAGAAGGGCATGCAAAGGGCTCTGTAAATATGAAGTAATATTTACTATTAACACTAAAAAGAATGCTTAAAAATTGCACAATTCCCCAACAGAATAGCATTCCTCAAAGATCCATTGTTAAATTCCAAGCTGCATTATTAGAATATGCTTTTTAAAACAAAGCTACCTGACAGAGGAGCACTGTGCCTATCCAGAAATCACCTACCCATTAACCTTATTTAAAAGACCAAAGAAATAACGATGATTCTTGTGCATTTTACGAAGTCTGTAAGTTCTTGTGTGCTACACACTGGAAGACATTTCAGAACTCTATACTCAGTTACTATAAATATAAATAAATTTCTATTAAGCTTGCTGCTCTAATTTCCCATTTACTGAACAAGAATACTAGTCATAAAAGCAATAATGAAACATCATGAGGTTTGGGAGATTAAAGAAGACAATTAAAATACTAAAGTAACGAATGCAGCTTAGAAAGACCACATTTTCACTGGGGATAGAGAGCAGGGAGAATGATATTTAAGATGAGTCCCAAGGATGTCAATTTAGACTAAATGTACTGAATAGTACTGACAAAGACCCAGAACTGCAGTGTCCAATATGGTAGCCCTAGTCATACATGGCTACCAAACCCTTAAAGTGTGTGGCTAGTCAAACTGACACATGCTGTAAGTGTAAAATACAAATTGGATTTAGTAATTAAATCACTACTACATTTTTATTGTTTTAGAAACTTACTAAAAATATTACATTTCACCTTAAAATATTTTAATGTGGCTACTAGAAGGTTTAAAATTACATATGTGGTTCACATTTTATTTCTATTGAATAAGAAGTAAACAGTAAGCAAACCAGTGTAGCTCAAGTACAGGTTTCTACAGGAAGACATAGGAGATGAAGGGCCAGATGTAGCATTCTTGGGTGCTTAGATTTCCTGAATGAGAAAAAAGCTACTGAGAGGTTTAAGCAAGAAAATAAGTAGAAGAGACTTGGTTCTTAAAAAGATTACTCTGGAAGTATAGAAGATGAAATGGTAGAAAATTATACTTATGGGAAACGGGAAACATTAGTCAAGGCACAGGAAGATGGAGGCTTTATGAAATCAAAAGGAAACTACCAGAATTATAAAGGGGCTTCTACCACTAGATAATGACATATCATAAAAATGTCAGCTGAGAGAGAGAGGAAGAGAGAGAAAAGATTCTAAAATCCCAAAGCAGCCTGGAGCCTATTTTATGGAGACAGTCTAAACTTTCTCAAAAGCCCTAGAGGAGGTAGCTATATCTAATCAAAGTGGCCTTGGTATACACCAGCACTGTGCCTGAGGCATGCGAAGGCGAAACATGAATTCATATCTCATTACACTTTCATTAAAAAATGAGGGATTGGGGGAACATTGTTAAATAACTCAATAAGTATTAGAAGACATATTTCTCCCACTTTATTTTTTTTAAACCACAGAGCAGCTTTCAATTAATATGTGCATTAACAGCGAGTTTATTAAAAGTGAAGAGAGACTTAATGAGGAAAAAAAAAGAGTGCCTGGTAAATTTGAGGACAAGCAAGGAAACCAGAGTGAACAATCAGGAGGGTAGTCAAAGATAACACTGTCTAGGAAGTCATGGTGAAGACTCTTGACTTTGACTCTGAAGAATGTCTGCCAAGGAGGAGGGAGTGATCAACTATGTCAAATGCTGCAGACAAGTAAAGTATGATAACGGCCAAGAAATGACTTGTAAATTTAGCTATGTGTAAAAATGAGAGTGCAAGTACTTCCTAGACCAGTGGCTGACTGTAGGAGCACCCAAAGAAGGAATATAGAAGACAAAGTGGTAATGGCTCCTTCACTCAGTGAATAGTCACTTAGGGCTTTAAATAGACCAGGAAAGTTAGCTCTCAACTAAGAATCACTCAAGGAAGTCAACTCCCTGAAAGAAACTCCAAAAACTCAACTAAGAGAAGAATTTAAACTTGAAGAAAGAGTTAATAAGACAATGGGGAAACGAATAGTATTCATAAATAAAAACAAGTTATTAAACAAGGATAATTGTGAAAAAGCATCACTTAGATTTTAGAAATGAAGGATATTATTAAATTGTGGAAATTTAAAGATAACTAGCAAAATAGCAATTGGCCACAAATGGAGAATGAATTAATAAGCCAGAAGATCAAACTGGAAATGCAGAGTGGGAAAAAGATAAAACAAACGTTTGGAGCCATTATGGACAGATGCACAGTTCCAACATCTGGAGCAATGACAGAAAAAGAGTTGCCGTTTTCAAAAAAACACACAAAAAATCCAAATTTCCCACATCTGAAGACAAATGGTAATCTTCAGCTTGAGAGATTTCCAAGTGCCAAGAAAAGAAAACAAAATAAAAATTTAGACAATCCACGTAAAACTTCATGGCATCAACAAGGATAAAAGATAAAACAGAAACAGCCCTATCCAGTTTTTCCCAGGGAGGCACCATCCCAGCCCCGGTCAGGGTGCCCGTGGGAGGCAACCAATCAACTTGTCTCTCTCACATGGATGTTTCTCTCTCTGTCTCCTTCCCCTCCCTTCCACCCTCCCAATCAATGGAAAAAAATATTCTCTGGTGAGGATTAACTAAAAACAACAACACAAAACAGAAAAAAAGTAAAACACAATACTTAACAAAGGAACAAGAATCATAAGGAGCCCAGACTTCTCATCCCCAATTCTGGGTGCCAGAAGACAATGCATTAGCTTTTTCTACATGCTAAAGGAAAAAGACTTTAGACTGATTATTATAGATACAAAAAACAATTATTTTTAAGAGTTAATATAAAGCATTTTGAACATATAAGGACTTAAGATCCAGAATCTTGCTGCTAGAAATATTTATTTCCTCAATAAAATAAATGAGTTCAGAAGTAATGAAATCCAAGCAGTAGCATGGGAAAAATACAGGGATTAATAAATAAAACCAGTAAAATGTATTGGAAAACCAAAAGTACTGAGTATAAAAAATTAATCACAAGTTTAATGTGTTTACTCACAATCCAGAGTTAAAATTCCATCAACAGTAACGAGAGATGGAGGAGAGGGAAGAAGGTATGTACTCTATTATAAATACTTAATTTACACAGTAAAGTACCAATCAGAGAGTCCTGCCCAGATAATATTTGCTGGCATTTAATGAAACCTTAGAATCTTATCTTTAAAATCCTTTTTGGCTTTTCTATACTTTCAAAATCTTAAATCAAAAGTTGGTTACCAGCACCCCCAAAGGCTATTACTTGCTGCTATTCTAAAAAACAATCCCTTCATCTCATTCTTAATTTTCTTTAAAGATTTTTCACCTGCTCTCACCCATTTCTCATCTACATGTCATTTTTAAACCTTAGTAGTGCCACTATCAAGCATCAGCAATGTGTGGGCCCTACAGGTGGCATCTGTATGAAAGAGCCCATCCATGTCTTACCAGATAACAGCACAAATGAAGTGTGTACCTAGGCTTCCTTCCATCTCTTTACATTTCAATCAGGTGTTTGCCAAATGGACAGTCAATTTAAATGTCCTTCTAGAAGCTGCTTTAAAGAAAGATATGCAAAGAGCTACCTTTCAGATAAAACAGTACACCAAAATGCTATCATGGTATTTCTCCCTTAGTCACCATCAATAGGACAACCTTTAAACAAAGACGTGATTTCAAATCATGCTAAGAAATGCCTCTATTGTACTTGTCTCTAGTCAACAGAACTATAAAGAACTCTTAATATGTCTATGTTACAATTACAGTGCTCACTAAAACATTTAGTTTTATGAAACCAAACCAAAAATTCATTCTTCTCTGTCTTGCTGTTTTTGAAATGCATCTAGCAGCAAAGACAACTTGAATGGCATCAAATTCAGATCTACATAAAGAGCCACTAAGAACAATACAATTTATTAAATTATACTGTATTTTTCCTAAAACCTAGCGTGTCCTGATGTATAGCAGTTTGCTTTTTTCTGAGTTAATGTTTGCTTTAAATGACAAGTATAATATATGACCTTAAATGGTTTCAAGCTAGTATTTGTTCACTTACTACTATTTTGAAAATAATTAAGAACAGTATTAAAATATTTTCATAAGTACTTTTCATGAGTATTTTCTCTATATTATTTTACTGCTTAAGAAGTATTACTCAGTTTTCATAAAATAATATAATTTAATAATTTATTTGCTAACACCATACCAGTGAAATATGTATAATAAAAACATAGCTCAATATATCAACTATTTAAGGAAATGAGGCAATACAATAATACATTCAAGAGTACATTTAAGAGTATCATCTCAGAGAAGTATAGCTATAGCCATAACCAAATGATGATACAATCTTAAGATAGAACACTTCAAATGCATTGCATTTGAAGTCTATAGATTATCATGAAGGTATTTTTCAACCCCTCTTAGAGGCATATTAGCATATTTTAAAGATTCCCTTAATTGGAAAAAAAATGGGCATGCGATTGGGCTTTTTTGATTGCTCTGTAGTTCTTATTTTTAAAGTTAAAAAAATAAAAGAGCACAATAAAGTTCACTTACAATTCAAAACAGAAAATTTAATAACTAGATTAGTTCAATCTCAAAAGAAAATAACAATTACTTACTTTGGAGGCCCATGGCTGAAGACAATTGGCATAACAGCGAACAAGAAAAGCCATTTCCTGGGCTGGAAAGGGTAGTTTCCTTTTCAAACCAGAGCCACACCGATGAGTATGCTGACAAAATTCTATTAAGTTTCTTTTTACAAATCATACACCACTTGTAGTGTTATATATATAAAGGCAGCTTCTCCAAATCCCTTTCAAACTGAAATCAGCTTTCAGTAGCTTACAGTATTGTTCTAAAAACTGCAAGTTTTCATCAAAATGTTCACTTTAAACAAGCAAATCACAGTAAATCAAGATGTTTATATTTCTGGCTCAGAACACACAGATACACACCCGCTACCTCAGACACCTGGCACAGACATGCAGTGGTAACACAACAGATAATAATGTAACAATAAAAGCAAATAAGGCAACATGCACCAAATCTGGGTCCTGGAGTCTGAGAAACCTTTCCTCTCTCTAATAGAGCTTTGTCTTTTCTTCAACTTATTTCATTCTGTAGAGCAAGCACTGCAGTCATTCTTCTGCATCAGAAGCAACCCAGAACACTGTATCCTTAAGATGAAAGTTTCTTCTTTATATTCTTACCACCAGAGGTTAAAAAAGAAAAAAAAATCAACCGTTGAGCAAATGGTAGTTAGAAGACATATGCTCTAACAGGTTTGCCCTGTAGCATGCCTGAGAATCTCCAAAATTACAAATTTCTCTTTTCACATTCACTATTCATAGCTCTGCAGTACTGCTTCTTGTTCTAATGCCTCACTAAGACAGTACTGTTGATCTAAGTCTGGCTTTCTGGTTGAAATTTACATATAATATGGTACAAAAACATTACATCTTCTGCTAAAGCAAGACTGTATGTCAGTGTCTTAATTCCTACTGTCCTTGCCTGTTTCACAGCAGCTCCCTAAGGAGAAGCTCCTATTGATTCTATGCTCTGCAGTAAGATGAAATATCTAATAAGAAGGAAAGAGAGTGGGAGGAGAATAGAGCTAAAAGGATGACATCACCTGTATAGAAAGCCTTCAGAAACTGCATTAGATCAATTGGCTACTGTATCTGCAGATGCAGCCCAAAGAGCAATTTATTTAAAACACACACACACACACACACCCACACACACCCACACACACACATACACACACACACTCTTCCGTTAGATATGTCAGCAAGCTAAATTCTGTAAGTTAAAAAAAAAAATTGGCTTAAGCACTTCTCTATTTCACAGTTTTAAAAATCCATTTTGGTTTTTTATTCTGTGTATTGATACATGGCTTTACTTAAGAAGCCATATCCCCTAATACTATTATTCAAATTTAACATAGTATTATCTTCCCAAGGGAAAATAATTAGCTCTGGTAAGATACACTTGCATTGCAAATACACAAGGCAGCCTAGGTCTCAGATGTCACACATGTATTTGTAACACTACTAATTCAGGGCTTTCTGCTTGCAAAACTTCCTATTTGTCAAATAGCTATACTGAAATGTAAAACCTTCAGGACCACTCTAAATTAAAATTAAAAATATCAAAACGGGTACTAAGATTTGTATGTAAATAGTACATTTAAATGGAAACAATTGAATTTCATTTTGTAAAAGAAAGCTGAAAAAAAAAATCACAGGCACAGCAGTCCACTTGCAGCATGCACTAAGTCCTCTGAGAAAGAATGATCGATGTAATATGGTACTTTCCTGCAGCCCGATGCTCAATTCCTAGAAAGAGACGGGAAGCCACTACAACTCAGAAGGAATCAGAGAAGAAAATGATAAACCCTGCCTCTAAATTGAGCTTGGGCTAGAAGGAAATCTCATTTTTTTCTATAAAAATAACATTAAAAAACCTTTAATTTTGCCACACCCTCTCCAATCTGAAAACATAATTCCTCTAGTACCCACCCTTATCCTTCATGCTTCTGCTACAAGGCATCTACTGCAGCTACTCCCACAAAGAGTTTGCACTTACGGTTGTAATGGTGCCTCCCAATGGTCAAAGGAAGACATAGTTTCCAATGGTACAATACAGTCAGTACACCTCCAGGTAGCAAAATTATGAGAATAACAATCAATGAACATATCAAAATAATAGAACAATTTTGCTGTATTCACCTAACACTTTTTTTTGGGGGGGGGGGAGGTTTACAACATAAGAAGAGAAATTATTACCTGAATATTACAAAAGACTCCACTGACTGCCATAGAAAAAAACATATTATTGGGGAAAATTTTTCAATAACCCCACACAAAGTATGAGTCACTTTCTGAACAACATTATGACAATGTGAATTAGGCTGCTACTTACAAGACCAGAATTTACTTTGGTAAAACTAAGTATTACTCTGAACAAAGACAAGTCATAATTTAAAAATATGTGATCATTTTGAATTTAGGTTTCCATAAAACTTAAGGCTTACTTGTTTTCTGCAAAAATTTAAAAAGAACACCCCAAGTTTGCATTTATGCATAAAACTAAATCTCATAAATACAAATAAGCATGACTCCGGTTTTATAAAAATAAACATGGAAAATATGTACAGGCTGATTTTCAAGCACCAATGAACATTTTTCAACTTAACTAATTTAAATAAACTACAATGGGTTAGAATGTCAACAAAATATTAAACATTCAAAAATAAATTAACTAAAATTTAATAACTCATTTTTAAAATAGAAAAATGGTAAGTGTGCACTTTGTATGTAATGAAGCCAAACATTTCCTGAAGATAAATTTCTGAAAGACTAGCATTTTGTACATAAACATTAGTAATATGACTCAAAAACATTTCCTGTTTCAGTGGCAGACAGTAATTATATTCATGTATAGTACCAATAGGATAAATTACAACCAAATCAAAAAGCAAAATCCTAATGGGCACCTTTGCCCCTTTTTATAAATCATGTTGATAGCACACAAAGGAGGGCCTCAAGCTGAGCCAGGGAGACAGCCTAGCTTTTCTGAGCTGCTTCAAAAAACTGCTGCCCTCTTGGTGAAATGCAATCCACTAATGCCATATGTTAGAACTAGTAGTAAACACCAACTCAATAAAGGAACAACTCTTTTCCTTTAGTTTGGCCTGTGAGGATGACATCATCCTTTTCCTTGTTCTACCTATGGTCTCATAGTATCTGCCATTCTAGGGAATGATAAGGTGAACCTAGCATGCAAAATCTCCCCTATGCAACAATACCATGAAATAAGTAACAGGCTAAATTCTATGTTCAGCATATGAATCCACTACCATTATGATAATACACTCTCCACCATGTTTCTCCAGAAACAATGGCTTAACCTCTTAATTACTGAAGGAAGAAATAAATGTTTTTATAACAGAACAGCCAGTAATTTATCAAACAACTAAAAATAGGTGAATAAACGATTTTCACTCATCACTTTTAGTATTTTACTTGATCTCATTTCATTATCTTACCAATTCAAATGAAGTAACTGCAGAGCATGCCCTCCCTGATCTACACACTGTCCAGGAATCATGACCCAGGATAACTATTTAAGAATACATTCTTCCTTCCCAAAAGAATATATTTCCCCTGCATATAAAATGCATGATGCAAAGCTACATTGATAAAATCTTTAGCTTTCAAAAGGTCTTTCACACCACTACAAAATAAAGCAATCAATGTATGTTGGCTTTGCAATGTTTCAAACCATTATAAAATATTTTTATAAAAACATAAATACTATATATTTAATAATTAAAATGCTAACTGTATAAATTATTTCTAAATAAAAATACAGAGCAAAACATTTGAAATCATATTGCATAGAAAGCCTCAAATGGGTTCTGATAGTTACTAAACAATAAATATTCCTTTTATTTCAATAAATAACCATACTGAAAAGGGAAAAAAGATCATCATGGAAAAGGTTATCAGAAGATATATACTCTAGACATTATGAAAACCAAAAGCTAACAATAAGAACCAAGTTCATCATAATCTCAGACATAGTCACAGTTTTATTCACCAGCACAGAGAAATATAATCAAAATTTAGAGAAGCCAAACCAAAGGTGAGGAACAACAACAAAAAAATATGTAGTTTTACAAAGTAAAATAAGCAGGCAATTCATTTCTGCATTTTAGTTGTATTTGGTCTTTTAAGTATAAGCTGTTAAATGAACTGATTTATACAATAAAAATACTTTCATCCTTTTGGAAAATGAATGAATGACACTTTACAGTGTCAGAGGCAACAAACAAGCTCTTACAAAGGATTACAGTAAGCTTTTCCACCCCTCCCGTCCCATCTCCCTTTGTTAACCTGAACATATGAATCTTTGTAGATATCAAAATATGGTTATCGCTAATTGGGTGCCCCTCAGGAATCCTGCTTTTAAACTGCATCCTATCTATTCCTCGGCCTTTCTGAAGGAGGGAAGCCAGAGCACCAACACTCTCCCTCCTATTCTTCTGTAAGGAACAGTGTGCTGCAGCACACCGTCATCTCTGCCCACTAAATGATCAGCACCATGCTGCTGAAAACCCTGTCAAACCCACCAGCAGGACACATATGCACTATGAAATATGATCCTTCCTTAGGGAGTTATCGAGGAAGAAAAAGCAAAAAGGGAGAGGGAAGCCTTCATCATCAGCTAAGGTGATGTAAGCTTCTATAATTAGAATCAGTGAAACTGAAGGAACAATAAAAAGCACCACCATGCTCTATTTTCCCCAACACTGTGCGGTTGTATCAAGCATTTTTCATTCACTCACATACACACATAAAAAACAAGAATACACTATGCAAATATAGTAATCAGTCATGCTACATACGATATGCAAACCTAAATTTTTAACATAGTGTATGATTGTCTTCAATGAATAAGAGCTGCCCAATAATTAAGACAGAGCTATACATAAATATGACTGGGAAAAGAAAACTCATTTAAAAAAAACTGAACAACTGAAAACACTGCTTCCATTTGTAAATTCTGGATTATATTAGAGATTACCTTTACATCACTTCTCTAATTTTACATACTGCGTTTTCTAATACTATGAAAGCCAGATGCTGAACATAGCTTACTGAACAGATAACGAATCAAACTAAAAGGCAATAGCAATCAGCATTAATTTGTTTGCTATGTCTGAGTGGTCATTCCCCTTACAACTGGTATGCTCTTGCAAATCATTATCTTTGACCCCTGGAATACACTAGTATCAGAGTTGCTGTAAACAATCTTCAAAAAGGGCTTTCTTTAGCAATTATTGTGTAAAATAGTTCAAGTACGATTAAAATCTTCCTAATTCTGGTTCCTTGGGGACATCCATATGAATCAGTGTCACCTTTAAGGGAGGACTGATCCAGACAACCAGAGAGGCACATTCTGCCCTTCTCCTAACACTCCTGAAGTTCACACAGAGTAAATAAGACAATTTTAAATAATGACCACCTGGAAGTTAGCAATACTTATGTAGAGTCTTGAAAATAATTTTCATATCCTTAACACAGTAACTTAACTTCTATGAATCAATCCTAAGGGGGCAGGGGGGAATCAGTCATATACAGATTTATTCATACAAGTTGTTTGTAATAGGAGAAAAATAGGAAAGGTGCATGAGAATATCTTGTTACACTAACACAATATAATACGACTATTAAAAATAATGTTTAGGGAAAAATTTAATTTTATGAGAAGCAGGAAGTCAGGATATATAACTAAATATTCAGCATTATCTAAATTAGGTAAAAGATCTGAATTAAGCAAGATACGGCGTTTCAAAAAATCATTAGCAATGCTAGCTATCTCCAGTTTTGAGGATTACAGCAAATTTATTTCCTTCCTAATATTCTTCTATATATTTTTACATTTCTACAGTGAGCGTTTTGCTTCACAATTAAAAAAAAATCTGCTGTAGGCAGGCTTTTGTCCTACTTAAATTACAATCCCATCCCTCTGCTCATTCTCTGTCCATGTGAATTAGATACAAGAATCTCCTATCTACATTCTACATATTTCCCAGAGACAAATGAGAAGTAGAACTCTCCTAGATGTTAGACACTCATAAATAAATAAATTTTAAAAAAGTCCTCTTCTGTTGGAAGCACCATAATGGATGCACCTGTCCAAGCACTCTGGGTTATAAATAGAGAGGAAGCTGCAGACTCTCAGAGCTGGGGCTCCAAATTTCTCAGTAGCTGTCTATCTAGTCAGCACTCACTGTCTTATATATAAGTTAAGATTAGCAAAGCCTCCATGTACAAACTTCCTTCCATTATAAGTGATAGAAGATTGTTTATTCACTCATTCTTTCATTTTACAATATTTACCAAACATGAAATAAAACTGAAAACAATCAGGATCCATCAAGTTCACAAATACAAAATAAAGTTCACAATGTTAATAGTTTCTTCATCAATCAGTGACTATAACTTACACAGTCCATCTGGAAATTCTGATAATAGATACAACAGGAGTGTTTGTATCTCCTTCATTCTGACTTGAGTAACTGTTTAAATTATTTGTTCACCGGTGTTCTGCTATGGTCTGAATTCAAAATTTGTATGAAATCCTAATCTCCAAAGTGATGGTGAGCCTTTGGAAGGTGATTAGGTCATTAGGGCCCTGGAATTGGGATTAGTGACTTTATAAAAGAGACTCCAGAGAGCTCCCTAGCCCTCTTTTGCCATGCAGACAACAAGAAGTTGTCAGCCTATATATAAGAAACAAAAACAAAAACCCAACCTATTATCTAGTTTAATTCCCACACATGATGCAGGGACTAAGGGTCTTACATATTCCTTAAAATAACAAGTTAGTGCTTGAGAATGAACCTGTATCATCTGATTTCTAGCTTAATGTCTATTCTATCACATCAACTGAGGCTCTGGCTCTTATTAACCTACCCATATCAAGGATTTTACTTATCTGCAACTGATTTCTTTGAAGTCCAAATGGGTTGTTCTAAGACAAATGTTGGGACACTGCTTTGGTCTGAAGGTTTATATTCCACCAAAAGTCCTATGTGGAAAAACTAATTCCCAAGGTTGATGGTATTAGGAGGTGGGGTCTTTTGGAAGGTGATCAAGTCACTAGGAAGAAGCCTTCATGATTGGGATTAGTGCCCTTATAAAAGAAGACCCATAGTGTCCCTAGCCCTTTTCACCATGTGAGGAAACAGCAAGAGGTCAGCGGTCTACAACCCAAAAGAGGGCCTTTATTAGAACTCGGCCATGCTGGCATCCTGATATTTGATTTCCAGCCTCCAGACTTGTGAGAAATTAATTTCTGTTGTTTACAAGTTCTTGAATCTGCGGTATTTTGTTATAGCAGTCTGAACAGACTAAGTGAGTCGTTCTTTAGGAGGAGATTTCAGCAATCACATGTTTGAAGCAAAGTCCTCTATTTTCTTATGAGCAGGTTGGGGGGTAGGATTGTATTTCTTATTATAGGATTGGCTTGATTAATAAGACACACAGAATCCATGAAAGCAAACACATTTTGCTAAAAACTTTTAAGATGTCACATCCATGGTTAAGTGAAATATATAGCCATTATTCAGAGTACTAACATAAATGATGGTGGTTAAATGATCTGGTCCTAGTAATCAACTCTTACTTCAGCTATACTGAAAAATGTGTCTTAATCTCTCTAAATATGCTCTGAATCCAAACAAAACATGGAGCACTGCAGGAGAGCAGGGAACATAAGGTGTAATTGCAGAAGTAGAAAATGAGAAAGAGCTCCTTGCTGCATTAGTAATTTGTGAGCCTAACATGAAACAGTAGATTCTAGAGCAGTGATGGCAAACCTTTTGAGCTCAGCGTGTCAGCATTTTGAAAAACCTTAACTCTGGTGCCGTGTCACATATAGAAATTTTTTGATATTTGTAACCATAGTAAAACAAAGATGTATATTTTTGATACTTATTTTATATATTTAAGTGCCATTTAACAAAGAAAAATCAACCCAAAAAATGAGTTCGCGTGTCACCTCTGACACGCGTGTCATAGGTTCGCCATCACTGTTCTAGAGTGTCATACCATGCCTACTACCTGCCACACTATCCCAGAACAATAAACTAGAGCAGTGATTTTCAACCTTCTCATCTCATGGCACACATAAACTAATTACTAAAATTCTGCAGCACACCAAAAAAATATATTTTTTTCAATCTGACAAAAAAAGGATATAATTTTGATTCATTCAGACTGAAAGACTATTGTGTTAGCTGTTGTCATTTTTTTAAAATGACAATCTGAAGGAAAAGAAGTCAGTGTCCCTAAATAAATGATCAGGTATTGCATGTTTTAAAAATTCTTGCAGCACACCTGCTTAAGAACATTGAATTAGCCCTAGCTGGTTTGGCTCAGTAGATGGAATGTTGGCCTGAGGACTGAAGGGTCCAGGTTTGATTCCCAGTAGGGTGCATGCAGAAGGCAGCCAATCAATGATTCTCTCTCATCATTGACGTTTCTCTCTCTCTCTCACTCTTTCTCTCCCCGCCCCCCCCCTTTCTCTCTGAAGTATATTTTTTTAAAAAAAGAACTCTGAATTCAAGGGAAAGAAAAGATGTAAAAAAGGGTGAGCAAAAGGAGGCCCTCCAAATTTAAAACCATGACTCATGATGCTGCCATGGAAATCCCTCTTTCTAGGTGTCCCTTTGGGAAGAGTTAGCAGGGGTTATGATGGAGAAAGAAAGGAAGATGGCCAGTAGCTCATCCTAATCCTGAGAATATAGAAACTACCACAAACAACAAGAAAAGGGTATGATTTAGTCTACTGAAAAAACTGGAATATAGCTAAGAGAAGATAATAAGAACATCAAGTATCCATTCAAAAATAGAGAAGAAATAAAAATAAAAACATTACGACAGCCCAACAACAGCCATCCACTGTGAATGCCCTCTTGAACCATAAATATATGGGTCATATAATAGTTGCATCTTTTTAAAAATATATATATTTTATTGATTTTTTACAGAGAGGAAGGGAGAGGGATAGAGAGTTAGAAACATCAATGAGAGAGAAACATCGATCAGCTACCTCCTGCACACCCCGTACTGGGGATGTGCCTGCAACCAAGGTACATGCCCTTGACTGGAATCTAACCTGGGAACCTTCAGTCCGCAGGCTATCCACTGAGCCAAACCGGTTAGGGCTAGAGTTGCATCTTATTGGTCACACTTCATAGTAAGGTTGCACCTGATTGATTAATTCTTGGTACCAGAAATCCTTATACACAAGTATAGGCACTAGCTTTTTAACAGTCACTATAGAGCAAAAAGGGTAGGTAATTACTATTATTTTTTTGTAATTCAATCAAAATCATACCTTTTTTTAATCAGATGGGCTAAAAATATATTTTGGTGTGCTGCAGAATTTCAGTAATTAGTGTGTGTATGTGTCATAAGATGAAAAAGGTTGAAAATCACTGTATCAGACTATTTCCACTTGCCTTAATTACCCATGCTAGTCTTTGAGTATCGCTTCCAATATCCTTTTTGCTATTTCTAAATATCAAATACACTCTCCTCAAAGATCATAGCTCTGAAATCACTGAGAAATTTGGAGACATTTAAATCTGTTGGAAGCTCAGATAGCAATACCCAAAGGAGTTTTAAAAATGTTATTACTGTAATAGAAGTGCTCTTTTTAACATTAAAAAAAAATTTACATTAAAATTATGGTTCTGCCCTAGCTGGTTTTGCTCAGTGGATAGAGCGTTGGCCTGTGGACTAAAAAAGTCCCAGGTTCAATTCCCGTCAAGGGCACATGCCCGGGTTGTGGGCTCGACCCCCAGCTGGGGGCATGCAGCAGGCAGCCAATCAATGATTGCTGGGGCATGCAGCAGGCAGCCAATCAATGATTCTCTCACATCATTTATGTTTCTTTCTCCCTCTCCCTTCCTTTCTGAAATCAATAAAAATATATTTTAAAAAATAAAATTATGGTTCTCATCTTCATGCAAAGCCATGTATGACAAAACTATGAAAATATTTTATAAGAATAAAAGAAATCATCTTTTTCAATAATTCTAAGCATTGTTAGAAAATACATGCAAAATCCTTAATATTTACAAAACCTTTGATGTACAGTTTATATACTAATAATTATGATAAAGAACACAACAGTAACAAAAGCTCTTTAAGAATTTTGACCTGCAATACTCTAGCAAGAAAAAGTTGATGATGGTTTGCAAATGAGAAAAGAAACTGTCAAATTTCCACTGCTGTCTAAGAGAAGAAATGGCGATTCCTGATCTTTCTCTCTGAACTGCTAACAGAATAAAAGAAATAAAGAAGTCCGTAAGTAGCCATAAAATCAATTCCCTACTAGATGGTTAATTATCAAATGTTTAATTAATATTAAATAAGATTTTATTTATTCAGAGCAACTACCAATATGTAGGAATTGGCCAGGTACATAGGTTTTACATAATTGGTTAAATTAATTATAAAAAAATGAAGATCTCTTAATAGCTACATTACCTGAAATATATCATTTAGAAAAAACACACAAACCTATTACTTCAAGAAATACCACATGCAAGTAATATGACCAAAAATACTTCTCTAACCCAGTCTCTAACCCAGTTAATAAATGTTTTCTCTAAATTTGAATCAACTTATTTCTCTCCCCAACTTCCATGAAAGGCCAAAGTCCTGATGGTACTTAGTAGGATGAGTACCTAAAATTTGCTATATAAGCCTTCACATGCAAAAATGCCACTCCTTGTTCAAAGTAATCAGTGGACAGAATTCCAAGCAGTGTGCTATTGGTCTTTCTGGTCTACTCAGGAAACCAGCATATCCAAGAGGACAACTTTCAGATACCAAAAAACTTGGGAAGAGAACACACTAAAGTTGAGACTAGAATAAGCAAGCAATTAAAAACACACAAAAGCTATACAGTCCAACTCATATAATAAAAACAAACTAACAAACAAAGTAGAGACAGACTCTTGGATACAGAGAACAGACTGATAATGGTTAGAGAGGAAGGGGTTGGGGGCTAGGTGAGAAGGGTAAAGGGATTAAACAACAACAATAAAAAAGATTAGTGGACACAGACAATAGTATGATGACTGCCAGAGGGAAGGAGGTGTTGGGGGAGGTAGAAGGTAAAGGAGGAAAAAATGGTGATGAAGTAGACTTGATAAATAATACAATATACAAATGATGTATTATGGAACTATATACCTGAAACCTGTATAATTTTATTAACCAATGCCACCCCAATAAATTCAATTAAAAAACACCATTATATACTCTAACTCATACAAGGAGAACAAAATGGCACAAATTAAAGATACTTCAATTTAGCAATTCTAGTCCTTGAAATTTTTTCTAAAGAAACCAAGATATGGGCAAATATAACCATATACATTTAGCACCTTATTTTTCTAAAATTATAAAAAAAACTAGAGAAATTTAAATGACCTAATATTGGAATTCAATAAATAAATTATGGCAATTATTATAATGGAGTACCAGGACATTAAGAAAATGATTACATAAATGGGTTGTGAGACTAACCAAGTTTTAATTTAGGTACATTTAAAATTGACACATATTACTTGTGCAGTAAGGCAAAAGTGTTAGCTTAAATTAATTAGTGATGGGGAAATTTATTATAAAAAATAAATTATTAAATAAGAAAAATAAAAATGAACTTTGTATGGTCTGAACGCAGTAAAAAAATTTTGGTACTATATCATGTTATTGTTTGTTGTCAGAAGTAGAATGTACTCGGTCAGTAAAATTAGGCAAATGCGACTAAATCCTTAGAGCTGCCTTAAATTTAACACTTATTCCAGTACAAATAACTTCCTCTATAAATAATCTTTTGTTCCTAACATTAAATAAGTAAATTTCTGTTTCTGACATCCAAAAGAACTAAACATACCCTCAGGAATTTTGCTGTGATCAATCTCTAGACTGCTTTTATATTTTGGGGGATCATGACTCCTTTGAAAACTGATAAAGTACACCTGGATTTACTCTTTAAATTATCCTTACTTCTCAATTCAACTACTTTTCCATCTAAAATGAAGTTATCTACAGTTACAAAAACTAAAGATTTCTGAAGAAACAGCTTATGTTCCTTCTGGTGTTACACAAATTAATATTTCATCTACTTTTTCAATATTTGCATGTGAAATATACCTTTAACACTTGCATATGTTTCTGCAATAACACACATTAAGTATATTTGTCCCACACCTCAGGGCAGAATTGACTTTTTTTTTCTTTTGAATGCCTTATAGCATTATCAATGAGTCTATTACCTGAGTTTCCAGGACTCTACTCTATACTCCATTCAGCCAATAAAAAGACAAGAAAATCCACAAATATGTCTAAAAAAATACAGTAAGATTATTTTTTACATTATTTAAATGGGAAATAAAAACTAAAGCAAAAATAAAATTCTCACTGGTAGAGTATTTCTACTCAACTCAACAGAAGTATTTTTAAAAATTATAGATATATTTACCAGCCCAAACTTCTAAATGTAGAGCCCAAAGTGTTGATATTACCAAAATATATGTAAAGATACTGTAATGAAAATAAGGAAGATCCACAAAACGTTCTTAAATACACTCACAGAAAGGTAACTGTTGATGTCCACATCATCAGTAATGGTTTGGCGCTCTCCTTTATAGTTAACTTTCCGAAACCTTCGTCGAGACTGCCTGGCGGGAATTTCTCTTTGGAGAATATTATCTTCATTATCTTTGGAATTCTCTACCTGAAACACATGTTCACATTCTTGATTAAATATCCAATTTTTCCATATCACTGACAGTCTATGGAGTCTTAACAAGCTCATGAGGCTTCATTCACTTCTTGCAAGAAACTGCCTCAAGAAAATGGTCTAATGCTCATGAGTTCAAAAAAGATTAAAGGTGACATCATTATAAACATCTGGAGACCACAGTTTCCTTCCAGGAAACAGTCTCTCTTGCTCACACAAACATACTCTAAGTCATTTACCAGAAATGAAGACTGTTAACTACACCTACACATTCAATAATTATAACTTCTTTGCTAGTCTAATTACAAGCTGCCTGATCATATACATATTTTATTTAGTGAACAATCAAGGATTTTATTCCAGCGAACTTATTAGTATTTGGTGTCCATCTTAATGTATGACATCTTAATGTATGACAATAGCTAAGAGTGAGGCTGGCATCTTTTAAGGAAGAAGGAAAAATTAATATGTATTGAAGGCATAAAATGGACTGGTGTGCCAATACATTATACTATTTAGTTTACACAACAGCCCTGTAACAAGTATTGCTATCTCTAATTTATAGATGAACAAAGTAAAACCCAAAGAGATTAGTGACTTTCCAGTCTCAAAACAATGATACTTACTAAAAGTGAGTTGGAATACAGGCCTATCTCTATAACTTACCCCTACGGACACAAGACCACACTGCCTAATCACAGACTAAACCATACTTATTAAAAATTACTTTTACAAATGATATGTCCTAAAGCATACTTTATTATTAGCTTTGCATCCAATAAGTAACAATTTCAGTCTCTCCCCTCAACTACTTTTTCTACAATGTTGTATCTTTTGCTAATATAAAAAATATCCTGGTCACCCAAGTATGAAATTTCATCAACATTTCCAACTCTTATCTTCAATTGTTTTTTTAGAACTTGTCAATTCTTTTTATAAATCACTCTCACAATATCCTTTCTTTTAAGGAAGAAGGACAGTTACTATGCTAGGCAGTTAGACAGACATGAGCAAAGCAAGGACGATGGGCCAGATATAAAAGGTCACCAGGTTGAAAAGCCCCGGGTGCCTAGCAAGGGACAAAATTAAGAAAACAAGGATCTTGCCCCCAGGATAACTTTTCCTCCCCTAGCACATTGCTGGTCATGCAGTTTAAACACCTGACCTTCTATCCCCTAGCATGTTGCTAGTAATGTGGTAACCTCCTTGCTAGAGAAGGAACAAGGGGCTGAGGAGTAGCCTCCTGGAACTCCCAGGTGGCCCCTTGCATGACCACTCCCTTAAAACACTGACCCGTAGGCATAACTTCTAGGCTTCAGTTGTGTTTCAGCTCCAGGCTCAGAAAAGCAGCAAAACCAGAGGAGCCAGGCCATGGCTGAGTCAGGACCAATTGCACTGACTAATGACCCCTTGCTCTGTCACCAACCAATCAGTAGATACAACAACCCTGAAAGGATACACCTGGAAAGCTGATGAATATTCTATTAAGATCATCCCTTGGGACCTACTCTAAAATTTCCATCCTTAAAAGCCCTTAGGACTGAGGACCCAGCATGCTTTCCCTCTCAGAGATACACCTTCACCTTTCCAGTCCTCTCCACTTCCCCCCAGGTCCCGTCTCCTAAACTCCAAGGGCCCTTTCTTTTGCTTTTGTAACTTGTTTCCTGAGCCCATTCCTTCTACAGCTCACTTATTCTACCTCTGTAACTTTGTAAATAAACTTTCTCTCATAGTTTGAGTCTTGGCTCTGAATTCTTTTTTAGCCAAAACTCAAGTATTGAGATTGCTAAAGCAAGGTCCAGCCTGACTCTACTGGACTAATACCTGGTGCTATTCTCACTGCCAACATTATTACTACTACTTACTCAAGTCTTAATCACTTGAGTCTTGATATATAGTAATAGGTGATCCTGCTGCTTCAGACATGTTCCTCTCTCATTCCATCTGGCACAGTCAGATAAATCACCTAGATAAATCATCATGTCAAGTCTCCTGTTCAAAATGCTACAATGGACCTCCCTAAAGTTACCAAACAAAATTTAAACTATTATATTGGTTAGTCAAAGTTACATACACTCCATCCCCAAAATGTTTTTTATCACTTTATCTTATATGTGTAAGCCTGGAAAAAAACGCTCTCTTAGCTCCTCCCCACCAAAAAAAACCAAGAAACAAAACCCCTAAAATTTCCTGATGATTTCTCAGAAAGAACTGATGTCTAAGCTGCCCTGTTTTAGGTGTGAGAGTTCAAAAGTAAGTGGCCAAGTCAATGTGACTATCCATGGTCCTCATAGATTAGTAACTTATATTCTGCTAAATAACTTATTTCATCAATTTGTATTATCCTACCCATTCTATCTTCACATGCTGAACACTAGCAATCATTTAAGACACATCATCAATACTACCAGAGACATTCCTTTCCTCAGACTATGACTGGTTTATTAAGTGCACACAACCTACACTTCTCATAAACAGAACATGCTCCCCAACAGCCTTCAGACCTTTGCATATGCTGCTGTTACTTCTGCTTAAAAACCCATTCCTCCTTTGCCAGTATCTTGGCATCCTACACAAACTTCATGACCCAGTTCAAACAACTCCTCTTCTGTCCCAGGACAGTGCTACTTCTACAGCACTAAGAATATTGACCATAATTATTAAAGGCTCCTCAAAGGCTAACAAGCTCCCTAAGATAAGAACTGCATTATAGTATATACTAATACTAGTGCCCAGGTGCACAGATCCATGCACATTGAAAGGAAATTAATTAGAAGGTGGCCTGTGGGGTGGGACTGGGCAAGACGGGCCAGACACGCCCTGGAGCCAACCTCCCGTGGCTCCTCCCTGGCAACCCGCACCTGGGGTGGGCGGCACTGTGGCTAGAAGGGGGTCTGTGGAATAAGCAGGGTCCTTCTAACAGGTGTGGTCCTTCGGCCTGGCCTGCAGGGATGGGGCCAAAGCTGGCTCTCTGACCTCCCCTGAGGGTGGATCTCAGGTGATGCACCCTGGAATCAAATTCCCTCTTCTCTGGTTCCGGGGTGTGTTCCCTAAGAACCCCCTCTGCCAAGTCACCGCAGCTCGGCAGCTCCTGCGTTGAGTGTCTGCCCCCTGGTGGTCAGTGCAAATCATACCTACCGGCCGGTTGTACAGTTGGACGGTAGCTTAGCCTTTTATATATATAGATATAGATGTTTGTTCACTTAACATTCAAAAGGTGTGCCATAATGAATATTACATTAAATTCTATTAAATTATCTCTTCCCAAATATGCCAGTCCTTAGAATATGTATAAGTTATTCAAGAAATATACAGGCAGGCAGAATTAGTTACCAAACATTACTCTTCTGAAAGGTAAAATCCAGAAGAGATAGATGGAACTGATTTCCAGCTCAAGTACAAAATTGTGTGTAGTTAGCAAATATATGCTTCTTATAATTCAATTTCCTCTTCTAAAAACTGATGGGACAACCACAGTATTTCCTGAACCACTACACTAGGCCATGTACCAGAAACTTTACGTTGTTTCATTTAAGGCTCACAATGATTCTAGGACAAGCTAGTTTTAACAAGATATTACAGTGTCTCGCAAAACAAGTAACTCACACAAGTGGGTGAGTAAGGTCTCAAAATCCAAGTATGACAAAAAAGTTCATCTCCTTCATATTGCTTTATTCCAAAGGATGAACTAGCTTATCTATCTTAGGTGAAATTCTAATAGCATATGATTCTTAGATCTTTAAATATAGTAATAAATTGAATTTAGGAAAAAAGTTTCTAAGCTTAAATTATGGAGGAAGTATCAAATGAAAGGAAAATTTGAATAATGTATAAAGGTTTAAGTGCCTTTAACAAAGCTCCTTTTAAATACATGCAAAATGTGCCCTGGCCAGTATTGCTCCATAGTTAGGGTGTTGGCATCCACACCACAAGTCAGGTTCAATTCCCAATGAAGGGCACTTACCTGGGTTGCAGGTTGGATCCCCTCCCTTATCAGGAAGGGTGTGAGAGGCATCCAATCAATGTGTCTCTCTCACATCGATGCTTCTCTCTCTCCTCCACCCCAATCCCTCTCTCAAAATCAATGGAAAAAATATCTTCAGGTGAGGATTAACAAAAAATAAGTTAAAAGTTAATTAATTAGTCCTGACCAAACGGTTTGGCTCAGTGGATAGAGAGTTGGCCTGTGGACTGAAAGGTCCCAGGTTCAATTCCGGCCAAGGGCATGTACCTTGGTTGCAGGCACATCCCCAGTAGGAGGTGTGCAGGAGGCAGCTGATGGATGTTTCTCTCTCATCGAGAGAGCAACAAGACTGGGACTGGGCAAGACGGGCCAGGCACGCCCTGGAGCCAACCTCCCGTGGCTCCTCCCTGGCAACCCGCACCTGGGGTGGGCGGCACTGTGGCTAGAAGGGGGTCATAAATAAAATATATGTTTTTAAAAAGTTAATTAATTAATTAACATGCAAGCAAATGTGAAACTCTAAAAAAATAAAACTTTGCAAATGCATACTCAAGTGGTATAAAGTAAAACAACAACAACAAAGACCAAGAATAAAGTGAAACCAAGAACACCATGAGGTAGACTACCAACAAAGCCTCTGATCTACCAGATGATTTCTCAACTCTAGAGACTACACTTTCCACTTTGAGAGTTGTAGAGAACAAGAGAGGCAGGAAATAAAATAGAAAATCCACTAAAGATGGGGAATCCAATAGGAGACTTACTTAGAAAACTTATCCCAAACAGCAACAACCTTCCTGTAAAGGTTAAGCACAGTATAAGTCCCTTCTGCAGGGTAAAGGAGAAAACTTGCTTGTTACTGAGATAAGAGGGAGGAAAAGTAACCAAACAAAAACATTTCCTCTGAGAATTCAGAACATAAGCCATTCTTCATGCAGTTCTGTTGTTCAAATTCACAACACCTTAAGCACATAAGTAAATTTAAAGAAGTTCAAAATTAACAAGGTACATAAGCAACTGACAACAAATCTAAAACCTCTTTGCAAGAATGCAACTGTAATCCAAACCTCAAAAAATTCCTACACCTACAGTTCAAGACATATAAACACAGGTAAAAACACACACAAAAACACAACCAAAAAACAAAATCCCTAACTATAATAAAACTCAAACATGTGAACAAACAAGACATGATGAAAAATAATAGAAAATGGACAGCAGCTCAGCCAGTGTTCTCAGTGGTTGAGCACTGATCTATGAACCAGGAGGTCAGAGTTTGAATCCTGGTCAGGACACCTGCCCAGGTGGCAGGCTTGATCCCCTGTAGAGGGCGTGCAAGAGGCAGCCAATGGATGATTTTCATCATTGATGTTTCTTTCTCTCCTTCCCTCTCCTGTACCCACTCTCTGAAAGCAATTTAAAAAAATATCCTATCTAATAAAAGAGAAACATGGTAATTGGCGTACGACCACTACCCTTCCCATTGGCTAATGAGCGAGATATGCAAATTAACCGACAGCCAAGATGGTGGCCTGCAGCCAGGCACCTTGAAACTAACATGAGGCTTGCTTGCTTCAGTGACGGAGGACTGCAACGTTCCCCGCCTGCCGTGCTGGCCTCTGAGCCTGCAGTTTAAGAAACATTGTAACAAATATAGAAGCTAAACAAAACCCCAGAAACCTGCTTTCAGCGAGCTGGGATCTCAGAGCTGGAGTTGATAGAGAGTTTCGATTATAGAACCTAAAGAAACCAGATACCTTATTTCAGTAGCAGAGGCCTCAGAGCTGGAGCCAGAGCTAAAGCTGCCCCAGAATAAAAAAAAAGAAAAAAAGGAGTAGTTGGGAGCTTCAGTCCCAGCCTGAAAACAGCCATCATCCCCTCATCCAGGCTGGCCAGGCACCCCAGTGGGGACCCCCACCCTGATCCAGGACACCCTTCAGGGAAAACCAGCCAGCCCCCACCCATGCACCAGGCCTCTATTCTATATAGTAAAAGGGTAATATGCCTCCCAGCACCGGGACCAGTGGAGCTGTGAGGCCTCCAGGCACCGGGATCAGCGTGACGGGGCAGCGCCCAAACCCCCTGATGGCCCTGCGGCTCTGTGTGTGACAGGGGGCAGGGCCACAACCTCCCTATCGGCCCTGCTCTGTTCCTGACAGGGGAAGGCGCCCCAACCCCCTGATCAGCCCTGCTCTGTGTGTGACGGGGGCGGTGCCCCAACTCCCCTATCGGCCCTACTCTGTGAGTGACAGGGGGGAGCTCCTCAACCCCTTGATGGGCCCTGCACTGTGAGTGACAGGGGGGGCTCCCCAACCCCCTGATGGGCCCTGCTCTGTGCGTAACAGGGGGTGGTGCCGCAACCTCCCCATCGACCCTGCCTTGAGTGTGACAGGGGGCGGTGCCCCAACCCCCCAATCGGCCCTACCCTGAGTGTGACTGAGGGGGGCATCGCAACCTCCTGATCCGCCCTGCTCTGAGCCTGCCCAGGGGCTGTACCTAGGGATTGGGCCTGCCCTCTGCCACCTAAGCCAGCAGGTCGTTATCTCCCAAGGGGTCCCAGACTGTGAGAGGGCACAGGCCAGGCTGAGGAACTCTCCCGGCCCCCGAGGAACAAATTTTTGTGCACCGGGCCTCTAGTATCTAGAATAAAAGTGTAATATGCAAATTGACCAAACGACCGAACAGCAGAGCAACCGTCCTGGCAACCACGCTGACACCCACTCATGCCAAGCCAGCTAAGGCAGGTGCAATGAGATTGGTTGGGGGCTGGGCCATCATCAACCCATGATCGCCCTGCAGAGGGAGGCCCAGGCCACTAGCCGGCAGGGTGATCGATCAATCTGGGGGGGGGCGCAGGGGGGCTCCACAATCGCCCCAAAGAGGGAGGCCCAGACCACCGACAGGTGGACTGTGGTGGGTGGACGGGGCCCCCCGCTGCAGGGGCGATCTATCACAGACCCCCGGCCAGGTGGGCAGGGCCTACCTCTTTGGGGCGATCAACTGTCCCAAAGAGGGAGGCCCAGGCTACCCAGTGGTGGCACTGCAGTGGGTGGGCGATCCATCACAGAGCCCTGGCCAGGTGGGCAGGACCTACCTCTTTGGGGCAATTGATGGCAGAGCCTCACAATCAATCACCCCAAAGAGGGAGGCCTAGGCTAACGGACGGCGACACTGGGGTGGGTAGGCGGGGCCCCTCTGTGGGGGTGATCCATTGCTGAGCCCCGGCCAGATGGGAGGGGCCTACCTTTTGGGGGCAATTGATCACAGGGCTCCTGGACTGTGAAAGGGCACAGGCTGGGCTGAGGGACGACCCCTCCCTGGGTGCACAAATTTTGTGCAC
>NW_006287375.1:1418822-1430289 GCF_000327345.1 Myotis davidii | reverse complement strand
TTTGTGCCCCAGGCCTCTATTGTGTGTGTGTGTGTGTGTGTGTGTGTGTGTGTGTGTGTGTAGAGAGAGAGAGAGAGAGAGAGAGAGAGAGAGAGAGACAACAGAATCATACTTGCAAGCACTTTAATGTATAGGAAGCATCAGAAAATACACAGCTATAGTTTGAAAAACACTTTTAAAGATAAACTTGAAAATGAGCCAGAAGTTATAAATAACAAAGCAGTTGAGAATTGACCAGGACCAAACTTAATAATAATAATTCTTCCCCAAGTGTTTGTCCTCTCTCCTCACTACCAGGCTAACAAGCAGTGAGTAACAAGAGGGACAAGGATATCCTTCCCAAAACAAAAAAACACAGTCTGTAGCAGTCAGAAAGAGATGAATATAAGAAAGAAATCATAAGAGATATAGAGGTTGAGTTGAAAAGATTAAACACGTATCTAAACAAATTTCAAGGTGATAACAGAAAGAGGAATGAGACATATCAAGAAAAAAGTGACTTTTTCTATTAAAAAAAAAAAAGCCCAAAGTAGCCCAACAAATCCAAAGCAGGATAGCTAGAAATTACAACTATAATTCACACACTAAAGATAAACAGCAGACTTTTATTGAGGCCAGAGGAAAAATATAGATCAGCTGTAAAGGAAGGGTAATTAGAATAATCACTGGCATCTCAAAAAACAATGGATGCCAGTAAATAGAATATATTGAGTGTGCTGAAAAACATTCTTCTCCTAAAATTGCATTCATAGCAAAACCAACTTCAAGAAGGATGCAAAGTAAAGCTATTTTCAGAAAGAAAAAAAAAAAACACAACACACACACACAAAAACCACCCAGCTGAGATGTTTACCAACAAAACACCCTTATAAAGAAAAATTTAAAGGGGATATCTCATATGTAACACATGTGCACATAAGTAATGTTCCAGAGGTGAGAATATTTAAAACCAAAAAATTCTAAGTACATTATCAAATATTTGTATAAGTATTCTATGCAAATAATGATTGCATAAAACAATACAATAAGGAAAAATTATAGAAGAAATAAGTAGCACTAAAATACTGGACAACTGCAATTACATTTGGATACAGTCGCCAGCATTAAACGTTTATAAGTTCACTACTTATTAACTTTGGTTATTTTTAAGTAGGCATATAAAAATAGCTAGAGCCTGGCCAGTGTCACTCAATGGTTGAGCATGGACCTATGAACCTGGAGATCATGATTTGATTTGTGGTCAGGGCACATGCCCAGGTTTGGGCTCGATCCCCAGTGGGGTCATGCGGGAGGCAGATGATCAATGATTTTCTCTCATCATTGATGTTTCTATCTCTCCCTTCCTCTCCCTTCCTTTCCGAAATCTATAAAAATATGTTTTTAAAAAACAAAACAAATCAAAAAACGAATAAAAATAGCTAGAAGTAGCTTAAAAAAATAGACCAAACACAATGGCGGGAAGGGTACTTACTATAAAAGAAAATAAAAACAAGAGGAAAAAAAACCCTCCAAAAAAATCCATGAGCACATAAAGTTAATCCAGCCTGTCAACAATCACAATGAAGGTACATGGAAGTCGTTCCAGGTTAAAAAAATGACACAAAACCAATCTTACACCAAATGCAGAAAAAAAGGGCAACAGTCCCCAAGTATTAAGGCTCACAGCATCCTGATACAAAAATATAACAAAAGAGAACTAGGAATTAAAAGCATAGGCTAACATCTCAATAAGAAATAATGAATGTAAGAATCCTAGACTCCATTTTCAAATTGGGCCCAGAAATGAAAAAAAAAAAAAAGATAAATAGCTCAAGTCAAACTTTTATTGGGAATGCAAGGGTAGTTAATATTAGAAAATCTATTAATGTAAATTATATTAAGAGACAAAGGAGGAAAGGGGCATAGGTCAATGTGAAAAATGCAGAAAAAAGTTTTTGATAAACTTTTAGCAACATTTTTTGATACTCAAGATACCTTTTGATGGACTGACTCTATAAACTTTTGACAAAATCGCAATAGTTTTGGTACTTCTTTGCTTTCTGACACAGAAATCCCAGTCAAATAATGATCTACTCCACATGTGATGTAATGCATTATTTCATGAAGGATTATATCCTTTTAGTGGAGGAATGGTATTGACTCACCATAATCTGGGTTCTTTAACCTCTAGGAAGAGTTTAAACTACTTGATGGGCACTTCTTCCAAGCTTTTAAAATGAAAAACCCAGGGGATAACATTTTTTCATAAAGTAAACCAACTTGGAATATATATATTTTTAGTCTTATGTTGATACTGACATTTCCTATTCAAATTTTGAACTAGAATTGTTACTCATATATTTGATTTTGTATTAACTCTTTAATGTTAGAAAAAAAAGTTGATTCCTAATGACAGTAACATATTTTCCTTATAAAAGGTAGATGAAGTCCATTCACATTTACTGGTATGACAAACAATTATCAAATTTATAACATTTTAGAATTATGTGTATTTGGCTATATTTATTTCTCTGAAATGTATATTCCTTGCTTTCAAATTAAAAGGTTTTTTTGGTACTTAGTAAGACCTACATATTTTTTTGTACTTCAACCTTTTCTGTAACCTTTTTCTCATGCAATTAAAAAATTTTTTTTTAATGATTAATTTTAGAGGGGGAGAAGGAAATGGAGAGGGGAGGGAAGAGAGAGAGAGAAATCAATTTGTTGGTCCACTTATTTATGCATTCATTGTTTGATTTTTGTATGTGCCCTGACCAGAGATCAAACCCACAACCTTAGCTTATCAGGACCTTGGCATATCAGACCAATGCTCTAACCAACTGAGCTACCCAGCTAGGGTTTGCAATTTTTTACTGAGATATAATTCACACACCATAAAATTCAACCTTTTAAAGTGTATAATTCGGTGGCTTTTTAATGTACTTACAAAGCTGTACAAATAGTATCATTATCTAGTTCCAGAACATTTTCACCATCCCCCACCAAAAAACCTCATACCCATTAGCATTTACTTTTTGTCCCTAGGGATTTCCCTATTCTGGATGTTTCATAAAAATGGGATCATACCATATGTGGCTTTATGTGTCTGGCTTATTCAGAAGAATGTTTTCTAAGTTCATGATGAAATATATATCAATATTTGATTGCTTTTTATTGCAAACAATTTCCCATTACATGGACTAATAGAGGCCCGATGCATGAAATTAGTGTAAGGGGCTCGGCTCTCGCAGCCGGGCTGCCACCCACTGGTCATTTCGAAAGGTCATCCAGAAGGTCATTCTGCTGTCCAGTCTAATTAGCATATTAGCTCTTTATAATGTAGGATAACGTTTTGCTTATTCATTTATCAAGTTGATGGACATTGGTTTGTTTCCACCTTTTATCTATTATGAATAATGTTATGAACAGTAGTGAACAAGACTTTATGTTTTATGTTTTCGATTCCCTTGGGTATATACTTAATGAGTAAAATTGATGGGTCACCTGGCAACGCTATTTTTAACTGTTTAAGGAACTACCAAATTGTTTTCCAAAGTAGCCTTACCATTTTATATTTCCACCAGCAATGTATGAGTGCTTTAATTTCTCTATACCAGATTCTCAACCTTTTTCATATCATGGCACACATAAACTAATTACTAAAACTCTGTAGCACATCAAAAAATATATCTTTTGCCAATCTAACAAAAAATAGATCTAATTTTTATTTATATAACTAGAGGCCCGGTGCACGAATTCATGCATGGATGGGGTCTGGCTGGCCTGGGGTAGGGGCCACGGGCGGTTGGCAGCCCTGCCCCCTGGTCGAATTCCTGGTCGAGGGGACAATTTGCATATTAGCCTTTTATTATATAAGATGATGATGATAATAATAATAATAATAATAATAATAATAATTGCTCTTACCCTTTTGGCTCCAAAGTGACTTTTTAAAAACATGAGGTGCCTATACTTGTATGTAAGGATTTCTGGTACTAACAACCAATCAGACACAACCTTATTTTACGACATGACCAATAAGATATAACTCCATTATATAACCTATATATTTATGGTTCAACACAAAGCACTTGTGTTGGCTCTTGTAAATTTTTTTCATTTTTACAATCTAAGGGAAAAGAAGTTAGTGCCCCTGACTAAATAGTCAGGTACTACGTATTTTACAAGTGATTGCTATGACGCACACTGATCACTAGGGGGCAGACGCTTAACACAGGAGCTGCGAAGCTGCAGTGACTTGGCAGTGGCAGTTCTCGGGTGATGTACCCCGAAACCAGATAGGAGGGAGCAGATTCCTTGCGGGGCCATGCAATTCCACCTTTGGCTGTGAGTTGTTGTTGCTGGAACACTGTCAGCCCTGAATCTGGTTTACTGCACACTTGTGTTTGTGTTCCACACCCTGTATGACAGCAACTTCGCTGAGTGCCTTCTCGCATTCCAGGAGTCCTTGGGGGATGTCGGAGGGCCAATTGTGTCAATTCTTGTGGCACACGGTTGAAAAGCACTGCTCTATACCATTGCCAATGCCTGTTTTCTTATTACCCTTTTACTATCTGTTGGGAAAGACAGTCTTTCTTGTGCTTCTACACATTTTGCTAGGTGTGCCAAAATACTAAATCCTAACTGCTCATTCACTTAACCATTTCTCAGAGTTGTGTTGCAGCAAGCAATCCTGAAGGATAAGGTAATATTTCCGGCTGGAGTAAGAGCAGGCTTGCCTACTATAAAACCAGTATATTCCTCAAGCTCAGTGTTTCTTAGCTGCAATGCAAACCTACTATGTGTTTGGCATCCATGTGGGCCATCCAGTATTAACGCCATGGGACTTGGGGAACAAAGGGAACCTATAGAAATATGCCAATCATTATTCTGTTTGTTACACCATGAGTCATAAAGTCTTTTGTTTCTGACCCAAGTGTCTTGAGCCAGAAACCCATCCGATCTAATAAAAGAGAAACATGGTAAATAGCGTACATCCGCTACCCTTCCCATTGGTTAATCAGCCAGATATGCCAATTAGCGGCCAGCCAAGATGGCGGCCAACAGCCCGGCAGCTTGAAACTAACATGAGGCTTGCTTGCTTCAGTGACGGAGGAACCCAACGTTCCCCGCCTCCCTTGCCGACCTCTGAGCTTGCAGTGTGAAACACTGTAACAAATATAGAAGCTAAACAAAACCCCAGAAACCTGCTTTCAGCTAGCTGGGATCTCAGAGCTGGAGTTGATACAGAGTTTTGATTAGAGACCCCAAACAAACCAGATACCTGCTTTCAGCAGCAGAGGCCTCAGAGCTGGAGCCAGAGCTAAAGCTGGCCCAGAATAAAAAAAAGAAAAAGAGGAGCGGTTGGGAGCTTCAGTCACCCGCCAGCCTGAAAACAGCCCTCAGCCCCTCATCCAGGCCGGCCAGGTACCCAAGTGGGGACCCCCACCCTGATCCAAGACACCCTTCAGGGCAAACCAGCCGGCCCCCACCTGTGCACCAGGCCTCTATCCTATATAGTAAAAGGGTAATATGCCTCCCAGCACCAGGATCAGCAGAGCCGCGAGGCCTCCCGGCACTGGGATCAGTGTGACAGTGGGCAGCGCCCAAACCCCCTGATTGCCCTGTGGCTCTGTGTGTGACAGGGGGCGGGGCCACAACCTCCCTATCTGCCCTGCTCTGTTCATAACAGGGGAAGGCGTCCCAACCCCCAGATCAGCCCTGCTCTGTGCCTGATAGGGGGGAGCTCCCCAACCCCGATCGCCCTGCAGCTCTGTGTGTGACAGGGGGTGGCGCCGCAACCTCCACATTGACCCTGCCTTGGGTGTGACGGGGTGGTGCCCCAACTCCCCAATCGGCCCTGCTCTGAGCCCGACCAGGAGCTGCACCTAGGGATTGGGCCTGCCCTCTGCCACATCAGAGCAGGCCTAAGCCAGCAGGTCATTATCTCCCGAGGGGTCCCAGACTGCAAAAGGGCACAGGCCAGGCTGAGGGACCCCCTCTACCCCCCGAGGGCACAAATTTTTGTGCACCTAGCCCCTAGTCTATATATATAAAAGGCTAATACATTAAATGTCCCTCCCACCATCCGTCCAGTCGCTATGACGCACACTGATCACTAGGGGGCAGACGCTTAACACAGGAGCTGCGAAGCTGCAGTGACTTGGACGTGGCAGTTCTCGGGTGATGTACCCCGGAACCAGATAGGAGGGAGCCGATTCCCTGCGGGGCCATGCAATTCCACCTTTGGCTGTGAGTTGTTGTTGCTGGAACACTGTCAGCCCTGAATCTGGTTTACTGCAATCTTGTGTTTGTGTTCCACACCCTGTATGACAGCAACTTCGCAGAGTGCCTTCTCGCATTCCAGGAGTCCTTGGGGGATGTCGGAGGGCCAGTTTGGGCCTGATCCCTGCAGGCCAAGCCAAGGGATCCAGCTCACTCTGTAGACTCTGGGGAGAGACCCCGGGAGCTTGGCTCCAGGTCATGTCCAGCCTGTCTCACCCACTCCCGCCCCGCTGGCCACCACCTAATTAATTTCCTTTCAATGTGCACGAATCCCTGCACCGGGTCACTAGTGAAATAATAAACAGGTTGTAAATACAGGAAAATCAAATCCCAGACCTGATATTCTCAAATTTGGCTGCTTTTCCTGGCATTTCAACTCTTTCACCTATTGTTTATGCAATGCACAAAATAATCAATGAAAATTCTTTTTTCCTATTTCACTCCTTTTCCTCCCTTTTTTAGTTGTCTTATTTCTACTTTATCACAACATGTAACATGTACAACAGTCTTTCCCTCACAATCCTCCCTATCTTATTTTTAGTCTTTTAGCAGGTTTATATATTTTAAGTGCTCATCATCACTTCTTTTGCTAAGGTTTTCCCACTTACTTCTTAGTTGGATAAAACATCCTCTGGTAGATTCCTTAAAAATAGCTTATGGGTGCATTATTTCCTAAGTTCTTATATGCTGAAAGCTACTTTTCCATAACCTACATATCTGAAAAGCTGTGGCTAGATACAAAAATCCTTAAGTCACATTTTGTTTTTGTTGTTTTTTAAATGCTGCTCCATTGTTGCCTAGCTTTGGTTACCTAAGTGGATTTTAAAAATGTCGAATCCAGTGTAATTCTTTTGCCTTTGGAAGTTATCTAACATTTGGCCTAGAAACAATGAGGGTTTTTTTTATCTTTGAAATCTAATAGTTTGAATTTCCACTATTTTGTCTAATACTTGTTTTTTTCCAGCTTTGCGATATAAGTGACAGATGTATAATATTGTATAAGTTTAAGATGATGTGATTTGACATGTTTATATATGCAAAACAATTACCATCATATATTTAGCTAACACCACAATCATGTCACATAATCACCATTTCATTTTTGTGGTGAGAATGTTTAAGGTATCTCTCAGTATCTTTCAAGAATATAATACAGTATATCTAACACTTTTTACTTCATTCTTTGTAAAATTTTATTCACTTGGTTCTTTCCCTGCCTTTTAATAAAGCATTACCTTATTAAATTTTCATTTGAATAGACTCTCCCTGGGGCACCTTGTAATTTATTTGTTTCTAATATAATTTTTTCTTTGTATTCTATTTCTTTATTATATTCATACTCTTTTTACTCCATTTTCTTTTTGCCCACTTTCTTTGCTTGGTTTTAAAATTTCTGATTCTACATGATTTTTTAATATCCTCAAATGCTCGACTGAATATACATTGCTCTGTCTGCAGTGTCATAACAGTTTTCATCTTTGTGGTTATTTTTCTGGGGGTGAGGAGGAACTTCCTACAGTTGATATGTAATTAATATCATTTTCTTATATTTTTGTAACAGCTATATATGGATTTATTAATTTTCCCTTTTACCTTTTTGTGGTACTAGGATGTTTTTATAAAATTCCTAGTTTAATAGGTTCCTTCCTTTGTCAAATATTTTGAAGTCCAGGTATTTTAGAATACATTTTTCCTGTTTAGCTGGTGGGAGGGGTAAAGACCTTGATTTTGTGTTCACTTTGTTTTGTAGTGAGACTATCCCTAAAACTTTGTTTCTGACCCAAGTGTCTTGAGCCAGAACTCTGAGACTATCCCCATAACTCTGAGACTATCCCTAAAACTTCCCCATGTACTTTTCTTCTTCAGCACTTCATTGCCAAAAAACACTTTTTTTCTTTTATCTTTTGTCTTAACTCTGAGTCTATATGCACTTAGAATACTTCTGCAAATTACTCAAAATTTAAAATAACTTCTCTACACATGCACACACACATTTAATTTTAAACTTAATGAGATAGTCAGTCTTTCTGGCAGTGCAGGTCAACTTGAAATCCATTTGCTAGCTTTCATCTTCTGTTTTGTGCAGTTCTGCTTAGTTAGCCTTTGCTCATCACAGAGCCTTGCTGAGAGTTAGGAGTAGAGACAGGAGTGTGAGAGATCACATGCTAGGAATTAGTCGTTTCTCTTTTATTTACAATTATTTTCGAATACTTCTATTTGACCCAATGATCCCACTTCTGAGAATATATCCCAAGAAACGAGAAACACCAATCAGAAAGGATATATGCACCCCTATATTCATAGCATCACAATTTACAATAGCTAAAATTTGGAATTAGCCTAAGTGCCCATCAGCAGATGAGTAGATTAAAAAACTTTGGCACATCTACACAATGGAATACTATGCTGCAGTAAAAAGGAACTCTTACCATTTGCAACAGCATGGATGGAGCTGGAGAGCATTATGCTAAGTGAAATAAGTCAGTCAGAGAAAGATAAATATCACACTGTAGATTATAATGAACAACATAAACTGATGAACAAAAACAGATCTAGAGACAGAGAAGCATCGATCAGATGTTCAAACCTCTGAGGGAAGGTAGGGGAGGGTGGTGGTAAGGAAGATCAACCAAAGGACTTGTATGCATGCATATAAGCATAAACGATGGACGCAGACAATAGGGGGTGAGGGCAGGACTGGGGGGATGAGGGGACAATGGGGGGATTAGGACACATTTGTAATTCCTTAATCAATAAAATAAATACATAATAAAAAAAAAGAAAGACAGGTAAAGTTGTTACTATTTTCTCTGACTACCTAGTAAAGTCAGATGTAAAAGTTAAAATAATGAACTAATAAACTTCTATAAAGCAATGCCAGTTAAAAAATCAATGAAATTGTCATGGGGAAGGTCTTTCTAATAAGCATGACCTCAAACCAAAAGGTCCTAACATAAAAGGAAAAAAAGTAGAGCAAAATAAATAAATGACAAAAATTCACGTTAGATATAAAGTTTACAAATGATAAATTTATAACCTCTTCAAAATAAAAAAGTTCATTAACTTACTAATGTAAAGCTCATAATGTAATGAACAAATAAAAAATAATCCAAGTAGAAAAATGGGCAAGAGATATAAGTAATAAGAAAAAACATGTCCCCCATAAGCATATGAGAATATGCATAAGTTAAAACAAGATTTCCATATAACATGCTAGATTAAGATGACTAACATTTCATATAATCAGGAGGGTGTTCATAACAGGTATTCCCAAGTACCTGTGGAATTATTCAAATTTGTACAAATATATACATAATAAAATCATGACAGTACTTGCATGTGCTTATAAACATATTTACACTCAGACCAAGCATTTTTATGAGTTCTAAATAATTTCATCTAAAAAATACACAGATGTACCAAAGATTTGTACTGGTTCAAAATGTTCAATACATTTTTCAAAAGATATTATAGTAGTGAATAACTGAAGAAAAACAACAAGATTCATCAATATGATGAAATGACAATTAAATCCTTCAGAAATCTCAGAAATAAAAATCTTGAAATTATTTTGGATTATTTTCCCCCGTAACTCATAAAGCATTTTAAACCATGCTGATCAATAATATGTGGTCTTGGAATTAAAAATCACCAACCATAAATATATATACAAGTATACATAGTTAATGTAATTTTTTGGTGATTTAAGAATTTTTATATATATATATCTGCATATTTTTTTCCTAAAACATTAGAGTATAAATTGAATAGAGAGTGCTTCTTGATCCCAAATATGTCAACATGTATTTCCTAAGAACAAAGACTTTGTCTTACAAAACCCCAGTACAGTTATTGAAATCAGGAAATCTAATAATCTGAAGAGCAACTGTACCAACAACACTTATACCTATGCCCTGCCCTCCCTTCAATATTTAGTATAAAATCAAGCATTGCATTTAGTTGTGTCTCTTTTCTCCTTTAATCTGGAACTCCTCCTTCATCTGTTTCTTGACATCGGGACAGTTTAAGAGTATAGACCAGTCAATTTGTAGAATGTCTTTAATTTGATTTGTCTGAGATTTCCTAACAATTAGATCCAGGTATGTATTTCTGGCAGGAATATATCAGATATGATTTTAGTCTTTCTCAGTGAATCATATCAGGAGTAGTATGACATCAGTTTGCATCCATGTTCATAGTGGTAGGGATGATTTTTGTTACAGTGGCATCCTTTACGTTTCCCCATCAGAAACTTGATAATTTTTCCCTTTTTAAGTGGTTTGTGGAGAGATAACTCTGAGACTATGTAAGTGTTCTGTTTCTAATTAAACATGAGCCATAAGTTTTACCATTCATTAATGATTTTCTAGCTTAATCTTTTGTTCCATATTTATTAGTTGGCATTGGACTATTAGGAAAACCTGACCCTTTTCCTTCCTTCCTTCCTCCCTTTCTCCCTCTCTCTCCTTCTTTTCCTTCCTTATTAGAAGTTATAAATTCTAATATTATACATGGGGGTACTATCAATTACTATAATTTTTTTCATTTACATTACATCGAATTGTTCCAGATTTGGTCAATGTAAATCCCTTCAATATGGCTCCTCTGTACTTTTGCCTGGCCCCTCTAATTCTTGGAATAGTTCCTTACTTTATAGGGTGGATGATGAAAATACTTTGTATTTTGATATAGAGGTAGGTTATAGGGCATATGCATTTTAAAAATTTCAATAAAGTGTACATTTAAAATATATAAATACCAGAGGCCCAGTGCACAAAATTCGTGCGTGGGTTCTGGTCCCTAGGCCTGGCCTGTGATCAGGACCATCTTCCCCAGCTGCCTGCAGCCAACTCTGTCCCCCACCGCCACCTATCCTCAGTTCCCCATTCACCATCAGGTGATCGGTGCCTGACGGATAGGGGAAGGGACCAAGAGGTGGTCAGTGTACCTCATAGTGACTGGTCCAGCGGTCATTCTGCATATTACCCTTAGGGTCAATTTGTATATTACTCTTTTATTATATAGGATTACTAGAGGCCCGGTGCACAAAATTCGTGCACCACCCTGAACCCTCTCCAATCTGGGACATCCCACTCACAATCCGGGATCACTGGCTCCTAACTGCTCACCTGCTGCCTGCCTGATCACGTCTAACTGCCCCCCCGATGGACTGCTCATCCCTAACTGCCTCTCCCCCCTGCCT
>NW_006287375.1:1398641-1418076 GCF_000327345.1 Myotis davidii | reverse complement strand
CAGTTTGCATATTACCCTTTTATTATATAGGATAGAGGCCTGGTGCATGGGTGGGGGCTGGCTGGTTTGCCCTGTAGGGTGTCCCAGATCAGGGTGGGCGTCCTACTGGGGTGCCTGGCCAGCCTGGGTGAGTGGCTGAGGGCTGTTTACAGGCTGGCCATGGCCCCCAGCCACCCAACCTCCCAGTGGAGCCTGGCTGGAAGCAGGTATCTGGGATTTATTTATCTTCTACAATTGAAATTTTGTTGCCTTTAGCGGAGGCCACCACCCGCCAGGGCAGGCGGGAAGCTTGGCTTCCTCCATTGCTGGGGCAACCAAGCCTCTAGCTTGCTCCAGCTCTGTGGCTGCCATCTTGGTTGGGTTAATTTGCATATAGTTGCTATGATTGTGGGCATGGCTTAGGGCGTAGTGAAGGTATGGTCAATTTGCATGTTTCTCTTTTATTAGATTAGAAGATTAGACGTGTATGTTAATACTCTAGCTAATAGTGCTTTCTACAATGTTGCAGGCAAGCAAGTCTTTTTTTTTTTTAATCCTCACCCGAGGATATTTTTTTCCATTGAGAGAGTAGAAGGGAGGGAGGGAGGGAGGAGGGAGAGAGAAATGTTGATGTGAGAGGCACATCTATTGGTTGCCTTCCTCACATGTCCTGACTGGAGCCAGGGATCAAACCTGCAACCCAGCTATGTGCCCTACACCAGAAATCGAACCTGAGACCCTTTGGTGCATGGGCCAATGCTCTACCCACTAAACAACACCAACCAGGGCTGAACAAGCTATTCGTAAACTGCCTTATGTGTAAGTAAATATACTGAAAAACAAGTTTCTCACTGACAGAGAAAGAAGATTTAAATAAGGAAAAAACAAAATAAACTCTGGGTTTTAAACAGATCTATAGATTAAAAAACAAATATAGACATATGTACACGCACATATATGTAGTGTATACATACACTCAGACATTTTCTAGCTCTTGTCCCTGAGAAGCCCTAATAGCAATTAATCACATAGAGCAATGAAAACAACTGGCAGCCACATCTCAGTTTCTCTCCTTAGAGAAAAGGCTAACTCCAAATTTGGGATGGGGAAAGTATAAGTTTTCCCTTTAATTTCAAAAGAAAACTAATAATTACAATGAAGTGTACACTTAAAAATGGTTAAGCTTGATAAATTTTATGTTAATTATATTGTACCACAACAATGTAAACACTGCAGTAAAAGCACTACTCTTACCCCATAAAGTATGGGGGTGGGGGGGAGAGGAAGTACAACAACTGATAAACAAATGAGAAAACAAGAAGTGCCTGAGGTAGTTTTCTTGCCATGTTCCTCAATATATTTATTTTTAAAAGGTAGTTCTGAGGCTATAATATGCCATCTATAACACTTAAAAGAAAATAAACATAAAATACATAGTCCAAGCCGTGAACAAACTTGAATTCAAGCACAATTCACTGAATACTTATTATGCAGGCAGTACTATCCTATATAATAAATAAAAGGGTAATGAGCAAATTGACCCTAATGGCAGAACGACCAGAATGACTACTGGACCAGTTACTATGAGGTGCACTGACCACCTCTTGGTCCCTTTCCTCAGCTGGCAGGCTCTGATTGCCTGATGGCCACCCAACAGTGGGGGCGAGGCTGGCAAGTGAGCCGGTACAGTTTACCTCTCTGTCTCTTCCCCCGGCCATCAGGCACCAATCACCAGATAGCAAACGGGGAACTGGTGGGTGGTGGCGGGGGGCGGGGCCAACTGTGGGCAGCTGGGGAAGATGGCCCTGATTGCAGGCCAGACCTAGCGACCATACCCGTGCACAAATTTCATGCACCAGGCCTCCAGTACAAAATAAGACATAATCTTTGCCTTTTAAGATCTTAAGATTCTGTTGATGTTATAAAATACTAGAGGCCCAATACACGAAATTCGTGCAAGGGGTTCAGCCCTCACAGCCCCGGTGGCTTGCCTTGGCCCTCGCAGCCACGGCTTTGTCCAGAAGGTCGTCCGGAAGGACGTTGGAAGGTTGTTCAGCTATCTGGTCTAATTAGCATATTATGCTTTTATTATTATACATAGGACACTGGCCCGGCTGGCATTGCTTAGTGGTTGAGTGTCAACCTATGAACCAGGATGTCAGGGTTCGATTCCTGGTCAGGGCACATGCCTGGGTTGCAGGCTCAATCCCCAGTGTGGGGTGTGCAGGAGGCAGCTGATAAATGATTCTCTCTCATCACTGATGTTGCTATCTCTCCTACCCTCTCTGAGATCAATAAAAAAAAAATAATAATAATAAATAAATAAATAAAATATAGGACACTGAACTCTTGATAATGTAGATGATGCAGTTTGGGGAAGAGAAAACAGAAACTACTAGAACATGTCAATCTGACTACAACCCTATAAAATAGAAAAATGGTTTAGTTTTTTTAGTGCCCTGGCATTAAAATGCTTCATTAAGAATTCAACCTCACTTCTCAACAATTTAAATCAAATCAAATGACATGATCATCTACATGAGATGCAAATAGGACAATGAGCCCATTCAGTATAAGCTATTTTCTAGTAAGGTCATCTCAGAACAAGGTAAAAGGGAGCTGTGTTCTGGATTTTTCTAATGCTTAAAAAAAAAAAAGAACGTCGGTGTTTTCTCAAGTTACATCAACTACCCAGCTTTCTTAGAAAAAAGTAAAGAACTATTCTTTAAGTACACTTTTAAAGTAAAAATATTAAGATCTAAACCATTTTTTACTTAAATAGAATTGTCTTTCATTTCTTTCTCTTTCCTACAAGTTAAGGGCACAGACATAGATATTCAAAGATTAAGTATATTGAAGAAGAAAGAGAAAATACTTGAAATCTAAAGGTCACTTTTTAAAGCATTTATTTAAAATTTCTGGTAGAAGTGGTAAAAGAAATTACCAAATTTGGAATCTGTTATATAGAATTGTATCATATTTCAAATTCTCTCAAGGATCAAAAAAAAATTTAAGTAGATAAAAATGTATCAAACTTGGTAGACGGTTCTGATGCTACTTAATAAAATATTTAAAAAGTCATAGTAATGGAACCTCCTTGAGTATTTAAAAGCCTACTACATTTAAAGTTGAAACTAAAGCACATCAAAAAACAATTCAGCATTCTTTAAAGTTCTTACCACAATCATTTCTGAAGGCTCTAATACAAGACAATCACATCCTCTTTTTCCTCCAAACTGCTTACCAAAACTATAAAAACAGAAAGACAATTTCTTTAGCAAAGGTTACAAATAAAATATATCAATATAGGAAAACAAACAACCAAACCTCCCCACCCCTTGAATGCTAATCAAGAAATTCTGATCCTATCACTTTTATTAATAAAATTTTCTTAAAATCAAGAGATAACTGACCTCAATACAGTTCAGTGTGAAAATTCTTTAAAATTTCTGCCTTTAATCTCTAAAACTGATTATAGAACACCCCTCCCTGCCTAATCTCAATTTTTAAACATTTATCAATATGTGCTGAATAAAAGTAAAAACACACCTAATATAGACTAAATCCACAATTATGGAATCCTATATAATAAAAGGGTAATATGCAAATTGTCCCCTTTACCAGAGTTCAACCAGGGGGTGGAGCCAGCCAGCCAACTTCCCACGCCCCCATCCCCCTTCCGGCTGGCTGGACCCCACCTGTGTACGAATTCGTGCACCAGGCCTCTAGTATTTTATAAAAGTAAATTATTATTTTGGGAGCAGTTTTAGATAACAACTATAAATAGCTTTGAAAATATTCACATTAGACTATATAAAGAAATGCAGTAAAAAACAGAGGTGATTCATTTAAAAATAGTGTTGGAGCCACTGACTAGCTCTTTGGAAAAAACTAAAATTGGATTAGTTCTAAAAGAAACTATATTTTTATATTCTTCATCTGGGAGGATATTTCTAATGAAATAAAAAAGAAAGCATTTATATAGAAAAAAATTGATGTTTTAATTTTAAAAAGTAAACTAAATACTTTAAAAGGTAAGGAACAGAAAAAATATTTGATAATTATATGATACAATAGGTGAACATATGATGCAGAGTGCACTTATAAAATTACAAAAGGCAATCTAAAATATTATATATATAAAAATTAAGTACCATGGGCAATTATACTATATATGTAATTTATTCTAAAAAACAAATATTTGAAAGCCCTCTATTAATAATGCAAACAAAATATAATATCAAATAAAGAAATATATAAGTCACTTATAAAAAAAATCTATACAATTTTATTGATGGAATGGAAATAGGTCCTGAATGAAAGCAGTGATAGCATGCATGTCAATTCTCTACCAAGTATAAGGTTATATACAAATATTAGTTAATAACAAAATTCTAATAAAAATCAAGATGAGCCAGCTAGCGTGGCTCAGTGGTTGAGGGTGGACCTTTAAACCAGGAGGAGGTCATGGTTCAATTCCCAGTCAAGGCACATGCCCAGGGTTGTGGGCACAACCCCCAGTAGGGGGCATGCAGGAGGGAGCTGATCGATGATTCTTATCATTGATGTTTCTCTCTCCCTCTCTCTACCCCCCCTTCCTCTCTCTAAAATCAATAAAAACATATTAAAAAAAAAAAGACCCAGGGGAATGTTTATCACATCACATATACATTACATAATGTCTGGTTGCCCTTTTCTTTTTAACACTGTTAACACTAGATTGCCCAAGGAAGTCATTTTGACTGCTTTTTAATTTCAATTAGAAAAACAATGATGTATATAATGACAGAATTTCTTAGAATTTTGTGACTTTTCATACAACATATAAATGCATTTATTAATAATTGTAGTTACCTCCCCCTCCTTCATTTCCGGTATATATATATGTTATACCCCTATATTGCCCGAAAGCAGTCATTTTGACTGCTTGGGGGGGAAATTTTTAAAAAAGTGCATAGAAGAAGAAGGCCGCCGAATTTTGAGGAACGATTGGACAACAACATTACCGGAAATACATGCATTTATTGGGATTTTATATGCTCGTGGAGCCTACGAGGCAAAAAATTTAAAACTCAGTTATTTATCGTCAGCAAAGTAGGGTCCCGAATTTTTTAGAAAAACTATGGCCAGAGCAAAGTTCAAGCAAATCCTACGATTTATTCGTTTTGATAAAAGAACCGAAAGAAGTAGGCACCTACAAACAAATAAGTTTGCCTTGGTTTCAGAAATATGGGACAAGTTCATTGAAAATAGTCAAGCTTGCTATCAACCAGGGCAAAATGTAACAGCTGACGAGCAATTATTTCCGTCAAAAGCCAGGTGCAGGTTTACACAGTATATGCCTAATAAACCCAACAAAGTTGGCATCAAATTCTGGCTTGCATCAGATGTTAGTAGCAAATATGTTTTGAATGGTTTTCCTTATTTGGGGAAAGATGAACAACAACCATCGTCAATGCTTCTCAGTGAACACGTTGTTCTGAAACTTGTCCAGCCATATATAGGCTGTGAAAGAAATGTCACAACTGATAACTTTTTCACTAGTATGTCACTCGCGACAAAATAATCAAATGACTCTTATTATTGAATTGAGTAAATTTCTTATATGACCAGTTCGGCTCTGTATTGAAATAACAGTTTTCATTTTTTTTCGATTACCGTCACATGATAACATACAAGTACATGATAAATTGTCGATACTTGATAAGTTGCAGTTGCTCAATAAGGTAAACTAGTACTTGTTATTCGAATCTTTATGCAGTGATACTTGTTCTAATAAGTTGTTTATTTTATTTCTTTTGTGCCCTAAATTCATGAAAGAAATGTCGAATAACTTGTTATATAACTGTAAATAATATAAAAAATATTAAAAATTAATTTTAAACAAATTTCTTTACACATTAGTTATTCTTTCACAATGCAATCATTTTGACTGCTTTTGGGCAATATAGGTATATACTAAATTTCAGTCTTTCTAGTGTTAAAACTGGTATATAGCTTCAGATAGTATTACCTAGATAAACCTAATATAAAGTTTATTCTCAATTTCTCATCTATTAGTTTGAGCATCTTGCAATAATAGTTTATATAAGAAAGGATAAATGCTTCAACTGTGGAGGACTTCATTATATATTAAATAAATCCAATGAATTCTATTTTTTAAAAAGGCCATCAGAAATAAGTGATTTTACGCGGGTTCGTTCCCCATAGGGGCCACCAAAAAGAAAAAAAAAAGAAATAAGTGACTTTAACAAGATTAAAGGATATAAGTTCAATATCTAAAAATTGATTATTTTTACTGTATATTAGCAACAATGAAATTAGGAAAAAATCTTTTAATTTCATTTAAAAAACAGTAAGAACACACAATATATAAGACATAAATTTATCAAAATATACACAAGACCCCTAAAAAACTACAAACTAAAAAACTACAAAATGCTGCAGAGAGAAATTAAAGATGATCACATAAAATGAAATATATCCTATTTATGGGTTGCTGTACATATTAAATGCAATAAAAAAGTTGCCTTAGGGAAATGACAAAACTCCAAAATTTACATAAAAATGTAAACCTAAAACAGTTAAAACAATTTTGGAAAACAAGAACAAAACTGGAATATTTATGTTATGAAATATCAAGACATAATGTAAAGCTGGAATACTCCAGATAGTATAGCATCAGAGCAACTTATAGATCAATGAAAAAGGACAGTACAAAATCAGACCCACACATACATGTTCAATTAATTTTTGACGAAAGTATCAAGGTAATTCAATGGGGGGAAAGATAGTACTTTCTGTAAATAGTGATGAAAAAAAACAGATAGCAAAACAGAAAAGTATTTTGATACTTTGTGTGTTACTATAACACCATAAACCAAAGTATTAGAAATGAATGACATAAATAAAAAATGGCAATTACAAAATTCTCACAGCAATAAAATTTTTGTACGTGCCCTTCATGATAGCAAGTTTCCTTCTGTAAATTTAGTAGGTTTAAAATATTTCATCATGAACAAGTTTTAAATTTTATCAAATTTTTTTCTATGTTTACTGAAAAAGATCATGTGGTTTTTGTCCATTATTTTACTAGCAGAATATATTGTATAAATTGATTTATGATGTTAAACTTCCTTGCATTTCTAGAATAACCACAACTTGTTCAGTGTCCAATACTTTTAATATATTACTGGTTTGCTGTTATTTTGTTAATGATTTCTACATTTATGTTCACAGGAGATAATTTGTAGTTTTCATTCCTTGTCATGTTGTTGTCTAGCACTGGTATCAGGGTAACACTGGCCCCCCAAAATAAGTTAAAAGGATCCTTTCTTCCTATATTTTCCAAAAGAGTTTGCACAGGATATGTAATAATGCTTCCGCAAATGTTTGAAACACATTTAGCAGTAAAGCCAACTGGGCCTAGAATTTTCTTTGTGAGAATATACTTATTAATTTCTTTACCTTTTATAAGTATATTCAAAGTTTATATTACTTTTTGAGTCTATTTATAGTAATGCATGTCTTTGTAAAATCTGCCCATCTGGTAATATAAAATAGCTCATTAAATTCTTTAATAACACAGTTGACCTTTGAACTGCACAGGTTCATTTATAAGCGGATTGTTTTCACTGTAAATATATTTTCTCTTCCTTATCATTTTCTTATGACATTTTTTATTCTCTAGCTTACTTTATTGTAGGAATATACTATATAACACATAAAACAGCAAATATTTGTTGACTGTTTTATGTTATGAGTAAGGCTTCCTCCAGTCAACAGTATGCTATTATATACCTTTTCAACTTAACTTGAAAAGGAGGGTCATTACCTGAACTCGAGTAGTTCAAGGATAACCTATACTTTTCATTTCTTTAGGACAGTAATATGCTCTTTCATGCCTGATTTTGATACTTTGTGTCTTCTCTTTTTTACATGATCAGTCTCAAGATTTATCATTTTGTTGGCCTTTTCAAAGAGCCAACCCTTCATTGATTCTCTCTAGTGTTTTCCTGGTGTGTTTTATTAATTTACTTCTGTTTGCTTTGAGCTTACTTTACTATTCTTATTAAGATGGAATTTAAGATGACTAATTGAGACCATTATTGTTTTCTCATATATTTCCCTCTAAAATGCTTTAGTTGAGTCATATAGTTTGATATGTGTTTAAATTCATTCATTTCAAAACATTTTCTAATTTCTGTTGTCAACTCCTCCTTGACCTATGGGTCATTCACAAATGTGTTGCTTAAATTCCAAAATTTCATTCTAGTATTGATTTATAATTTAATTCCAATATACTTACTTGGAGAACAACCTCTGGATGATTTCAATCCTTTTATATTTAGTGATTCTTGTTTTCTGACCTGAATATGTTCTAGAATTATGTATCAAAAAATTATGAATCAGCCTTGGCTGGTTTGACTCAATGGATAAAGTGTCAGCCTGCGGATTGAAGGGTCCTACGTTCGATTTTGGTCAAGGGCACATGTAGGAGGTGTGCAGGGGGCAGCCAATCAATGATTCTCTCATGTCATTGATTTTTCTCCCTCTCGCTCCTTCTCCCTTTCTCACTGCAATCAATAAAAAAAATTTTAAATTATGTATCAAATCAAAGTGGTTGATAGTATTTTTTAAGCTTTACCTTTACTTTCAGCCTAATGGTGCTATCAAGTATTGAGAGTAGAGTTTTGGAACCTCTGAATTTCTACTGACTTTCAATTGTTAGTTTTTGCTTCTCATATTTTGTATTATGAAATGCACATACAATAAAACTGTCATGTGTTCCTAAGATTATGACCCTAGTCTCTAGTAATATTTCTTATTTTGATTGATATATGACCAACTCTAGTTTTCCCTTTTTAAAAAATCTTTATTGTTTTAAGTTTTACAACTTTAACCTCTCCAGCCTGCTCCTGTTCCACAATCCCTCATCATCCCATTATCTGTGTCCACGGGTTATGCATACATTGACTGATCTCTTACCATCCACACTTCCCTTCCTTCCCTCTGAGGTTCAAAAGTCTGTTCATGCTTCTATGTCTCTGGGTCTATTTTTGTTCATCAGTTTATTTAGTTCACTAGATTCCACATATAAGTGAGATCATGTGATACTTATCTTTCTCTGACTGGCTTATTTCACTTAGCATAATACTCTCCAGGTCCATCCATGCTGTTCCAAATGGTAAGAGTACTTTCTTTTTTATTGCTGTGTAGTATTCCATTGTGTAAATGTACCTTGGTTTTTTTTTATCCACTTATCTGCTGATGGGCACTTAGGCTGTTTCCAAATCTTACCTATTATAAATTGTGCTGCTATGGACATAGGAGTGCATATATTCTTTCTGATGTTACTTTTGTTGGGGCTATAAGGGTCTTGTGTACATTCATGTTCTGTTTCTTCTGTGTCATGTCTTAGCTTATACTGTATTTTGTGCTGTTTGGTCAGCACCTCCACAATGGCTGGCATGATGTGGTAGGGAGTAAGCCACATAATCAGATACCCTGAGAGGAGACTCCATCCAAAAACAGGAAATAACATTGAAGACCCAACTATAAGAGAAGAACCCAAATATCTCAAGTAGGAGGCCTCCCTAAAACACCCAGCCCAGGAGATCTGAGAGACTGCACCACTGGGTCTCACAAAATATCTATTACATAAGACCAACCCAAAAAATCTGGGTGTCATAGCATTTTGATCTAATACGTACAAACAAATACAAAGGAATAGCAAAAATGAGGAGACAAACAACCCCCAAATGAAAGAAAAGGAGGAATCACCAGAAAAGGAGCTAAATGAAACAGAGGCAAGTAATTTGTCAGAGAAGGAATTCTGAGTAATGGTTATAAGGATGCTCAAACATCTGAATGGGAATTACACGCAACTCAATAAGAATTACCAGGAGTCTGAAGGAGAAATACACCAATATGAGCAGAAATCAAAAGAAAATGAAGAATGAGAAAGGTGCAATAGAGAACACCAGAAGTTTTCAACAGTAGTCTAGTTTTCTTATGAATACAATTTACCTAGTATATCCCTTTCCATCCTTTTACTTTCAACGTCTTAAAGGTAAAGGATTTCCTGTAGACTGCATATAATTAAATCTTGGATTGTCATAAAATCTGATCACCCGTACCTTTTTTTAAAAAATATTTTTTACTGATTTTTGAGAGGAAGGGAGAGGGAGAAATAAAAACATCAATGATGAAAGAGTCACTGACTGGCTGTCTCCTGCATACGCCATACTGGGAGTTAGTCCACAACCTGGGCATATGCCCTGACCAGGAATTGAACTGTGACTTCCTGGTTTATAGGTCCACGCGCAACCACTGAGTCACGCCTGCTGAGGTTATCTCTATCTTTTGACTGGACTGTCAAGACCATGCATTTGTAATAAAATTATTGATGTGGTTGCATTATGTTTGCCATTTTCCTATTTATTTTGTGACTGTCTCATCTTTTTTGTTCCTCTGTTCCTTCACTATTTCCATCACTTCTGATAAATAATTATTTTTAGTGTACCATTTTAATTCTGTTGATGATTTTTAAAAATAAATGTTTGTTACATTAAACAGTTAATCTAGAGATAACATATGCATCATGAATAAGGCAAAACTGTCTACTCTCAATACTTCAAACCAACATTGAACTGCAGATTCTAGCCCAGCCGTGGGCAAACTACGGCCCGCGGTCCGGATCCGGCCCGTTTGAAATGAATAAAACTAAAAAAAAAAGACTGTACCCTTTTATGTAATGATGTTTACTTTGAATTTATATTAGTTCACACAAACACGCCAACCATGCTTTTGTTACGGCCCTCTGGTCCAGTTTAAGAACCCATTGTGGCCCTCGAGTCAAAAAGTTTGCCCACCCCTGTTCTAGCCAGTATAATAAAGCAAGAAAAGACATTAAAGGCATATATATGGAAAGAAAGACATAAAGCAGTCTTTACCAAAGACAACTGACCCTGTATATTGAAAACTCTAAGGACTTACAAACTAAACCACTAGAACTTAGAGTATGTCAAGATCAGAGGATATAAGATCAATACATAAAAACCAAATGTATTTCTCTATATTAGCAATACCTAAAAGAAAATTAAGAAAACAATGTCATTCAGAAGGCATCAAAAAGGAAATGATATTTGGGAATAGTTTAACAAAAATGTAAGATGTATACACTAAAAAATGAAAAATATTACTGAGAGAAATTAAAGAAGAAATAACTATACTAGTATATAGAAACAATCCATGTTCATAGATTGGAAAATGCAATGCTGTTAAGACTGCAAGTCTCCCCACATTAATCCATAGATTCTAAATATTTCTGGACATCCACTTTCAGTCTGGCAGGTAAAAATATTGGAAATTGCACTCTGTGCTAATAATAAGTAAAAAGCTGAACAAACTGAAAAATCAATTACCTTTCTTAGATCTGTAAGAGAAGTGAGGTAATAAGGGCAAAAAATGCTGTCTACAAATTGGAGAAAATGACAGATGAATACAGAGAATCACAATTTAGAGCATAATCTCCAAGAGAACTAGTGCCAAGATAGGGAAAATCAAACTGTAATTAATGAACTGCTGGAAGCTCAGAGTACACAACTCCGAGAGTTAAAAGTCCTAGGCTGGTGAGAGTCAATTTATGAACCAGGAGGTCATGGTTCGACTTCCGGTCATAATTGGATTGCAAGCTCAATCCCCAGTAGGGGGCGTGCAAGAGGCAGCCTATCAATGGTTCTCTCGTCATTAATGTTTCTATCTCCCTCTCCCTCTCTCTGTAATCAATAAAAATGTATTTAAAAAAACAAAACTCCAGTGAGATGCAGGTCATTGAAGGGGCCTCCAAACTTACTTGAGTTTTACCCTATGGATTTCTATCAGGTTCCCACAGTGAATAAGAGAAAAAGCCACTTGTGTTCCTGGCAAAGGAAAGGGAAAAGGAACTATTTTGAAACATGCCACAGCAAGGTCTGCCATTAAGAGAAACCATTCTATTAGAGACTAACAGCCCTGCAAAAAGGAAAATACCCATTTCAAGTTGGCTCTAGCCTTCCATATGGAGAGAGGGAAATACCTAATGCCAGCCACTCTAGCTATCCTGTCTCACCTAAAGGCAAAAACACCCACAGAAACCCAAACCCAAACTGAGATATACCTGTGAAGTTCACAGTCCAGAGGCAAAGGCTCACTAAATGACTAAGTCTTAATCACAGGACTATCAAATGCTTCCCCTCTCCCTACACCTTACTAGCACATTACTAAAGGCCTATTTACAGCAATTTCTTTTGCCTAGTACCTGATGTCCTGCTATCAAGAAAAGAATTAAAAGGGATACTAAAGGGCAAAATACACAGCTGAAAGACAGAGCAAGCTTAAGAACCAGATTCAGATATGGAAGGGATGTATAAAAAGAATTATACAACACAACCACGTGGGATTTTCCCAGGTATGAGAGGCTGGTTCAACATTCAAAAATCAATTAAATGTAATTCACCACGTCAACAGACTAAAAAGAAAAATTGCATATCAATAGATGCAGAAGAAGCATTTGACAAAGCAGAACATCCATTCATAATAAAACTCCCAGTAAACAAGAAATAGAGGGAAATTTCCTCAATTTGATAGACTAATTCCAAAAAAACTGATTCCAAAATTTATATGTAAGTGCAAAGAAACTATAATAACCAAAACAATTTGGAAAAGTTGGAGGACCCATACTACCTTAGTCTGTGATTCATTATAAAACCATAGTCATCAGGACAATATGGTTCCACAACCAGATAGAAAAATAATGAAAATAAGTAAAGATTTGGGAAATAGACCCACAAATATATGGTCAATTAAAATTAGGTCAACAGATGTTCGAACAACTGACTATGCATAGATAAAAAGACAAAATTATATCTATATATCATACCATGTGAAAAAAAAAAAAAAAACCTAGCTCAAAATAACAGACTTAAATAGTGTGGACCAAAAAGGCGTTGTTAAAGTAACCTCACAGGATGATTTGATCATAAATTCCTAACTGGGCAGATCATGGTGGGTAGGCATTCCCCAGGCCTATAAAAAGGTTTGTGGTAGGCAGTTAGACAGACATAAGCAGAGAAAGGACCTTGGGCCAGGTATATAGAAGGTCACTAGGGCAGAAAGTTCTGGGTGCCTAACAAGAGACAATTGTAGGGTGGGACCTCATTCCTCCCCTAGCATATCCCCTAGGTCAAGCAGTTTGGACACCATGACCTTTCCTCCCTAGAGGTAACATCTAGGCCTCAGTTGTATTTCAGCTCCAGGCCTAGAAAAGCAGCTAAACCAGACAAACAATGCCACATCTCAGGACCAGCTACATTGAATAATGACCTTCTGCCCTGGAGGCAACTAATCAATCAGTGGAGACCCCTACCCTGAAAGGACACACCCGGAAAACTGATGAAAATACTATTGAGATATTCCCCTGGGACCACCCCTAAAATCCCCACCCTTAAAACCCTAGGACAAAGGATCCAGCATGCTCTCCCTCCAGAGAGCATGCCTGCACCTTCCTCTTCCCCCTCCCCCAGGCACTTCACCTTAACCTTCCTGATTGCTAAGCTCGAAGGGCCCTTCCTTTGCTTCTATAACTTGTTTCCTAAGCCCATTTCTTCTATGAAATACTTCTTCTACCTCTGTGATTTTATAAATAAACGTTTTCTTACAGTTTAAGTCTTTCTTGGCTCTGAATTATTTTTTATCCAGAACTCAAGTGCTCAGGTTGCTGAATCCAGGTTTGGTGTGACCCCATTGGTCTAACACCTGGTGCTGTGTTGTGTCTCCCGCAACCCCTGCCATTATTGCCAATATTCTCTTCTCACTGTTTCCAACAGGGGGTGATTGCTGCAGCAAGCAAGCCATGTCCATTGCTCTTTACAATTAGGTTAATTTGAAATGCTTTTTTCAGACCCCTCAGAAGTATAAACACTCTCAAGAGAGCAGAAAATTTGGTTAAGTATCCTGTAATACAATCGAGATTTTTCTGCCTTACTTTCTCCCAATTCATGTAATCGTCCTTCATTCCCTCCTTAATTCCAAATGTATAAAAGAAACTGCAAACTGTCATTCTGAAAAGCATTTTTCTCAGACTATTGAGATTTTCTTTCCAGGCGTGTCCTCTGGCTCAAATAAAGTCATAAAATTTTTCTACTGATTTTGGATGTTCTTACAATCGACACTATAACACTTTCAAAAGAAATCAGAAAAAAATTCTGTGTGACCTTAGGTTAATAAAAGATTTCTTACATATAACAACAAAATCACAGCAAATTAAAGGGAAAAACCCCTGATAAATGGAACTTCAAAATTTTTTCAACTCTTCAGAATGAATTTCCAAAATGCATCACTTTGGCATGTGAATTATTTTGAGTTGAAAGCAATCTAGACTTAGCAAGATTACCTCTTACTTAATTATCCAAGAGAATTTAGATAGGGTGCCTGCCCCAGAACAAGAGCTATTAACTAGATAAAATGTTTTATCTGAACAATCTATCTGTATGTTAGGACAAACATCTAATTACTAAACATCTGTTTTTATTATCCTGTGAATACCTCTTTTCTCTTTTGAGGCCACAGGCCCCTATCCCATTCCTTAACTAAGGTTAACATGTACACCTCAACTGTCTTTTGTGGGGCCCTTGAATATAATTATATCTGTTTTTCTCCTGTTAATCTACATTATTTTGATTAAACTGGCCAAAGAACCTAGAAGGGTAGAAGGAAATTTTCCCTCCCTTACCTTATAAATCTACAGGGTAGTATTCAAGGATAGACAAAATATAATGGATAGATTAGGAGCCCAGAACAGGCACACAAATATATGGATATGAAGTACGGTAGCAATCATCTCAGGTAGAAATTATAGTTTAACTTTAACCTTGCTGTTTGGCTTCTGTACCTATTTGCTTTGTTTAACAATAGAAAGGTTATTTTGATTTTCTGAATTATATAAATCATCCCATTCGATTGAATACCCTATTGACTGTAATGTGAAATCCCATTTGTTGTGGTCATACTGGTCTTAGAAAGCACGTTTTAACCTAAACCGGTTTGGCTCAGTGGATAGAGCGTCGGCCTGAGAATTGAAAGGTTCCAGGTTCGATTCCGGTCAAGGGCATGTACCTTGGTTGCGGGCACATCCCCAGTGAGGGGGGGGTGGGGGGGTGGAGGGTGTGTGCAGGAGGCAACTGATCGATGTTTCTAACTCTCTATCCCTCTCCCTTCCTCTCTGTAAAAAAATCAATAAAATATATTTAAAATTTTTTTTTAAAAAAAAGCACATTTTCCTTTACCTGGGAAGGACAGCACAATTATCCCAAGGTCAGAGGACTCCATTTAACATGTCCCTGTTGACTCTGTGTTCCAGAGACCCAAAAATTGTAATTTAGATAACATGCTTAAGTCTGACCAGGTTCCTCATTCCAGACCAAGGGCTCTAGATAATGTGTTTCTGTCAATTCAGTGATCCAGAGACCCCAAAACTATAATTAACATGCTGCTTCTGCTTCTGTAAACTGCTTTTTTTTCGAACCAGGTTCCTCATTCCAAACCCTGGGATGTAATCAATACCTTTGTGATCTTTGCCTATATAAGTCTGGTGTTTTGGCCATCTTATCACTATGAGATTTGGGGAATGGCCCTTCATAGTCCCGGATTGCAATAAATGTGACTCTTTAATTCGACTTCTTGAGGTGTCCTTCTGTGATTTGTGGGGTACATTACAACAGATATTTGATTTACAAAAATGGTAGCATTGAAGGAAAGTTAGAAAAGGACATACAGGAATCCATATGGAAAACCATGCAACATTATATCATGCTTAAAATTTAATTTTAAGTAGACTATAAATATAGATGTGAAAGGAAAACAAGAAAAGTTCTAGAAAATAATTAAGGAAAATATCCTCAGGTACAGAAATATTTCTTAAGCAAAGATGACACAAAGGAAAAGACAGAATAGCTCATATGAGTTAAGAACCTGTGTTCATGAGAATAAATAATATAGGCACAGAGGGGGGAATAGATATTTGCAGCATACATAACCAATCAAGGATTCTTATTCAGAATACATGCAAAGAATTACTACCTCTCAATAACAAAAGACAATGCAATAGAAAAATGGAGAGCAAATTTTAAGAAGCACTTTACAAAAGAGGTTATGCAAATGTACTCACTCATCAGCAATCAATAATGTACATATCAAAAGTATGAGATATATATATTCTCAACAGAATAACTAACATTAATCCATCAAAAATATTTTAAAAAGACTGACATTACTACATGTTGGTGAGGATGTGAAACAACAGGAATTCTCATACACTGCTGGTGGATGTGTAAATTGGTACATCCACTTTTGAACACAACTCACAAATGGACAATGAAAGCTGAATATAGACATAGCCTATGTATATTGTACAGAAATGTATGCACATGTGGATCAAATGTACAAAAATGTTCACAGCTACTTTACTAATAATGGCCTTCAACAACACAAACAATAAAATGCTAAGCAATAAGAATAAATTAACTACCTTCAACAACACAGCTGTATCTCATAAACATAGTATTGGACCAAAGAAGCCATACATAAAAGAATACTGCATGTTTACATTCATATTAAGATTGAAAGTAAACAAAACCAAACTAAATGTTAGGTTGCATGCCCTTAGGCTAAAACTCTACAGATAAGCAAGACTGATTAAAATTTAGGAAAGTGATGGGTGATCTTTGGGGAGGAGGAGAGCTGATTTGAGAAAACATAGCTTCTACAATGCTGACAATATTAATTTCTTGATCTTGGTAGTGACTAGGCAAATGTTCAATTTATAGTAACTCACAGAAATTCATAAACATGCACTTTTCCCATCTACTTCAAAATAAACGAGTTAAAACTACGAAGCAGTATTTCTTTTTGGGTCAAAAATAGGAAAAATAAGTATAAGTACTGTTTTTAGTTCAAATATATATTAGACACTAGAAAGATATACGAAAGATATTAATAAAAATGGTTAGTTATCTATGCAAATTAGTTTAATGGTGTGGATGACAATATAGTGGGAATAATACTTCTTAAGATACTTGTTATACTTCTTTTACTTTTTTTAAAAAAATATTTTTATTGATTTTTTTACAGAGAGGAAGGGAGAGGGACAGAGAGTGAGAAACAGTGATCAGACAGAAACATCCATCAGCTGCCTCCTGCACACCCTACTGGGGATGTGCCCGTAACCAAGGTACGTGCCCTTGACTGGAATAGAACTTGGGCCCCTTCAGTCCGCAGGCCGACGCTCTATCCAATCCGTCAAAACGGTCAGGGCTGCTTTTACTTTTTTAAAAAATATATTTTTATTGATTTCAGCGAGGACGGGAGAGGGAAAGAGAGAGAAAAACATCAATGATGAGAGAGAACCATTGACCAGCTGTCTCCTGCACACCTTCCACTAGGGATGGAGCCCACAACCCAGGGATGTGCCCTTGACCAGAAATGAACCTGGGACCATAGGCCAACGCTCTATCCACTGAGCAAAACTGGCCAGGGCCTGTTGTGACTTTTGAATAGTATAAATTTATTACTTTGTCAAAAAAAATTCTGTCTTTAGAAAATGGACAACGCTATTTAAAGGTGAAAACCTTTCCCAACCCCAATAACTAGCAGAATGTCTGACACATGCAGGCACCTCAATAAATGTTTTCTAAATAAATTAATGCATCAGGGCTTGAGAAATTCTACTGAAATGGTGGTTCCCTCCCTTTTTTGCCGACCTATTCCTGCTTATCTGTAGAATCCATTTCCAAAACTGCCTCCCCAAGAAAGTTTCCTTCCATGTCACCCAACACGTTGGCCCCTTTCAAATAAAGCAGTTATCTGAATGAAAGGCAAGTCAACCTTTTTTGGTTTTAATGACTCTGTCTTATTAAGAGATGACAATCAAAGCTTATGTCCTGCATAAATAAACACATGCATTCAATTTTATTTAAACATCACATGTAATGCAATCCTTGCTTTCTTGAGCTTACTGAGATTTTATTGTTGACAACTACAAAGTGAACTCAAATCTGGAAAAAACTAAATTCATTTCAAAAGCTATTTAAATTTAGCCTGGATTTATTATATTGCTTTTGTCCTTTGGTTATAGTAAATTGTAAAATATATTTTACTGGTTTAAATTACATAAAAAATTCATTATAAAATAAATAAGTGTATTTAGATGGTATATTAACACGTTAAGCGCCAAGCCTGTTTTGTCTTCCTTTCCGTTTAGCCCATGATATCCGATTTCACCGATATGCTGGCAACCAGAAACTGATGAGGTCCAAACAGAAAGTATAGTGTCAGTCACCGGTAACTGATATGGCGCTTAACATGTTAAAATATAGGCAAATTAGTGTTTAGGAGATAAACACCATAAAAATTCAAGGGCCTACCCCCTCAGTGAAGTTTCTGGGAGTTATATGATTTGGGGCATGACAGGAATCAATCTTCCAAGTTGATTAGGGACCATCACCAGAAAAAGAGACACAATACTTGATTATTTCTTTATTTAGGAACTAACATATATTGAGCATCCCATATTGAGCATCCCATCTTCAGAGTAGCCCACACAACTTCCCACAGTTCAGAATCAGTATAAGTCACTGTATCGCTGAGGACCAGCATATCCAATGATAACTTTAGTGTTCATGGCAAATAGGCAAATAGGGATGTGCTCTAGAGCTCACAAGTACTAGCATGTCAATGACAGTGCAGACCTAATGCCCTCTTCTAAAATAACTATAGCAGGCACTCAAGTAATGTCATTTTACTCAGCATCATTTCATTATAATGCTAATGAGGAAAAAAAGAAATAACTGATTCCTGGCAGGAGCCACTGTTTACATCTTCTCCTCAAAATATTGCAGAAAAACTTAATTCTTGTATATATCAATTAGCCTACGGTAAAACTGGTTTGCTTTGTTATTTCACTTAAAGTGACTTTCCAAAAAATTATCTACACAATTAAGTGAGTACTTACTGCTTTTCAGAAACAACTTCTGGCTTGCTACTGGGTTTTGGGAGAGACTGAAAGTCTAATCACAACTGAGGTATCAGGAGACTATGTAGCCTGAACTTCCCATCAGGAACTGTGACCTAGACATAAGGGTTGGGCATCAGAAGTAGCTAGCAATCTAGCTTATCTAATAATAGGGAAACATGGTAATTGGCGTACGACAGCTACCCTTCCCATTGGCTAATCAGCCAGATATGCAAATTAACTGCCAGCCAAGATGGCAGCCGGCGGCCAGGCACCTTGAAACTAACATGAGGCTTGCTTGCTTCAGTGACGGAGGAAACCAACGTTCCCTGCCTGCCTTCCTGGCCTCTGAGCCTGCAGTTTGAAAAATTGCAACAAATATAGAAGCTAAACAAAACCCCAGAAACC
>NW_006287375.1:1393760-1397789 GCF_000327345.1 Myotis davidii | reverse complement strand
GAGCATGACCAAGGGTGGCATCGCAACCTCCCGATCTGCCCTGCTCTGTGCATGACAGGGGGTGGCACCCCAACTCCCCAATCGGCCCTGCTCTGAGCCCGACCAGGGGCTGCACCTATGGATTGGGGCTGCACCTATGGATTAGACCTGGGAGCAGGCCTAAGCCAGCAGGTCGTTATCTCCCGAGGGGTCCCAGACTGTGAGAGGGCACAGGCCGGGCTGAGGGACCCTCCTCCCCCCGAGTGCACAAATTTTTGTGCACCGGGCCTCTAGTTATTAAATAAATATCTTACTAATAAAAGCCTAGGTGGTCCTCATGCTGTCACGGTGTGATGCCCTCATGCAGTCACAAGATGGCTGCGCATCGTGGAAGCAAGACCCCCAGCTCTGGCCTACCTCTTTGGGGCAATCCATCGAGGAGCCCTGGATGGGTGGGGCTCCCGCACTGTGAGAGGGCACAGGCCAGGCTGGGGGACTCCCACACCCCGGAAGGCATTATTTTCATGCTCCAAGACTCTAGTCCAAACTAATAAAAGGCTAATACGCTAAGTGTCCTATGACCAATCAAATCAAAGCTGTTCAACCAATCAAAGCATAATATGGTAATGATATGCTAAGGCTGCTCCACCACTTGCTATGATGTGCACTGACCACCAGGGCGCAGACGCTCTGACCGGTAGGTTAGCTTGCAGCTGGTGTCCTGCCAATCAGGACTGAGCAAGATGGTCCGGACATTCCCTGGAGCACTCCGCGGTCCCTCCCCGACTGGCCAACCTCCCGCATCCCTCCTTGGCCAGCTGGTCCTGATCACGACTGAAGAGATGGGGCCAGACAGGCCCTGGATCCCTCCCCGGCCCTAATAGTGCACCTGTGGGGTCCCTCGGCCTGGCCTGTGCCCTCTTGCAATCCAGGATCCCTCCGGGGATGTCAGAAAGGTGGTTTCAGCCCGATCCCGCAGGCCACTCCCCTTGGGAGAGCACCAGATGCAGGGCTCATGGCAGGCGAGTGCTGCTGCTGATGCTACTGCAGCATGAGCCTCTCCCGATCGGGACTAATGGGGGGAGAGTGAGCAGCAGCCACGCAGTCGGGCCACGATTAGCAGGAGCGGCAGGTAGGAGCTGCAGGCAGCATTGGACTGCAGGTTTTGGCCTGATCCCCGCAGGCCACTCCGAGGAACACCACCCGTGCACGAATTCATGTACTGGGCCTCTAGTGGTATATAAAAAACTGATTTTACCCAGGTCCAGAATATCTTGCATGAGCAGGTGGCTCAGATTCCTTCAACACCAATTCCTGTTGCATTGCCTCCTCCCTCAATCTGTATCTATGCGCAACTGAGGAATTCCTTATGACCAGTCTGAAAAAGGAAAAACTTGAGCCTGTTTTACATGAGTCTGCACAAAGAGGTGATACCACCCAAAAGTGGATAGCCCCACTCAGAGGCAACCTTGGAGGAAGACGGTGAAGGAAAATCCTCCAAGGGAACAGAACTTCAAGCAATACATCTGTCCACTTTGTCTGAATTGAAAGAAGGTCAAAATTATGGAACTAAACAGATTCATGGGCAATTACTAATGGTTTGGTTGAATGGTCGGGACTTGGAAAGAACAGGATTAGAAGACTGGCAACAAAGAAGTCTGGGAAGAGGTAGGTAGAAGGATCTCCTTTAGAATGGGCATTGAAGATTTTCTGCAACCCAGTGAAAGCCCCGAGGGTATCCACTGTACAGGCAGCTTTTAGTAATCAGTTTAAGAAAATGACATGCTCTTTGGGTGTCAGTCAAGCTCTTTCCACAGCCACCCCACTGCTTGTTTAATAGGCCTAGGAATAAAGTGGACATAGTGGCCGAGATGAAGAATCACAGCCTCAATGCTAATCCTACTGCTGGGTAACTAATCTGTCAACAGAAGAGACCAACACTGAATCTCGGAAATGGCACTATTCCTTAAATAACCAAGACTAACTATGTTATTTTATTTGTAAAAACAGTCAACTATGTTTTATTCTACTACTCAAGAAACAGATTTCATTTAACCAAAGGCCAATGACGGAGACTTTCAGGTCTCATGATAAGACTTTAAAAATGGTATCAAAACTAAGATGTCCCATACCATCTATTGACTAAACTGTACCTTGATACTTAAATTTAATAGGTTTGCCCTAACCCAGTGGTTCCCAAACTTATTTGGCCTACTGCCCCCTTTCCAGAAAAAATATTACTCAGCGCCCTCTGGAAATTAATTTTTTTTAAAATTTTAATAGCAATTAAACAGAAAGATATATGCCCCCAAATGCACCTGTGGCTATCACCGCCCCCCTGGATCGCTGCAGCGCCCACCAGGGGGCGGTAGCACCCACTTTGGGAATCACTGCCCTAACCGGTTTGGGTCAGTGGACAGAGCGTCGGCCTGGGGACTGAAGGGTCCCAGGTTCAATTCCGTCAAGGGCATGTACCTTGGTTGCGGGCACATCAGAAAGTAGGGGGTGTGCAGGAGGCAGCTAATGGATGTTTCTCTCTCATCGATGTTTCTAACTCTCTATCCCTCTTCCTTCCTCTCTGTAAAATATCCATAAAATATATATATTAAAAAAATTAATAGGTTTGCAATTAAGTTAATTTAGTTGTAATTAGAAGTCTTACTTTCTTAAAAGACCAAAAATGTCTTCTCTAAAAAGGAACACTTGTGCACTGCTGGTGGGAATGCAGACTAGTGCAGCCACTGTGGAGAACAGTATGGAGTTTCCTCAAAAAACTAAAAATGGAGCTCCAATTTGACCCAGTATTCCCATTGCTAGGTCTATATCCCAAGAAAATGGAAACACCAATCAGAAAGGATACATGCACCCTTGTGTTCATAGCAGCACAATTTATCATAGCTAAGATTTGGAAACAGCCTAAGTGCCCATCAGAAGATGAGTGGATTTAAAAACGGTGGTAAAGAGCCAGGGACCAGCTATGAACCCAGGAACACAAGATCTCAAGCAGCACGAATACATGGACTCGGACGAGCCCTGCTCCTCCTCATGGAAAGGTCAGATTTCGCCTAGATAATGGAGAGAGAGAACTACATAACCAAAATGAAAAAAAAGGTGGAGTAGCAATACTTTTTTTTTTTTAAATATATTTTATTGATCTTTTACAGAGAGGAAGGGAGAGGGATAGAGAGTTAGAAACATCGATGAAAGAGAACCATCGATCAACTGCCTCCTGCACACTCCCTACTGGGTATGTGCCCGCAACCAAGGTACATGCCCTTGACCGGAATCGAACCTGGGACCCTTGAGTCTGCAGGCCGACGCTCTATCCGCTGAGCCAAACCGGTTAGGGCAGGAGTAGCAATACTTATATCTGACAAATTAGATCTCAAAGTGAAGGACATAACAAGAGATAAGGAAGGCCACTTCATAATACTAAAGGGAGCAATCCAATAAAAAAATATAACTCTGGTAAACATATACGCACCTAATACAGGAGCACCCAAATACATAAAAAACTTTCAGAGGATATCAAGGGAGAGATTGATAGCAATACTGTCATAGTAAGGGACTTTAATACCCCACTACCACCATTGGACAAATCCTCTAAACAAAAAATCAGCAAAGAAACATTAATCCTAAATGATGCACTAGATCAGATGGAACTAATTGATATCTTCAGAACATTTCACCCCAAAGCTACAGAATATACATTCTTCTCAAGTGCACACGATTCATTTTCAAAGACAGACCATATATTGAGTCACAGGCAAAGTCTCTTCAAATTCAAGAAGACAGAAATAATATCAAGCACCATCTCAGACCACAATGGCATAAAACTAGAAATCAACTACAATAAAAACAATTAAAAAAATCAAACACCTGGAGGCGAAATAGCATGCTATTAAATGACTGGGTTACCAGAAAGATCAAAAAAGACAAAAAGCATCATGGCAACAAATGACAATGAAAACACTACAATCCAAAATCTATGAGACACAGTGAAAGCAGTCTTGAGAGGGAAGTTCATAGCTCTACAGGCCTGCCTCAGAA
>NW_006287375.1:1392299-1392844 GCF_000327345.1 Myotis davidii | reverse complement strand
ACACAATTTGCAAAAACTAAATCCATTTCCCCTGAGAACAGGAACAAGACAAGGATGCCCCTTTCACTACTCCTCTTCGACATAGTACTAGAAGTACTAGCCATAGCAATCAGACAAGAATAAAAAATAAAAGGCATCCTAATTGGAAAAGAAGTAAAACTGTCCTTATTTGCAGCCGACATGATGTTATACATAAAAAACCCCAAAGACTAGATCAAAAAACTACTAAACCTAATAAATGAATCTGGCAATGTAGCAGGATAAAAAATTAACATCCAGAAATCTATGGCTTTTTTATACAACAATAATGAGCTCACAGAAATAGAAATGAAAAAAACAATCCCATTTACCACTGCACCAAAAAAATTAAGATACCTAGCAATAAACTTAACGAAGGACATAAAAGACCTGTACTCAGAAAATTACAGGACATTGAAAAAAAGAGACAGAGGAAGACATAAACAAATGGAAGAACATACCATGTTCATGGATTGGCAGAATCAACATCATTAAAATATCCATATTACCTCAAGCAATCTATAGAT
>NW_006287375.1:1389186-1392228 GCF_000327345.1 Myotis davidii | reverse complement strand
AAAGTTATCTTTTTATTTTCTTGATTCTTATTTGCCCATGTTTAAGCCTCAGGTATTGTGTCATATTTCATTAAATTTGAAGTGCAAAGCTTTACCCAAAAATGTAATTATATCATTATTTCATTGATGTGTTTTTCACATCAGTTCAATTCAGCAAACATAGGTTGGCAGCCTTCAAGGGGGTTGGCCGCTGTGCTGAGCACTGGGAAATACAGAGATGAAGGTTAAGGATGCTTTCTGCAAACATGTTAAAATGACAAATGCTGCTCTCTCCATAAGATCCAGCCTATGTGCCCATCAGCAGACAAGTGGATTAGAAACCTGTGGTACATCTACACAACGGAATACTATGCTGCTGTACAAAGGGAGGAACTCTACCATTTGCAAGAGCATGGATGGAGCTGGAGAGCATTATGATAGCGAAAGACAAATATCACATGATCTCACTCATTTGTGGAATATAATGAACAACATAAACTGATGAACAAAAACAGATCCAAAGACAGGGAAGCATCGGTCAGACCATCAAACCTCAGAGGGAAGGTAGGGGAGGGTGGGGGTAAGGGGGAGAGATCAACCAAAGGACTTTTATGCATGCATATAAGCCTAACCAGTGGACACAGACACCAGAGGGGTGGCATGAGTGGGGAGGCAATGGGGGAATAAGGACACATGGGTAATACCTTAACCAATAAAGAAAAAAAAAAGAAAAAATGTATCTTCTCAGCATTGGAAAAAAGTCACTAAAAAAATTACCTTTTATGTCACCAAACCATAATTTGAGGCCCCACAATATTGAGAATTGCTGTCAGAACAAATGGTAATACAATTGACTATCTTAATAATTACCAATTACTTATTAACAGTCAGGCAATGTTCTAAGAGCTTTACTACATAGTAACTCACTTATTCCTCAAAACTAGCCTATGAAATAGGTTCTATTATTATCCTTATTTTACAAATGTGGAAACTGAGGCACAAAGGCATTAAGTAATTTGCTCAAGGAGTAGTAAAGTGCAGGTAAGAACTCAGGTAATCTGGCTCTAGAGCAGGGGTGGGCAAACTTTTTGACTCGAGGGCCACAATGGGTTCTTAAACTGCACCGGAGGGCCAGAACAAAAGCATGGATGGAGTGTTTGTGTGAACTAATATAAATTCAAAGTAAGCATCATTACATAAAAGGGTATGGTCTTTTTTTTCAATAGTTTTATTCATTTCAAACGGGCCGGATGCGGCCCGGGGGCCGTAGTTTGCCCACGGCTGCTCTAGATTGTCAATGTCTATAGACTTCTCTTGAGACCTTTGAGGAGTAGCCTGCCAATCCCATAAGACACTTACTAGTAAGTAGGCACTATTATTATCATATTACAGTCAAGAAACTAAAATTTGCCGAAAGTCAGATCACTAAGAAGTGATAAAATCAGGATAATTATCTCATTTGCCTTTCTCTAAAAACCAATTTCTTAACTATTAAGATATAGTGCCTCTCTATATACCCATTAAGAGCAATGAATCCAGAAGCTATTAGATAAATCAGATCAAATTTCACATAAAACTAAAGATCAAATAGGAATAAGATATATGTCATGGTGTAAACTTAAAGAGATATGTTTCCTCAGAAATATAAAATATTGCCTGGCCAGTATGCTTTAGTGGTTGAGCATTGACCTATGAACCAGGAGGTCATGGTTCAATTCCCAGTCAGGGCACATACCCGGTTGGAGGCTCAGTCCCCAGTGTGGGATATGCAGAAGGCAGATGATTAATGATTCTCTCTCATCATTGATGTTTCTATCTCTCTGCCCCTCTCCCTTCCTTTCTGAAATCAATAAAAATATATTTTTTAAAAATAAAGAAATATGAAATATCCATTGATTTCTGCCAAGTACTTCCAATTACGATAAGCAAAGACATTTGTAAAATGTATCATTTAATGAGAGAAAAATACACATCTTATATAGTTTAACATAAGAGATAAAATAAGTAGATATAATGTTAACTTTGCCTGCCATGTGTACTAAACACCAAATGTAAACTTACCTGCAAGGAGGCAAGACCATGGAGTCTTTCATAAGCACAGATCCAGAAAGCAGGATGTACCAACATCTGGCAATAGTTTCTGAACTATTTAAATAAATAAGTAAATAAATACACACATTCACATGTATATGGATTCAATACAAAGTATAGAACATAAAATATATTCTAGTACTGCAACTCATTACAAATTAAGTAACACAGACCATGTTCACATTCTTCATCTTTGTGCACTAGGTCATCACATATGACAGAGATCAATTTAAATATTGTACTATATCTGCATATTAGAAATCCTACTTCTAATAACTTTTCTGTATATCGAAGACATTATTTGGAATGCACAAATTTATCAATGTTGTATCTTCACTTTCAACTAAATTTAGATAATAATCTACTTATTTCTTTTCAGTGTTATTCTGAAATACATTGTTTTATGTTTGAAGAATAAAATAAAAGAGTATCAGATAACTTAAGTCCATCAGCATTTTAGTTCAGTTAGATATCCAGTAAAAACCCAGAATCTTGTTAGATGTTAGTTTATAATCTAAACTAATCTCTTTCGGTCAAATATATTTACTTACCATACCTATAGTCTTCAATCAATTTTAATATGAAGATTCTAAAACCTATAAAAAATATCTCCTTTGAGCTAAGAACTGTGTATCTATCTGAGTGTCTACTTGACATGTCGTCTTGTATACTGAACACACAATTCAAACTCAACATGTTTAAAATCTACCTCATCCTCATTTTCTTCAAGCATGGATCTTTTCTATATCCATATTAAATGTAGTACCATCCTCCATCCAGAAACCCAGGCCTACAAACCATTCTATACACCAACTAGGATAAGCTTTCTGGGTCAATTCTAATTGTTTATCATCAGAAGAAAAACATATTGTCAACTTTCCAGCGGGTACTTTAAAGTTCCTTTCTCTCTTTACTGAAGGAAGATGCAAATGGCTGTAAAATTTCAACTTATGGTTCTTTATTTATTTTTAC
>NW_006287375.1:1372370-1388091 GCF_000327345.1 Myotis davidii | reverse complement strand
AATAGTGTCCACCTCAGTTAATTGGGGAGGCTGAGCCACTGGGCCCTATAGGACACCTAGCACACAAAGCCACTCTACCAATACAGGGAAGCAGTCAAAATGCGGAGACAAAGAAACAGGACACAAATGACAGAAATGGAGGAAAGCAAACTACTAGATATAGAGAGAGGAATAGGGACAGAGAGAAAGAGTGAGAGGGAGAAACACCAATGTGAGAAACATCATTTGGCTGCCTCCCATATGCATCCTGACCACAGATTGAAACCAAAACTTAGGTATGTACCCTGACTGGGAATCAAACCCACAACCTTTTGGCGTATGTGATGACACTCTAACCAAATGGGATCTGGCCAGGGCTTATTTTATGTTTCAATTATAGTTTGCATTCAATACTTTTTTTATATTAGTTTCAGGTGTACTGCACAGTGGATAGACCAGGGGTCCTCAAACTACGGCCCGCGGGCCACATGCAAATACAAATATTATTTTTCCCTAATATTTGTTCCCTTTTGTTTTGTTACTTCAAAATAAGGTAAGTGCAGTGTGCATAGGAATTTGTTCATAGTTTTTTTTTAAACTATAGTCCGGCCCTCCAACGGTCTGAGACACAATGAACTGGCCCCCTGTTTAAAAAGTTTGAATACCCCTGGGATAGACATTCATGTAAATTACAAAGTGTTCCTTCCAATAATTTAAGCAACCACCTGGCATCATAGTCATTACAATACTGTTAAGTAAACTCTCTATGCTATTGCTCCCTTTATTATTATGAAGTGGCCTTCCTTATCTCTTGTTATGTCCTTCACTTTGAGATCTAATTTGTCAGATATAAGTATTGCTACTCCAGCTTTTTTTTCATTTCCATTCGCCTGAAAAACCTTTTTCCATCCATTCACTATCAGTCTATGTGTGTCCTTTGTACTGAGGTCGGTCTCTTATAGACAGCAGATATGTGCGTCATTTTTTCTTATCCACTCCGCTACCCTATGTCTTTTGATTGGGGCATTTAATCCATTTACATTTAAAGTTATTATTGATAAGTACTTGTCTGTCGCCATTTTTATTCTTTACGCCTGTGTTCCTTCTTCGCTTCCTATTTCTTCTTTTTACAGCAGACCCTTTAGCATTTCTTGCATTGCAGCTGCTTTTAAGATTCTTACTTTGTCGTTGGTGTTTGCCTATTTAATTATAATGTGCCTTGGCGCTGGTCTTTTGGGGTTCATTTTGTTTGGGACTCTGTGAGCTTCTTGGATTTGTGTGAGTCTTTTCTTTCCTATATCACAGAAGTTTTCTGTCATTATTTCTTCAAACAGGTTTTCTATTCCTTGCTCAGTTTCCTCTCCTTCTGGCACCCCTATTATGTGGATGTTATTTCCTTTCGTGATGTCCCAAAGTTCCCTTCCGCTCTCCTCCTGTTTTTCAAGTTTTTTTTCTACATGCTGCTCTGCTTGGGTATTTTTTTCTACCTTGTCTTCTAGCTTACTGATGCAGTCCTCTGCTTCTTCTAGTCTACTGTTGATGCTTTCTATTGAGTTCTTTATAGCAGCAATGTCATTTTTCATTTATTCTTTGTTCTTCCTCATTTTCTCTTGGTTCTTAACCATATTGTTGAATTTGTCTTCTATTCTTTTCAGTGACCTCATGACCATTTCTCTGAATTCTTTCTCTGACATATTGCTTGCCTCCATTCCGTTTCCTTCCTTTTCTGGTGATGACTCCTTTTCTTTCATTTGTGGGCTGTTTCTTTGTCTCCCTTCATGATCTCTCTTCTCCAGGTGTTTGATTTTGTAGCTCTCTCTCTCCTTTTCCCAGGTGAAATCTGACCTTTCTGTGAGACAGTGCAGAGCTCATCTGAGTCCATATATTCGCGCTGCTAGAGATCTGGTATTCCTGGGTTCTTTTATTCACACTGCTTGAGATCCGGTTCTCGAAATTGCTTAACTTTTTAAAAAACAACCAAACTGTTTCCTAAAAAGGCCATACCACTCTTCATCCTCACCACAAATATATGAGAATTCCAAGAGTTACCATATCCTTGTCTATATTCATTACTGTCTATCTTTTTTACTGTAGCTATTATGATTGGTATGGAGTGATATCTCATTAATTACTGTATACAGTATAAGGTACCTTTCTGACTGTATCTATTTAATGGGTACCTTTTTGACTATAGCTATTCTAATTAGCATAAAGTAACACTCATTAATTATTGTATATGTTATAAGGAAAGGGTCTAAATCAGCCGTGGGCAAACTACGGCCCGCGGGCTGGATCCGGCCTGTTTGAAATGAATAAAACTAAAAAAGACTGTACCCTTTTATGTAATGATGTTTACTTTGAATTTATATGAGTTCACACAAACACTCCATCCATGCTTTTGTTCTGGCCCTCCGGTGCAGTTTAAGAACCCATTGTGGCCCTCGAGTCAAAAAGTTTGCCCACCCCTAGTCTAAATTAACCTTCTGCACGAAATATCTCAACTAACCAAGCACCACTTGTTTAAAAAACTGTTTTTACCTCTGAAATGCTTTAGCACTTTCATCAAAAATAAACGGTTCATTGAAGATTCCTTTTTAATCCTCAATCATATTATATGCACACTGTGTACAGATCTTAGGTACAGGCCATTTTTAAATAACAAAACTGTTGCCTTGCAGGTGTAGCAAACCTGTTCATAAATATCAATTTATTTCTGGGCTCTCAATTCTGTCCCAATGATCTATATAGCTATATTTTTCTTTGATAGCACTAAAATATGTGTAACTATTCTAATTAACTCACTCTCCTCCACTACATGATACTCAATAAGGACAAATAATTTATCTTCCCACCATTCTATGTTAGAATTAGCATAATGTATAGCTGACCAGTATTTAATAACTAGAGGCCTGGTGCACAAAATTCGTGTGGGTGATGCGTGAGGCCTGGCCGGCCCGGGGGGGTGGTCCCCGGGGACAGCTCCCTGCCACGTGGCCTCTCATCCTCCAACAGGCCCTTTAAGCCCAGCCTGCACCTTCTCCAATCTGGGACCCCTCGGGGGATGTCTGATTGGCAGTTTAGGCCAGACCCCGGGAATTGGGCCTAAACTGACAGTCAGTCATCCTCTCACAATCCAGGACCACTGGCTCCTAACTACTCACCTGCCTGCCTTCCTAATTGCCCTTAACTGCCCCCTCACCAGCCTGGTCACCCCTAGCTGCCTCTGTCTGCTGGCCTGATCGCCCCTAACTGTCCTTCTTCCCACCTGGTCAACCCTAACTGCCCCCTCGTTGGCATGGTCGCCCCTAACTGCCCTCCCCCCCACCGCTGGCCTGTTCACCCCTAATTGCCCCCATGCTGGCCCAGTCACCCCTTACTGCTCCCCCTGCCAGCATGGTCACCCCCAACTGCCCACCCCACTGGCCTGGTCACCCCCAACTGCCGCTCCCTGCCAGCCTGGTTGCCCCACGGAGCCTGCTATTCAGTCGTTTGGTCATCCCTCACTAACTCCCCTGCTGGCCTTGTCGTCCCACGCAGCCTGCTGTTCAGTCATTACTGTTACTGTGACGGCGTCCAGGACAATCTGCATATTCCTCTATTATTAGTATAGATAAACGACTGGATCAATAAATAAATTAAAGTAGCTATCAAAACCCATATAAATCACGTAAGTAGTTTAGAAATAATGATAAATGTAATGTGCAAGTAATAAAACATGAAAATCAATACCATTCCTAAATACCAGTTGAATTTATACACATAAAAGGCTAAGTAACGGTGTAAGTAATTTCTTTCAATGTGCACGAATCTGTGCACTAGGCCACTAGTCTATATAATAAAAGAGGTCACTATAGCAAAAAAATAACAACACAAAAATCTTAATATTGTTGAGGAAGGAATAGATTTTGGTTTTAACCAGACATGGAAAACATTAATGACAAAGGGAAAAACTGAGGAAGTTAGGAATTTGTCTTCAAGATACCATTAATAGAGTGAAAAGGAAAGCCACAAAGTGGGAGAAGATATATGCAATATAAGTATCCAACAAAGAAATTGAATCTAGAATTCAGAAAGAATTTCTAAAAATCTATAGAAATAAGACATACAACCCAATTAAAATATGGTAAAACTTGAAACAGAATTTCAGAAAGAGCTATCCATATAGCCCATAAAAATATGAAAATCATTCATTATCATCAGTAAGCAGGGAAATGTAAAATAAAATCACAATGAGATAACAAAATGAAATGCACATTAGATTTTGTTAGAATCTCCTAAACTTAAGCATGTGAGGTTCCAATAATTCTATTCCTAAGAATATGACCAACAGGAATGAGTAAGTAAGGGCATAAAAAGATATGAACAAAATGTTCAAAGAAACTATGATTATAAAAAAAACTGGGAACAACCTAAATATATAGTAACAGGATAAACAAACTGTGTTATTTTCACACAACTGGACACTGTAAAGCAGTGAAAAAGAATGAGTGTAGCCCTGGCCAGTGCTACTCAGTGGTTAGAGCATCAGCCTGAGCAACAAAGGGTCATAGGTTAGATTCCTGGACAAGGGCACGTACCTAGGTTTTTGGTTCAGTCTTCAGCCCCAGTGAGAGTATGTGCAGGAGGTAACCAATTGCTGTGAGACATATCGGTGTTTCTCTTTCTCTCTCTCTCTCTCTCTCTGTCTCTCTCTCTCTCTCTCTCCTCTTCCCTACTTCCCTTCCACTCTCTCTAAAAATCAATGGGAAAAAATATCCTTGGGTGAGGATGTTAAACAACAACAAAAAAAATGAGTGCAAAAACCTGGAAGAAATGCAGACATTTGTGAAGCTAAAAAAAAAAAAAAAAGTCTGACGAAAGGCTTTATCTGTATGACATTCAAAAGAGGCAAAACTAATCTACAGCGATAAAAGTTAGAACTAGATTACCTTTCCAAGAAAACTGACTAGAGCCTTCTAGAGCCCTTACATATTTTGCATGTTCACATGGGTAGGAGTTACGTGTGTGTGTGTGTGTGTGTGTGTGTGTGTGTGTGTATTTTATTTTATTGTTGACAGTATTACAGATGTCCCCCAATTCAGGTGTCTATATTTATTAACCATTGCCACACTGTACACCTTTTGTAGACTTGATGCCTATTATATTTCATAGTTTGTGAATATGTTTCAATCTGTTCTACAGAACTTGTTCCAGAATTTCAATGCTAAAAATCAAAATTTAAACATTAAAGCAATTAATTTATGCTAATTATGAAAGTACTTACCAAAAAAGAATTTGATTGCCACTGTATCTCTCATAGCGTGCTCTTGCAGACATTAATCTATTTTAAAAAGTAAAAATTTTCAAGATTTTTACCTTAAATTTTGTTTAAAAAATTCTGTTATAATCACCTTAACAGAAAATGATCAGATTTACCACTACATTTTTCACTAAACTATAAGAGTTTAAAATATAAACATTAAATGCAACATCTTCAAAAACAACTAGATATTAAGTGGCAACAAGTACAACACTCTTAATGTACATTCACACTAAATAATGTATTTTTTAATTATGAAAAAATAAGCTGCCAATTCACACTAAATCCTTGTGTGAAGAACAGTTACTGACAGATGCAAACACACACACACACACAAATTCTGTTGAATAATTATATAAATTTACTTTCATTTAAAAAACAGTATTGCTAAATTTTCTAATTTTCAGTTTTCTTCTTTCTTTCTTTTTTTATATTTTTATTGATTTTTTTACAGAGAGGAAGGGAGAGGGATAAAGAGTTAGAAACATCAATCAGCTGCCTCCTGCACACACACCCCCCCCCCCCCCCCCCCCCCCCCCCCCCCCCCCCCCCCCCCCCCCCCCCCCCCCCCCCCCCCCCCCCCCCCCCCCCCCCCCCCCCCCCCGCCCCTACTGGGGATGTGCCCACAACTAAGGTACATGCCCTTGACTAGAATCGAACCTGGGAACCTTCAGTCTGCAGGCTGATGCTCTATCCACTGAGCCAAACCGGTTAGGGCTCTTCTTTCTTTTTTATTTGATACATACTAACACCTGAATTGTTATAAAGGAAACAGAAAATAATAAATTCCAAAGAATGAATTAGCAATCTGGTCCATAACCCAAAACTTAAGGAACAGCCAGAGCCTGACTGGTGTTGCTCAGCGGTTGAATATCAGTCAACCTATGAAACAGGAGGTCACAGTTCGATTCCTAATCAGGACACGTGCCTGGGGTTGCAGGCTTGATCCTCAGCAGGGGGCGTACAGGCGGCAGCAGATCAATGATTCTCTCTCATCACTGATGTTCCTATCCCTCTCTCCCCCTCTCTCTGAAATCAATAAAAACATAAAAAAATAAAATAAAAACAACAGCCAGAAAAAGAGGTGGATAACCTGGCCATGGAAGGAAAACACATTTCAATTAAAATGTTATGCAAAGTTAAAATAGCAGTTAATAGCACTCAAAATTGTTTTTACAAATTCAGGGTGGAGCAAAAGTAGGTTCATAGTTGTTTGTATGGAAAATAGTTCAATAATTAATAATAATATAAAAATAAACTGTTTTGCATACTCACAACTGTAAACCTACTTTTGCCATACCCTGTGTAATCTCAATGACATAAGGTAGAAGGAGAGAAAGCTAATTTTACAAAAGAAAAATGAGGTTTAGAAAGTTTATGGATCTTGTCCACAAGAACTTATACCAAATCAAGAATCCTGCTCCTTCCACTTTAATACAACTCTACATCATACCATGCCCATTTTCAGCATCTGACATAGTAAATATCAATATTAACTATAAAAACAAAACAAAAAATTTTTATTTTCACATGCTAGCACAGTGCTGTGCTTTGCTTTACATAGTTACAGTTGACCCTTGAACAACATGGGTTTGAACTGAGCAAGTCCACATATATGCCAATTTTTTTCAGTAAGTACTATAAATACATTTATCTTCTTCATGATTTTCTGAATAACATTTTTTGTCTAGCTTACTGCATTGTAAGAATACAGTATATAATACATATAACATATAAAATATGTGTTAGCCCTGGCCAGTGTGGCTTAGTTGGTTGAAGCATCGTCTTGTGCACCTGAAAGGTTGCAGGTACGATTTTCGGTCAGGGCACATACCTTAGGTTGTGGGTTCAATCCTGTTAAGGCGCGTATGGGAGACAACCAGTTGATGTTTCTCTCTCTCTGCCCCAGCTCTGCCTTCCCCTCTCTCTTAAAAAAAATTAAAAAATGTTAAAATTTGTTACTCGACTGCTTATGTTATCAGTAAGGTTTCTGATCAACAGTAGGCTATTAGTAGTTAGAGTTTGGGGGAGTCAAAAGTTATACAGAAAAACTGGTATGAAAAACACAAATTCCTTATGCTCATTCTATAAAAAGTCCTTAAAAAGATTTGGGCCCTGCAATTATCTACCTAAACTCATTTGAATAACTCCACAGCACATCCTCTTAAACACAACATCACACTTACCTCAGCTGATGTTCTCTGAGGTTTGATAATATTTCCATTCCATGAAGATAAGAGTAAATAGTGTTTAAATCCTAAAGAACAGAAATTATTTTAGATTTCAAATATACTTTTTATAATATAATGATACCCCAACAACTATGATTATAAGCAAACAATCACTTACAACAGAACGGTGAACTATGAGAATCATAAAATCTCTGAATTATAGGGGATCTGAAAAGAACTCCCTCAACTCCCCTCAGCATGGCTGATGGCCTATACACAAATAATGCCAGAAATTAAAATCTCGCTATTTCATATGAAAGTCTATTTCATTTCTAAACAGATGTAACCTTTCTTCTTCAGTGACCTCCAAATATTTGAAAAGTTTTTTAAAGCTTATTTTTGTTTTTTCCCCCTCCAGATTATATAGTCTCAGTACTTGCAGGTTCCAAATATTTAAGCATCTGAATATTTGGAAGCACCTGACTGACCTCTGAAGATGACCCAGTTTGTCAATATTCCTCTTAAAATATGACTTTCTAAAAAATATTTCTCAAAAGGTACTCAAAGTGATTATTAATGTGCCAATAAAAAAATAAGACATCCAGTGAGACAATCCTATTTTTCACTCTGTGCACAGTGATTACATCTAGTTTAAATTATCTACATAAAATGTACTTCCTTATCTATACTAATAATAGAGGAATATGCAAAATGTCTGGGACGACTGAACAGCAGGCTGCCTGGGGCGACAAGGCTGGCAGGGAGGTTAGTGAGAAACAACCAAATGACTGAACTCCAGGCTGCATGGGGCAACCAGGCCAACAGGGAGCAGTTGGGGATGACCAGGCCGGCAGGGGGGGCAATAAGGGGTGACCAGGTTGGTGGGGAGGGGCAGTTAGAGGCGACCAGACCAACAGAGGGAGGCAGTTAGGGACAACCAGGCCAGCATGGGGTTAGTAAGGGGTGACCAGGCTGGCAGGAGGGGGCAGTTAGGGATGACCAGGCTGGTGGAGGGGGAGGGGGGAAGGCAGTTGGGGGCAACCAGGCTGGCAGGAGAAGCAGTTAGGGGCAATCAGGCCGGCAGGCAGAGGTGGTTAGGGGTGATTAGGCTGGCATGGGAGGCAGTTAGGGGTGATTAGGCAGGCAGACAGGTGAGCAGTTAGGAGCCAGCAGTCCCTGATTGTGAGACTAAACCGGCAGTCAGATATCCCCTGAGGGGTCCCGGATTGGAGAAGGTGCAGGCTGGGCTGAGGGGATCCCCTCTCCCATGCATGAATTTCATGCACCGGGCCTCTAGTTCTCTTATAAAGAATAATGCCTTAATACCAGGACAGACTGCTCCCAAACACTGCTTTCCTGCTTTGATACACAAGAGAATTATCAGACGACAGAAATCCTTGGGTGAGGACTTATAGAAAAAAGACAATACTGTTTCCAGAAAAGAAAGGGATAGCAGACTAGTGCCATCAGTAAAGATTTAAATTAAGCAAGGGTAATGAAGAAAGCAGATGAATCCTAAAAAATGACTGCAGACTGACACAGATATAACCAAATCCTAGCCCTGGTCATAGCTGCAGTTCCAGATATAATACTGTTGTTACAACTGATTAGTTAAGCTTCAGGTATTGATGTGGTGAAGGTATTTTCCATTCCAATTACAAAAAGGTTCAGAAACGGTTTGCATTCATGTGGTGCAATATTAATTTACAATTTTTCACGTGGAACAATATTAACTTACAATTTTGCCTTACTCTCTGTCATAAAATAATCTGAAGACATTCAGATCTCCTAACCCATTACATAGATGATCTCTTGCTGACTGGATAAAATGAATAAGAGAATAGGCAAGAGGTGGCTGATACCCTAGAGTTCTTGGTAACACATTCAGAAAGTGGGAGGTAAACTCTATGAGGACTCAAAGACCTGCCACTTTAATGTCCTTTTATGTGTTTTTTTTAATTTAACTTATCTTTATTGTTGAAAGTATTACAGATGTTCCCTTTTTTCCCCCCATTGATCCCCTCCACTCTGCTCTCACCCCCTCCCCAGGTCTTCACTGCACCATTGTCTGTCCATGGGTTATGCATATATGCATAGAAATTCTTTAATTAATCTCTTCCAGCCCCACCCACCCCATCCTCCACCAATTTAATGTTTTTAGGGGTGAATTGGTCAGGACATCCCCGCCAAAGTAAAAGAAAAATACTTGGGACTTCAGCTTTAGGTCAAGATGTAATAAGAGGGATTGAATTTATCCTCCACCTAAAACAGCTAAAAATCAAAACAAATATATGAAACATTTTTCAAGAGGTAAGACCTCAGGAAACAAAAGACAGTTTGAGGGGGGAAAATGAGTGAATTTACACGATTATCACACCTTACTGGTGGTACCAGTTGTCTGATATTATCTTGAGGAGAGGAGCTGGCAGTCTGGGGAACTTGAGTTTGGAGAACAGGAGAGACAGAGAGAGAGTGCTACATAGAGACAAAGTATGTTCTGGAAACCTATAGAGGGTCGCCTTTGAGTCTTAAGTTGAGTACTGATCATCTCATGCATGTAAAGAAACATCTGAAATCAGGGAAAGAACCATTAGAAAGAAACCAGCATCAAAATAAAAAGGGAACCCACAGTATGGGAAAATATACTTGCCAATGATACATCTGATAAAGGGTTAATATCCAAAATATATGAAGTACTCATACAACTCAACAAAAGGAAGACAAACAATACAATTTAAAAATGGGCAGAGGGCCTCTGCTCAGCCCCAACATGTAGGGCCTGGCCCCACCTCGGCAGCTGTCATACAAAGGGACTCCCCCAGTCTGGTGCTGTGCTCAGTACACTGTCAGCCAGGCCCAGCACTTCCTCTGAGGCTCCTGCCAGGCTCCTGCCTCCCCAACCCCTCCAGGGCCCAGGACCCACGCCTCTGTGTCCAGGAGCCACTGCCCGCCATCTAGCCAGCTAGGGCCTGTGCCCTTGAGCCCCACCCACCCCCAAACCAAACTCTTCAAATTGATGGAGTGTTGCCTGCCCAGATGGGGACGGCCAGACTACAAGGGCCTGACGCTCTCCTTCTTCTATCCCATCTGCTATCACAGTAGCTTTTCCAGGTAAACTCCACAGGCCAGCCTCCTCCTTCCCTCCATGGCCATCCCCCAGCCATTTTGTACCATTATATAAATATATATATAACGGTCAGAAGTCCTGAATACACACTTCTCCAAAGAGGGCATAAAAATGACCAAGAGACATATGAAATAATGCTCAAAGTGATTAATCATCAGAGAGATGTATATTAAAATGACAATGAGGTACTACCTCACACCTGCCAGAATGGCTATCATCGATAAATCAACAAACAAAGAAGTGCTGGCAAGGATGTGGAGAAAAAGGAAAACTACCACACTGTTGGTAGGAATGCAGACTGATACAACCACTATAGAAAACAGTTTGGTGCCGAAACCGGTTTGGCTCAGTGGATAGAGCGTCGGCCTGTGGACTGGGGGGTCCCGGGTTCGATTCCGGTCAGGGGCATGTACCAGGGTTGGGGGCACATCCCCAGTGGGGGATGTGCAGGAGGCAGCTGATCGATGTTTCTCTCTCATCGATGTTTCTAACTCTCTATCTCTCTCCCTTCCTCTCTGTAAAAAATCAATAAAATATATTAAAAAAAAAAAAAGAAAGAAAAGAAAACAGTTTGGAGATTCAGCAAAAAATTAAAAATGTAATTGCCATCTGACCCAGTGATCCTACTTCTAGGACTATATCCTAAGAAGCCAGAAACACCAATGAAAAAAAAATATGCACACCTATGTTCACAGCAGCTTTATTTGCAATAACTAAGATCTGGAAACACAAGTACTCATCAGTAGATGAACGGATTAAAAAACTGTGCTACATTTACACAATGGAATACTAGGCAGCTGAAAAAAGAATGATGCTATTACCCTTTGAGTCAGCATGGAGGGACCTGGAGAGTATTATGCTAAGCAAAATAAGCCAGAGAAAAACAATTAACAGATGATCTCACTTATATGTGGAATCTAATGAACTGATGAACAAAAATGATCCAGAGCCATTGAAACATGCAACAGACTTCCGTATTTCAGAGGGAAGGGAGGGGAGTGGGAAGAGATTAACCAATGAACTTACATGCATATATGCATAGCCTATGGACAGACAATAGTGCAGGGAAGGCCTGCAGAGGGGACAGGAGCAGGGTAGAAGGAGTCATGGGGGGGTGGGGGGGGGGGGTGGGAAGGAGGAGGGACATCTGCAATACTTTCAACAATGATAAATTTAAGAAAATATGTATTTTTCACTTATACAAAGGCTGAATGAATTCATGACCAGCAGACCTGCCATATTAAAAAAAAAAGTTAAAAGTACTTCATAAAGAAGGAAAACAATACCAGATGGAAATCTGGATCTACAAAAAGGAATGAAGAAAACTGAAAATGGTAATTATGGGTAAATATGAATTTTTTCCCTAACTATTTAAAAGATAATTGACTGTTTAAACCAACAACAAAGATAACTTAATTGTGGGGTTTATAATATATGTACAAGTTAAATACATCACAATAATAGGAAAAGGTCAAGAGGAAAAATGGGAGACTACTGTTGTAAGGTCTTTATACTTTATGTGAAGTAATATATCACTTAAAAGTAGATAGTCATGAGTTTAAAATGTAAACAACAAACCTTAATAAACCTCATAGTTTGTGGATTCTTTGGATCTTCTACAGATATAACATCTCTTATGAGTAAGTACAGTATTATTTCTTCCTTCCCAGTTGATGTACTTTTTTTCCCTTTTCTTGCCTTATTGCATGAGCTAGGACAATGGCCAGAGTAGGTGTTCATCAGTTACATACTTATAAATACAGCTGCTGGGGCCCAACCCTTGGAGTTAAGAGTCATCACAACTTGGCCAGACAACCACAAAACACCTATTCTATGGAAATGTGCTTTTTATATTTGATCTCAAGACAATTTATTTTAGTGGCAAATAAGTTCTGAAAACTGTAACACACAAAGGTTATGTTATGTCAAGCAGAATTAGAACTCTCATAACTTAACCTGCTAGATGACGGTTAGGGTAGTGTCAAGGAACCGCAGAATTTTCTGAGATTCCTGATGGAATTTATGTCATACTAGAGGCCTGCATAGATTTGTGCACTGGTGGGGTCCCTTGGCCTGGCCTGGGAGAATCGGGGCTGGGGAGGGACAGTGGAAGGGCTCCAAGGCGTGTCTAGCCCATCTCGCCCAATCCTGATCGGATGGACCTCAGCAGCAAGCTAACCTACCGGTTAGAACATCTGCCCCCTGGTGGTCAGTGCGTGTCATAGCGACTGGTCAAACAGTCAAACGAATGGTCGGGCACTTAGCATATTACGTTTTTATTATATAGGACTAGAGGCCCGGTACACGAAATTTGTGAAGGGGGTGGGAGGTCCCTCAGCCCAGCCTGCACCCTCTCCAATCTGGGACCCCTCGAGGGAGGTCCGACTGGGATCGGGTCTAAACGGGCAGTCAGACATCCCTCTCACAATCCAGGACTGCTGGCTCCCAACTGCTCACCTGCCTACCTGCCTGATTGCCCCTAACTGCTTCTGCCTGCCAGCCTGCACCCCTAACTGCCCTCTCTTGCCAGCCTGGTCGTCTTTAACTGCCCTCCCCTGATGGCCTGGTTGCCCTCAACTGCCCTCCCCTACAGGCCTGGTTGCCCCTAACTGCCCTCCCCTGCAGGCCAGGTCCCTCCCAATTGCCCTCCCCTGCCAGCCTGGTCCTTCCCAACTGTCCTCCCCTGCAGGCCTGGTCACCCCTAACTGTTTTTAAAAATAAATATGTTAAAACAAAATTTAGAATTAATTTTGTAAACTGCTTATGTTAAAAAGTGACTATTTTTTATTCATTAGAACTGCTGATCACCTATACCAGTGGTCGGCAAACCACGGCTCACGAGCCACATGCGGCTCTTTGGCCCCTTGAGTGTGGCTCTTCCACAAAATACCATGTGCGGGCGCGCACGTACAGTGCAAAGTTGACTTAAAACTTTAAGTAAAGTTTATTAAGTTAATTTTAGGGAATGTTGTGGAGTGAAAGATGTAGTGTCGAGGATTGAGAAAGGTATGTTGAGATGATTTGGACATATAGAGAGGATGAACGAAAGGAGATAGATGAAGCAAGTATACAAGACGAGTGTGGATGGGAGAGTTGGAAGGGGATGACCTCAGCAAACGTACCTCAATCAGATTGAGGACGTTTTTAGCAAAGGCCAGCTTAGGAGTACCCTAATTAAGTTAATAACAATGTACCTACCTATATAGTTTAAATTTAAAAAATTTGGCTCTCAAAAGAAATTTCAATCGTTGTACTGTTGATACTTGGCTCTGTTGACTAATGAGTTTGCCGACCACTGACCTATACTATTTGCTGCATATGTTGACAGACTCCGCTATACTGCGAGCTGCCAAAGTGGATTCTGTGCAGTTCTTGCTCCTCGGAATCACAAGATTCATAGTCTGGAATGGGTGTGTCTGATTGGCAGCATTTGGATCATTTACGCAAGTCCTACTTTTACAAAAGTTGGAAAAATGAAAACCTGCTGTTTTCAGCTTCCACTAAAACCCATAAGCTGAGGTATTCTCCAAAGAGGAGTTTATTCGTGGCTTGACTTTCTTGGTAGATATTTTTTTTACCATATTGCACTAGGAGTTTAGTATAGCCTTGGGGCCAGCCTACCAGCTATTTTATATATATTTTTCGCATGCTGCCATACCCATTCATTTACCTACTTTTTATCTATTTATTTAGAAAAAAAGTAATATTATTTAACAGTTTTCTGACTTATTTTCACATAACAAAAGTTTTTATATCACCATATTACTTATATACATACCCAATAGTGAACAAGAATAAAAAAATCAAAAGATGCCCTTTCAAAAAAAATAAGAATGAAATGTCTCTGTTTTTTTTTTCCAGGAACCTGAAACGGTTCCTCTCTAAATATACAAAGTCCGTACACTATTTATAATAAAACTGTCCTTTGAAACCAGAGAAGCAATGAGAGAACATAAAGGCCGTTATTTTTCAGAAAAACAAAAACAGCCAAGCTCTATGTTACAATGAAAAAGAGACCCATTTATTAATAAAATGAATACAATACTGGTCTGAAGTATTGTATTAGTGCTGGGAGGTAAAAGTGCTGATGCTCTCTCTGTAATGGGAACATGCTTAGATTTATAAAATATATTGTTCAGCTACAGAGGCCCATATATACGTATGTACATATGCACTTACATATAGAACATATAAATAACTTTAGAGGGGAAATTCACATGAAGAGAGAACTTTCCATCTTTGTAATGCTTCAGGAAGGACATGCTGCCTCCGCACATGTTGGCTTGGTATGGGACATGTTGAATGTGACATTTACCTACTTTTTAAATGGTTGTTTTCATGGTACAAAGGCAAAGTTAAAAATAGCTATTCAGGCCAAAAAAACCTGAAATGATGCTCAATTCTTCTCTTTCCTTCAAATCACATATCCAATCCATGAGCAAATTATGTTAGTGCAATCGTAAAAATATTTCCATGATTACTTCTCACCACCTGCATTATTATCACTTAAATCTGAGTTATGATCGTCTCTTCTCTGTAATATGATAGCGTCTTACCTGATGCTCCTGCTTCTTTCTAACCTTGCTACCATACAGTCTAGTCTCCACCCAGCAAGCAGCCACGGGACTTTTTAAAAAGTATGATAATGTCACTTTTCTGCTTCAAAACTTTTGGCAGTCCCCTTTCACTCAAAATAAAAGTTAAAGAATTTACAAATATTTAGAAAGTCCTACGTGATGTTTCATCCTATACCACCACCATCACCTCTCTGACTTCATCTCTTACTACTCTTACCCTCATTCACTCTTTTATACTCAGAATTCCTTGCTATGCCTTGAATGCACCAGACATGTTCTCATCTTAGGGCCTCTGCAATGACAATTCTACTTGGAAAGCTCTTTCCTTATAGAGCCCCATGGCTAACTCTATCATGTGTATCAAGCCTTTAATTAAGAGTTATCTCTAGCCGAAACCGGTCTGGCTCGGTGGATAGAGCGTCGACCTGCGGACTGAGGGGTCCCGGGTTCGATTCCGGTCAAGGGCATGTACCTGGGTTGCGGGCACATCCCCAATAGGAGATGTGCAGGAGGCAGCTGATCGATGTCTCTCTCTCATCGATGTTTCTAACTATCTCTCTCCCTTCCT
>NW_006287375.1:1357639-1372110 GCF_000327345.1 Myotis davidii | reverse complement strand
CTCCCTTCCTCTCTGAAATCAATAAAAATATATTTAAAAATTAAAAAAATAATTAAAAAAATAAACTGCAACCCTGCCTCTGCCCATGGCTTCCAATCTCTTTATTCTGTTATTAGCAATTATCAGCTAATACGCTAAGTGTCCAACTGTTCGTTTGTCCACTCGCTATGACGCGCACTTACCACCAGGGGGCAAATGCTAGCTTGCTGGTGGGGTCCGGCCTATCAGGACTGGACGAGATGGGCCAGACACGCCCTCGACAAATCCATGCACCAGGCCAGTTTCGGCTTGATCCTCCCTCACAGGCTAAGCTGAGGGACCCCACTGGTGTACGAATCCGTGCACGGAGCCTCTAGTTTATTATATTTATCTGCCTTCTACCTTACCCTTCTATTAGAATGTAGGCACTTTTAGGGCAGGTGTGTTTTGTCTTGTTTTTTAAAATATTTTTATTGGTTTCAGAGGGTAAGGTAGAGAGAGAGAGAGAGAAACATCAATGATGAGAACCCAGTAGGGGGCGTGGGTGAGGCAGCCACACAATGATTCTCTCATTGATGTTTCTCTCTCTCTCTCCCTCTCCTTTCCTTTCTGCAATCAAAATAAAATATATATTTTTTAAAAAAGAGTTATCTCTACCAGCACAATATTGACCATCTTATTTAAACTGCAACCCAGCCCTAGGCAGTTTGGCTCAGTGGATAGAGCATTGGCCTGCGGACTAAAGGGTCCCAGGTTCGATTCCGGTCAAGGGCACATGCCCGAGTTGCGGGCTCAATCCCCAGTGGGGGGCATGCAGGAGGCAGCCGATCAATGATTCTCTCATTGATGTTTCTATCTCTCCCTTCCTCTCTGAAATCAAAATATATTAAAAAATAATTTTGTTAAAACACCACAAGTTCGGAAATAGTGGAAAATACATTTGTTGACTGAGTGAATAAAATGCACAAAGTGCCTGAGAGGGTCCAGGGAGGCAGTGCTCACTGATCTGGGCCCTAAAGGACAGGATGAACCACTCGCTATGACGCGCACTTACCACCAGGGGGCAAATGCTAGCTTGCTGGTGGGGTCCGGCCTATCAGGACTGGACGAGATGGGCCAGACACGCCCTCGACAAATCCATGCACCAGGCCAGTTTCGGCTTGATCCTCCCTCACAGGCTAAGCTGAGGGACCCCACTGGTGTACGAATCCGTGCACGGAGCCTCTAGTTTATTATATTTATCTGCCTTCTACCTTACCCTTCTATTAGAATGTAGGCACTTTTAGGGCAGGTGTGTTTTGTCTTGTTTTTTAAAATATTTTTATTGGTTTCAGAGGGGAAGGTAGAGAGAGAGAGAGAGAAACATCAATGATGAGAATCACTGATTGGCTGCTTCCTGCATGTCCCCTACTGAAGACTGAGCCTACAACCCGGGCATGTGCCCTTGACTGGAATTGAACCCGGTGGATCCTTTAGTCTGCAGGCCAACACTCTATCCACTGTGCCAAACCCGCCAGGGTGGTAACCTCCTGGTTTGAACCATGACCTCCTGGTTCATAGGTATACACTCAACCACTGAGCAACACTGGCTGGGAGGTAACCACTTCTTCATTCATAATTTTGTACCCCAAATTCTACACTCCTTCAAAAGCAATTCCAATGAATTAAGCAGTTAACAAGCTATGCTGCTAGATGTCAAGGCTTTAATCTGTGTATTGTGGGCAGTTGTTAGTATTCCCTTAAACCATGCTGCTTTTCCAGGGAAAAGTACTTAAAAAAATGCTTACCAAAGGCACACAATGGCCAACATAACTTTCTGAACAGTTTAGAAAATTTCGTAAGGTTCAAAAACAGGCAATTTCAAATTAGGTAATTCTGCTATTAAAGAGAAGTAGCAGCCAGGCTGGTGTGGCTTAATGGTTGAGCATCGACCTATGAACGAGGAGGTCACAGTTCGATTCAGATTAGGGCACATGCCCAGGTTTCAGGGTTGTTCCCCAGCAGAGGGAGTGAAGGAGGCAACTGATCAATAATTTTCTCTCATTATTGGTGTTTTTATCCTTCTCCCTCTCTTCCTCTCTAAATAAAAACGTATTTTTAAGAGAAGACTTTCCCATTAAAATGTGAATGTATCATAAGTAATATTCAAAAGTTAAACTGACAGTAAACACTGCAAGCCTTGCATGACATTTTCTAATAATATAAAAATTATGGCAGATTCACCTGTTCAAAGTGAATGCCTTCAATCAGCTCACAATTACTTTAAGAATCATCATAGCAAAATTAAAGTACACTGGATTATAAAAGCAGATTTCAGAAAAGAACTCTGGAAAGTAACAGTCTTTGCCTGTTTCTATGCAAAGATTGGGATCTCCAACAACGAAGTTCTACTCATCCTAATGACAATTATGGCTTGAAGAATGCTACAAAAGATATGAAAAGCGCTATAAATATGAAAAACTCAAAAGTGATTTAGGAAGAATTAACCAAATCTTTCATTTCATTTATTGCAACTATACAAAAGATAATCCAACAATCCTTCCCACTGTTTTTAGTTTTTGCTTTTTGATTTAGGAAATACACTACTTATTACAGAACCTTCTCCAAATGAAGGAAAACCTGCCAAAAAAATTAAAAAAATAAATCTAAGCACTCTATTAGGATATGTATGCAAGGTTAACAAGCTTTAGTTAAGTATTTGAAAACTAGCCTTAAGGTCAAATTAAAATCATTTAAAGCTAACCCAACACCGAAAGTTTGAATCCAAGCACAAAATGCTGTAAAATTTCCCAATGACAGTGTGAAAAAGCACCTTCACAACTGATCTTTAAATATGCATCATCCTCCACCAGAATTCATCACCTGACTGGATTCGACGTTTGAAACCGATTTTGAAAAGTTTATCGTTTTTTAAACACTTGTACAGTATTTCTGGCACCTTTAAAGAGATGATATCTCTTAATAACATGGCTGTTACACTTTACTTACAATTCCTATCTCGTTTTTCAGTCTACCTACCTACGAGTAATATTACTCAGAAACCTACAGTTTTACCCTGAGAAAATAAGGATTTAGTAAATGGTGCTTTCTAACCGAAAACACTCGGAAGTCATCGGCAGGGCCGGGAACGCAGGGAAGGCGGCAAGACTTAGCAGGAAAGGTGGTCGTCACCCGCCCAAGAGGAGGGCCCGGGTCGGGGACGCAGAGAACAGATACTCTGGCAGCAGGTGGGAGCCTCCAAGAGGACGGTCGCCGCAGGTTTCAGATCTGACAGGTACGCCGCCCGCAGGACAGCGGAAGGCGCGCCGGGTCCGCCGGCCTTACCTCTGGGGTCCGCTCCGGCGGCTTCTTCTTCAGAGCTTGCCTAGCGCCGGGGTCCACGGGTGAGTTCATGGTCGCGGCCCCGGCCCCCGAGCTCCCCAGCCAGCCCTTAGGAGCGCACACGACAGCCCATTCACCTTAGGCAGGGGGTCTGAACCCCCTCACCTGCGAGGAAGGAACTCCGGACCGCGGCGGGCACCCGGCTCAAGCAAACAAGCCTTCGCAACACCCGCCCAGGGTCTCAGCCCACGCGCGACTGGCCAGAGAAGCTAGCTCAGAGGGAGGGCGGGCGAGTGCGCATGCGCAGCGCGCGCGCGCACACAAACGAGCGCCCAAGGGCGTGACTCCATGGTGACGTAAGAACGGGGCGGTAGTTAACCCTCTTGCAACTCTTCTCCCTGAGATTTAAACACACGTCGCGAGACCTCACCTAAAACTCTCACGGGATCTGCCTCGGCGGTGAGGCTTGGGCTGCTCCGACTTCCGGTGGAGGCCCGGATGCGCGCTGTGAGGGACTGAGCAAAAATAGCACGTTGAGGCCGAACGGTGGGGACCGCGTTTTAGGTGGTGTGTTTGTACCCAGATCCGGAAGCTCAGGGCGTGGCCAAGCCCAAGGCCCACGCCCTGCCCTTGGAGAATGTACGGAAGTCGAAGCCACCTTCTGGCAAACAATTTCATGCTGCTTCGTATCTACGTTTCTAATGAATAGTTTGTGGAAGAGCCCCACCAAGAAGTACTTGTCCTAAAACCGATATCCTGAGATCGGGGCAGAGCAATCACAGCTTCGCGGCCTAGCAGGGGTGGACAGTCGCCTTGCCTGCTGCCAGCACAGTTACTGCTGGTTGAGAAGCCAGTCTGACAGCGTTCACATAACCAGGTCCAGGGCAGACCTCTATCCGTCCAACCCAACCCCTTCATTAGGCAGCAGGGCTTCGGGTTGCCTGGATTAGAGTGACTGCTTTTGCACTACATTTGGCATACAAGTCTGTTTCCCAACAAACTGATCCATTGATAAGAAAAATAGACCACTATTGGGGCAGCTGGACACTACAGAGGCTGTTTCCACCCTAAGATCATTGACGTTATTTCCAAAACCATCCTTCTGCACCCCTCATTAATGCACAGATGTGCCGCACTGGACACTACTTACTTGGAACCACCATAGGTATGTCCTTCCCACTGAATTTTAAGCTCCCCCAGGGGCTGTGTACAACATCTAGGTACATCTTACTATTGCTCACAGCAATTACCACAGCTCAATAAGTTTATGATCATGACGTTATTAACGGTAATTTTTTAATGAGATGGTCAGAATTAAAATTATCTTTTAGAGTTAAAAAAGGGAAAGGAGAGTTCAGGCTACAATACTTACGTTTCTGAGACCTGATAATGGTGGCTGATGTTGATAAGGGTTTTGTTTTCCGTTGGTTAGGCTTGCTCAAACTAAGTTTACAACATAATATTAGCACATTACTTGAGTATTGGACAAAAACCTTACCAGGGTGGTTGTGGCTCAGACATTCTGGAAAGCAAGTTATTTTGGAGAGATCATGAAGAATTGACCCGTTTTCTTTTTTTAATATATTTTATTGACTTTTTACAGAGAGGAAGGGAGAGGGATAGTTAGAAACATCCATGAGAGAAACATCGATCAGCTGCCTCCTGCACACCCCCTACTGGGGATGTGCCTGCAACCAAGGTACATGCCCTTGACCGGAATCAAACCTGGGACCCTTCAGTCCGCAGACTGACGCTCTATCCACCTGTTGGGGTCCAGTCCCAGCAGGTCCAGGGGTCCCCAAAGGTGTGGATGGAGTTGGGAAGAATGAAGGACACGGAGACAGCGTTCAGTTGATCAGCATTGCAAGGTTCTTTATTCTAGACCTTGGTTAAAACACATAGCGCCAAGAAGGTGAGAAAACATATTAAGAACAGTATGCCGTATATGCCAGGTCCCTTGAAACATAAGCTGTGCAGATGTTTCTTCCTTGCATCGATTGTGTCAAGTAGCAAGGATGGACCGGCTTCTGGCGAATTCCCCCTTTTTTATTTTTTAAATGATAGCGCATGTAAATCAGCGGTCACCTCTCGGATTGGGTTGTTTAAGACTCGGAAGACCTGTTTGTGACTTTGCCAACAGGTCAGTACGAGGCTTAACCCTATATCGGTTCCCCACATCCACTGAGCCAAACCGGTTAGGGCTGAAGACCCATTTTCAACATTGTGTGTGTGTGTGTGTGTGTGTGTGTGTGTGTGTAAATATATCCTCTCAAAGGTCTGCCTAAGATCATAAAGGTTATCCTTTCCATTCTTCACAGAACAGTGTCCAGAGCCACAACATTTTAAAGAGGGAAAAAGAAATAAAGCATGATGACCATTAGCTTAGAATTCAGGGACAAACACCTGAATTTGTGTCTTTAGTAGGTCATTTCTAGTAAAACACTCCAGTGATGTTATTTAATATCTTTGAACATTGGTTTCTTTAACTCTAAAACTAGAGGTCTGGTGCATGAAAATTCATGCACTGGAGGGGGGGTCCCTCAGCCCAGCTTGCCCCCTCTCACAGTCCAGGAGCCCTCAAGGGTGGGAGGCGACCCAGTGATCAGGGGAAGGTGACGCCCCATCACACCTCTGCTGCTGCCACAGCCGGCAGCACAAGCCTCGGTCGGCCCTGGTTACCTGAGCCTTGGGCAGCCCTGGGCAGCTGGGCAGTCACCATCCGAGGCTTGCCTGCACCATGGGCCAGCCCTGGGCGGCTGAGGGCTGAAGGGACTGGGGGACTCCGGAAGCAGGCGTGTGGTATGGCCCTGGCGGGGCTGAGGGGACTGGGCACCACCATCTTGTGGCTGTGGGTGCTGCCATCTTTTGAGGGTGTAATAGTCAATTAGCATATTCCCTCCTTATTGGCTGTGGGCGCTGCCATCTTTGAGGGTGTGACAATTAGCATATTCCCTCCTTATTGGCTGTGGGCGCTGCCATCTCTGAGGGCATAGCAGTCAATTAGAATATTCCCTCCTTACTGGCTGTGGGCATTGCCATCTTTGCAATGGTGTGAGGGTCAATTAGCATATTCCCTCTTTATTAGATAGGATAGTAGCGCTGGCCAGTGCGGCACAGTTGGTTGGAGCATCCTCCCAAGCACCAAAGGGTCATGGTTTCTATTTGCGTCAGGGCACATACCCAGGTTACCATTCGATCCCCATGCGGGAGGCAACCAATCAATGTTTCTCATATCACTTTCTTTTTCCCTCTCCTTTCTCCTCTCTCTCTAAAATATCAAATTAAAAAATAAAATAATCTATTGCTTTGGGATTCTCTTAAGATTGTGAGATAATTCATGTGAAACATTTAAGATGTTGCCTGCCCATTCCAAGAACATATTCTATTACTTTACTTCTGAGAAGTGACTCTCTAAAGCAGAAATCAAGTCTGAAGAATTTAATAGGTTTTTTTTTAAATGCCAATTTTTCCCATTAACTATTCAGGAATATATATATATTTTCATGAAGATGTGGAGCAACAGGAACTCTCACAAACTGGTTATGTGTAAATTGGGAGACCACTTTGGGAAAAAAAGTGTCTAGTAAAGTGGAAACTTAAAATACTGTATGACAAGTCAACTCCGTGTTATATATGCTAAAGAATACCCATGTACACCAGAAAAGTATCTTTTTGTTCATAATAGCCAAAAACAGGAAATAACCCAAATGTCCATCAATAGGATGGGTAAATTATAGTATATTCATTCAGAGGAATATCAGCTACCTAGCATATGGATGATTCTCCAGCATAATGTTGAGAGAAAAAAGCAAAACACAAAATATGAAATATAATTACACATACAAAGTACAAACACAGCAAAATTAAAGTATATCACTTACGGATGCATACACAGAGGTAAATCTATAAAGAGAAAGCAAGGAAATGATGTTCAAGAAGTCAAATTGGTAATTATAAAAATGAGAAGGGGAGGACTTTATTGAGAATAGGACACATGGAGGAGGGGGCTTCTGAGTTACTTTTCTGTATATAATACTTCCCAAGATGAACTTAGTATATAAACATAACTTTATTAAGCTTTATTATAAAACACCAACAGAAAAAACTGTTAATATCCATGGTAACTACACATACCTAAACTTATGCACATTTTCAAAATCTAACTTGGCATTTACCGTCTTATATTATGCTCTGATCTGCTGGGGAAAAAAAGTGAGGAGACGTGAAGGCTTTAATAGTTATTTCCAGATGAAAGGCAACCTCTAAAATAGGTTTCACCAGCATTAATATGTCGAAGAAAAAAATGATTCTGATTGCAAGTAATTTATTAAATTCTGGCAAAATAAAAACTGGTTGAATCTTTTTTTTTTAAAATATATTTTACTGAACTTTCACAGAGAGGAAGGGAGAGAGATAGAGAGCCAGAAACATCGATGAGAGAGAAACATCGATCAGCTGCCTCCTGCACATCCCCTACTGGGGATGTGCCCGCAACCCAGGTACATGCCCTTGACCGGAATCGAACCTGGGACCTTTCAGTCCACAGGCCAACGCTCTATCCACTGAGCCAAACCTGTTTCGGCTGGTTGAATCTTAAGAGAAAAAAAAATACACTATACAGATCATGTATTATAGAATTGTATACCTGAAACCTGTAATTTTATTAACCAATGTCACCCCAATAATCAATTTAAAAAATTTGTTTAAAGAAAAAATGCTTAACTCCTTACCATACCTATTTTACTTTATACCAGTAAGTCCTTCTCATTCAGAGTTACAATTCCCCAGCCCTCACTGCACCTTCAGGTCAAGTTTGGCCTGGTCCCACTTGCTATTCCATCCCTATCTTCCACATTGGCAAAGACACATGAAGAAATCCTGGGTATCTTTACATCTGTCACCATATACTAGTTGGAAACCATTCTGGTCTGAGAGACAAAATGGACCTGACAGGAAACACTATTACCTCAGATTAATTTTTCTGTAAGTTTCTCATCAACAAAATCATTCCTCTATGCTTCTCAGACAAGTTAGTAAGAAAACAGCAAATTTAAACACAGGTACCAATTATAAACCTCTAAAATAACTGATGGATGCTTCTCAAATATTTGCTATTTCCTCTGCTTTAAAACAGTGCACTTACTCTCTTTGGTCAAATATAAGAGTGATATGTGTAACGATATGAAAACAGGCACTACAAAAACCCCCTGTCTAATCCTGCCTCTTGCCCAAATCAACCCAGCCTAACTAAGGCAGCTTCCCAACAGCCTACTCAGGGCTGAATCACTGCTGAAGAGCAGGCACTAAGAACAGATGGAAGAGCTGACTTCCCTACAATGTAGATGAAGAGGACAGACTTGCTCAGTCACATGCAAATAAGTGAACAAACCAGGATTAGAACCCAAAACAACTGGCCAATTTTTAATTGTAAAGTCAATAGTAATTTGTATTAAATACAATGTTCGTAACACATTTACATGGCTTTTTCTAGGTTTTAAATGATTTTCAGTTTAGCATATAAAGAAATTTTCAATTTGTCATTGTAAAGATTAGGTCAAATGTAATATACCAATATTTTTATATTACATTTCCATTTGGAAGACTCTATGTTAAATTCTCCCCACAACAGGTGGGGGCCATAGAGAGGAGGCTGGGCAGATTGCTTAGAAACAGTAGCAGCCACAAATTAATGAGTACTTGGGGTATGCCATGCATTAAGATAAATTCTTGACATTTCACTTGATTCTCACAAGCTCATAGGGTAAATTGCACGAAATTACCCAAACAGAAATTTATGATTAGAAAAGGACATTATAAACAAGGTCACATGCCTAGAAGTGTCACATCTGAAAAAAGAATCCAGACATCAGACACATGAAAGAACCAACATTATACATCAAATTGACTTGTGTATTTATTGCACAAATTTCCCCTAGAACTGGGAGGTTATTATAATACAGGTGTACATTTGAGAAATGTATACAGAACAAGAAACAGTATGTACATTTACCCCACCATCTAAATAACTTAAAGAAAGCAGAAGGATCACATAAGACATCTACCAGAAATAGACATTGTGTAAAATCCTTTTTTTTTAAGTGATCATCCCCAGTGTATGCCGATTGCAACAAAATTAAATCGGTGCTGGTATGTTTATTGCACTTAACAATTTCAAGCTCAAAATTAAGACATATTAATAAAAGCCAGTAATATTTAAAATCAAACCAATTAGTTTATATGAAAGGAAAAATTATTTTAAATCTATAATGTAGAAGACCCCTTTTTCATTTCTATTGCAACGAACAGGTTTTTAAAAATATGTAACACATATCTGTCTGTACCATAAGAAGTTGAAAAATATTTTGAACAGTCCAAAATTCTTTTCACATTCATTATAATGACCACACTTTAAAAGCAGCAGCAGCTTACTCCATGGTCTTTGTGTAAAATGACTATGATGAAGGTAACAGAAATTACAGAAGGGCTGGGAATTATAAAGCTCAGGAATCCTATAAGGATTAATAAGAAGAAACTATGGGCCTTTTCCTTCCGAGCAAAGCTTTGTTTTAAGAGTAACAGTAGCATGAGACATCCACTTATTGAAGACTAAATTTTCTAAATGATAATTTATTAGATTTCAAATAGATAGGACTGTGAATAGCTTGATTAATTAAAAAAACATGCAAAACAGATATTATCTATCTGTTATATATCATTCGAACTACAAAAAATAATGTACAATGACCCACATATGAACTTTTCTGTATTCTGAATTCTGCCAAAGAGATTGATTCATAAAATTCCAAACAATAAAATAGTGAAGAATTTCATTAATGAACAGACTAAGAATATTAAGCAAATGAAAATATATCCATAAACATTCTTTGGCAGCAAGTCATCCATGGGAGACTCCAGCACTAACTGGGGCCAGCTGATAGTACACAGAGGCCAAACTGATTGCAGGCACACCAATTTCAGATTTACATTCCATTAAAACAATAATTTCTTCTTAAATCAAGGTTGGAGAGTTCTTGCATACAGAGAGAGCAAGGCAAAATGTGACCCACCACTATACATTAAAGGTCAAAGCTTAAACCACAAAAATCTTAATTACTGAAAATTGAAACAGCAAGAATGAATGTATTATATAGGAAATGTATGTATTAATAGGATAAGCAATTAGTTTATTTTTTAAAGCTAATCAATTATAATAAAAACAGTCCATGAAAGCAGAAATCAACTTCACTTCTAGAATTAAAGTATCTTAGACCAGGTAATTAAAGAATAAACTATAATGTAGTATTCAAGTAAACTGAGGTAGTAGAGCATACTGAAAACTTTACTTACCCATATTTTTATTTACATTATTTACAAGAGTTTGGTTCCATATTAGCCTTTCTCAGAAGCAACGCTCTACACTATATACAGAATAACAATAACTGAAAAGTGAAAATCCCTGGGGGAAAAAATAGCTTTTGGAAGAAGGGAAATTCAAGAAAAGAGAATAATTTTAAGGATTAATGAGTTATATTTAGTGTAAATAGAATATTATGAAGCAGTGAAACAAAGAAAATATTTCCTATGGGTTCAAGGACGGCTAATGCCAAAAGCAAGAGCTTCGGCTACCTGAGTACTTTTGAAGAAAATATTATTTTTGCCAATACTTTGGTGCAATTTTTAATCCTAATTTTAATTTATTAAATTAGGTACAAATATGTTAATATTAACATTTATAAGAATTAGCTTATACTTACAAACAAAACAAATAATATAAAGTACTATTATTTGTGGAATTTACATTCCTCAGCCTTAAAAAAGCGATTGGTTTTACTTATATTTTAGGGTGTGTGAAACAGGAAAACCACCACAAAGGAACATTTCAACATTATATACAATGAATACTAGTTGGAAAGTGTTTATATATATAATATTTAAAAAGTATGTTTACCAATCTTGTATTTCTACTGCTTTTTTTAAAAAACTACATACATATGTACACTTGGGTGGGTAACATAACACAGATTGACACTCATTCTTCTAAGTTTCTTATAATTAACAGGTTACTTAAAATACTTTGAAAAATACCCCCAAATTAGCTATTTTGAATTGACAGTATAAGAAATAATCAAGGTTTTGTAAACCTATGTACCTTAGAAATAAAGAATTAAAACTAATGAAATGACTATTTGTGAGCCATTTAATCATGAGACATCTGTTGCTATTTATGAGTTGTGGAAACACTGTAGTGATCATATAAAAATCCGCAATGTCATTCATTTTATAGAATTTTCTAAGTTATACTTTGGCCTTATTCAAATGCTTTCCCCCAAATTACATATGCTGTTTTAGTTCCGCTTGGTTAAAAATCTACCTCCACCCAAAAAGTCCAGTCAAAAAGAAAAAGCCATCCATCCAAGAACACACAATATGCACTGCAATGCATGATACACAGGTGACTGACTCATTCAGATCAGAATCTAATGGGGGGGGAAAATGCCATAAAGCATGTTGTGTCTGCTTCCTTGTTATCTATTTAACGTTCCAAACAATCTTTATGTTAAAGGAGTATCTGAGCAACATATGGAGAGTGAGTGCTTGCTACAGCAGCCAGAAGAGGAAGATCACTGGATTCAATCCTGAAATTAAGAGAAAAAAAAATTTCAGTCAGGCTTTCTGTACCCAAGTCACTATACCTCAGCAGTAAAGGACCCAGGCCACCCTGACCAAAAGAAAAGGTAAGAGAGCTGAAGATGACAACAGTTGGAAATATTTCAGTCAGTAAAACCCAGAATCAAAATTAAAAAAAAAAAAAAAAAACCTGAACATCTACCCAGCTGATGTGGCTAAGTGGTTGAGCATCAACCCATGAACCAGAAGTCACAGTTCGATTCCCAGTCAGGGCATATGCCCGGGTTGCAGGCTCAATCCCCAGTAGGGGGCGTGCAGGAGCTAGTCCATGGATGATTCTCTCTCATCGATATTTCTATTTCTCCCTCTCCCTTCCTCTCTCTGAAATCAATAAAAACATAATAAAAATATTTTATTAAGAAAAGGATCTGAAACCCAATGGTGAAGTCATGGGTGTAGGAATGCATCTCACTGATCTGCTGATGGACCATGCATCACAGCAAGAAATCTAAGAAATACAATATTCTATATAATAAAAGCCTAATATGCAAATCAACCAAATGGTGGAACGACTGGTTACTATGATATGCACTGACCACCAGGAGGCAGATGCTCAACACAGGAGCTGCTCCCAGCCCGCAGGCCCCAGGCCAGCCAATGCGGGTGCCAGCGGGGGTCCCCCGATTGCCCTGCAGGTCGCCCTGCAGAGGGAGGTGACCGGCAACAGCAGGGGCAGGGCCAGCTGGCGAGCGGGCAGAGTAGGGCCAGCTGGCGAGTGGGCCGGTGCCTCCCCCCATCACCCCACCAGTAGCCTCCCACAGAGGGAGGCAACCAGCGGCGGTGGCAGGAACAGGGCTAGCGCATGGTGGGTGCCAGCAAGGGCCCTCAATCGCCCCACCAGTTGCCTCACAGATCAGCCCTGATTGCCGGCCAGGCTTAGGGACCTTACCCATCCACCAATTTTGTGTATCGGGCCTCTAGTAGTATATAAGGATAATAGTGTGCAACCACATTGTTTTGAACACAAATGTTTCTATAAAATATAGAAGAAATAATGGAAGCACCTTAAAAATACATCTTACCACAAATAATTTACAGGAAAAGAAAAATGGCCAATAAACACAGAAACATCACTCATGTAGACTGATTCATGTTAGAGAATAAATAAATATACATACGTAAACTGTAATCAGATTTCATTTCTTAGCAAGTAGCCTGACAAAGATTAAAAAGTTGGTAACAGCCAATAGCAAGAAGTGTGTGCTTCCTGCTATTTGTAATAAATTATTCTGGTACTTACTGGGTAACATTTACTATTACGTATCAAAATAACTATCAATATCTATCAAAAATTTAATACACATGCCCTTTAACCAAAAATTCTTTAAATAATTCATCCTATAATCTTCAAAGATTTTACTCATTCTAGCATTGATTTGTAGTAGCAAAAGAAAATACATCTGGCCCTCAAATAATGTCCTTCCATTAAACAACAACATTTCATTATAACTATAACTACAGGCCCAGTGCACGAAATGTGTGCACTGGTAGGGTCCCCAGTGAAATTTGTGCACTGGTAGGGTCCCCAGCAGCTGCTGGCTGGGTACTCCCTCCCTTCCCCCAGCCAGCCTCTCCCACCCCTTTCTCCACCCCCCAATCAAACTCCTGGACAAACTCCGAGTCGAGGGGACAATTTGCATACTACGCTTTTATTATGTAGGATGAGATGCCACTGAAACTTAATTCTTGTTTATATTAATTAGTACATGGTAAAACTGGTTTCATTATGTCATTTCACTTAAAGCTGCAGAACCTCCTAAAGATGTTAAGTGAGAACTCACTGTTTATATAAATCCCACCATATAATGAAATGCAATACAGCTATTAAAAATAATGAGATAGATCAGTATGTGCTTATATGAACAAATGTTCAGGATTTATTAAAAGGCAAGTTGCCCGATGATATAATAGAGTAGAAATTAATTTCTATTTTTTATTGTATAAAAATTTCTGTCAGAAGAAACAATTCATTAACTGTGTTTGGGTGAAGCTGGCAAGTTGGGGAAAAGACGATGAGGAGTTACTTTTCATTTTATGCCATAATGCACTATAAATTTTGTTTAAGCACATTACTTTAAAAACTACCTTTTTTTTTTAACAAAGGCATTATGCACAGAGAATCATCTATTTCCAATCTGGATGGTAAGGAGTAACATTAGTGAAAGAATTTAATTTGGTTTCTAACAAACATTAGCTTCTTGTTGATGTTGGCTCTTTCTTCCTTCATAAAAACTGAATTAGACAAAAGTTCTGGCTTGTTTTAATTTCCTCAACTAACCTTTCAAGAATAACACACACACACACACACACACACACACACACACACACAAAATGGCCATGTAACGTAAGGAAAAAGATCACGGAACATAATGAAAAAGGCTATACTATGCCTCCCAACAATTTATCTGTTCTTCCTTCAGTTAGCACTTTAGATAACTGTCTTCTTCCCAAGAATAACTACAGAGTAGACCGATATAGATAAT
>NW_006287375.1:1356790-1357608 GCF_000327345.1 Myotis davidii | reverse complement strand
ATGTGTAGATAATGTACTACCATCCAGTGTGCTGCTATTTTAATCAGCTCATTTGGATGGTGGAGAGGAGGCTGGGAAGGAGTTTTGAACATATATGTAAATAAAAATAAATATTACTAATTTTTCCAAGACAAAAAATTAGATTTAATTCATTTTTATCTCACTATATTCTCAATTTACTGTAATGGCACAGGGGACATGCACTTTAGATCAGTGGAAAACAGGGATATGCTCTTATGTGGTACAGAGCAACCTGAATGATAATAGTGTCCAGCTTCTAACAGGAAAAGACACTTTCAAGAAGGCAATTCTAAGGAATAGCTCTTGCTTAAAGAATGCACAATGTGAAAGCCAGAAAAGAAACCATGAACATACCCTAGAACCACTCCCAGCTCCTTGACATGAACACGCATCTGGCCCCTCAGGTATTCAGACAGCATTTTGCTTTTGAAGTACAGCTCCTGTAACCGGTCTTCAAGATGCATTACACACTGCAGTTAGGGGAAACCAAGAACCAGGTCAGAAAATGGTGTCCAATTCTAAATGATGGCAATTTTGAAAGCATCATATTTTTGACAATTCTATTTAGTTACTCCAACATAAACTACAATTTGGAGCACAGTTTTTAAAAAAACTGAATTTATTGGGGTTACAACAGTTTGCAAAGCATGCAAGTTTCAAGTGTACAACTCAATAAGACATCATCTGCACACTGCATTGTGCACCCATCGCCCCAAGCAAAGTCTCTTTCCATCCCCATTTCCGCCCTCCTTTGCCCATCTCCCTCCCCGCCCCGCCCCACCCCATCTCTCTTTCCC
>NW_006287375.1:1356104-1356767 GCF_000327345.1 Myotis davidii | reverse complement strand
TCACCACACTGTTGTCTATGTGTTACATATATGTTTTTTGGCTAATATCTTCACCTTATTTCATCCAGTCCCTCCTCCCCGCTTCCCTGTGACAGCTGTTAGTTTGGTCCATGTATCCCTGCCTGTTTTCTGTATTTTTTGTCAGCTTATTTTTTTTCATCACATTCCACATATAAGTGAGATCATATGGTATTTGTCTTTCCCACAAGGGATCCAATTTCTCCACATCCTGGCCAATACTTTATTGATGTTATAAATATCCTTATGGGTGTGAAGTGGTATGTCATTGTGGTTTTGATTTGCATTTTCCTAATGAGTAATAATGTTGAACATCTTTTTATGTGCCTGTTGGCCATTTGTGTATCTTCTTTACAGAAATATCTATTCGTTGTGTCTTTGTTAATACTGAGTTGTTAGAGCTTCCTATATATTCTGGATATCAATCTCTCTTCAGATATGATTTGCAAATATTTTCTTCCATTCTGTGGGTTATCTTTTTACTGTTGATAGTGACCTTTGATACAAAACAAGTTTTTAATTTGATGAAGTCCAATTTATCTATTTTTTATTGGTTGCTTTAGGTATCACATGTAAGAAACCATTGCCAAATCTATTGCCAAACCACTAGTCACAAAAATGTACACCTGTGATTTCTTTTATTAG
>NW_006287375.1:1348618-1356079 GCF_000327345.1 Myotis davidii | reverse complement strand
TTTTATAGGCTAGTGGTAGAATGCAGGTAACGTATAAATACGTAAACTAAAGTTATCATAATTTTACTGAACGTTGCCATTTGCGCAAAAAATTAGCAAAAAGGGCCCACGCCACCTGTTAGCGCATGATAAAAACTACCTGCAAACAATGTGTTAAAATCAAGAGGTGTGAGTTTTCCTACTTTGTTCTTTTTCAAGATTGTTTTGGTTTGTTCAGAGTCCCTTGAGATGACATACACATTTTAGGTTGGGTTTATTTCTGAAAAAAAAAAAAAAATCATTGGAATTTTTGATAGGAATTACATTGAAACAATAGATCACTTTTGAGGGGTGTAATCATTTTCATAATAGCAAATCTTCCAATCCTTGAAATATGGAAGATATCTTTCCATTTATTTATGTCTTTAATTTCTTTCAGCAACATTTTGTAGTTTCCAGTGTACAAGTCTCTTGCCTCCTTAAATTCATGTCTAAGAATTTTATTCTTTTGATGATATTGTAAATGCTTTCTTCATTTCCTTTTCAGATTGTTCACTGCTAGTGTAATGAAATGCAACTATCTTTGCATGCTGATTTTATAACTTCAAACTTTGCTGAATTCATTTATCAGGTCTATTTTTTTTTTTGTGGAATCTACATTTTCTAAATATAAGGTCATGTCATCTGCAAACAGAGATCCTTTTACTTCCTCCTTTCCAATTTGGATGCCTCTTGTTTCTTTTTCTTTCCTAACTGCTCTGATTAGGACTTACTATGTTGAATAGAAGTGGTGAAAGTGGGCATCTACGTCTTGTCCCTCATTTTAGGAGTAAATCCTCAGTCCTTCACCATTGAACATAACATTAGTTGTGGGTTTGTCATATATGGTCTTTATCATGTTGATCTAGAGTGGTTTTTAACTATGCTATCTTACAGTTTTCCTAAGAAGAAAAAAAATCTTGAAAGTTGGAAATGGTGTCATCCATAAGAGGTTACCGATATTATGAAGAGGAATCATCAAAGCACTGGCATGACAATGAGGGTCCAGAATGCACTGCATTCTGCACAAAGCTTAGGGACATTGCAAGTCCATACATTACATGATACTAATCAGGTACTAAATTATGGCTGCTGAAATCATAGAATCCTATATAATAAAAGGGCAATATGCAAATTGACCCTAACAGCAGAACAACTGGGAATGACTGGTCACTGACACACACTGACCACCAGGGAGCAGACGCTCAATGCAGGAATTGCCCTCTGGTATCAAGGTGCTCCCACAGGGGGAGCTCTGCTCAGCCACAAGCCAGGCTGATGGCTGCCAGCACAGCAGTGGTGGTGGGAGCCTCTCCCATCTCCTCAGCAACGCTAAGGATGTCCGACTGCAGCTTAGGCCTGCTCCCTGCTGGCAAGTGGACATCCCCCAAGGGCTCCTGGGCTGCCAGAGGGATGTCTGATTGCCAGCTTAGGCCCGATCCCCCCGAGAAGCAGGCCTAAGCCAGCAGGTGGACATCCCCCGAGGGGTCCCAGACTGCAAGAGGGCACAGGCTGAACTGAGGCACCCCCCCAAGTGCACAAATTTTTGTGCACCGGGCCTCTAGTATACTATAAGACATGTACGCATCCCCTTCTTTTTCTAGTCAGCTTGGGCTGCCATAACAAAATAACATATACTCAGTGGTTTAAACAGAAAATTATTTTCTCACAGCTGTGGAGCCTGCAAGTCTGAGATCAGGGTGCCAGTATGGTCGGGTTCCAGTGAGAACTCTTTTTCTGACTGGCAGACAACTCTTTGTCTCTGTGTCCTCACATGGTAGAGAGAATGCAATGTCTCTTTCCCGCTTCTTATAAGGACACTAATCCTATCATGAGGGCCCCATCCTCGTTACCTAATTAACTAACTCTAAGTCCAAAAGGCCCATCTTCAAATACCATCATCACATTAGAGGTTAGGGATCCAACACATGGGACTTTAGAGGAATAACAACAACACCTTCTTTCAGAAAAACAATGATGAAGCTAACAGTAATGGTTCAATGTAGGCACATACTAAATAGTTTAGTCACCTATTACAGTGCTCAAATTCAAGTCTCAGACACACTTACAAAATTTGGAGACAAGTTATGTTTATAAAGCTGAAGAGTGGAATGAAGCAGATTGGAAACAAGACTGGAAACCAATACTTCCTTTCCCAGTTTATTATCTGTCACTCGTCTCTGGCTACTGGCCACTTGCACAGTCCATTTATCCATATCTGCTATAATACAGACAGCTTCTGCTATTGGTTCATCCAACACTGGATGCTGGGGGGACAAAAAAGAAGAATTCATCTTATAATGAGCAAATGAAATTGTCAAAAGATAATGCTAATGGAATGAGATAAGAGATATGAAATGCAAATGGAATAAAATAATATTAAGTTATGACAGCTACTGCCAATCATCATAAGTAGAGATATATTACCAGAATTTTGTAGTCTTTAATCCAGAACTTGATTTTCACTGATCTTTTGGCCATTTATACATTCAACAAATTTACTGAGTACCAACCATGCGCCAGGCAATTGAAGAAAAGGTTTTTTACCTTGAAAGAGCTAACTATTTTAAAAATAGATAGGATGAAGATTGACATGAACAAGTCAATCTAAGGTTCTGTGCTAACTATCCCAACCTGTCAGGCATTAATTTGCTTGAACATCTCAGGGACCGTTCCTTGATCACATGAAGTACCCTGCTGGCTATGTGCAATAGGTGTTTCTATTTTACGAAGATGTATATCCAGAGTATGGATACAGAAGTTAAAAGGAGACAAGTCAACAGATACTAATATGGCTAAATGGGAAAAAAGTCACTCTGCACGCGCACACACACACAGACACACACACAGATATTATACCCTAGTTAAAATTTTAAAAATACAGATCTATAGCTAATAGAAAAAAAAAGAATAAAAATACTCAAATCAAACTATCATAAAGATCTCTGAATAAGTATGGAATATTAAGATTATAAAGAACAATTTCTTTTTTTGCTTTGTATATCTTTATATTATTTGTATTTCTATCACAAACATTTACCTAAATAACACTTTTAAAATTAAAAAATTTAATGCATAGTAAAAAGTATTTTTAAGTCACATATACTGATAATAGGACCATAGGCATATAGCTGTGCTCTTGACTTTCCATGGCTTACACATAAAGACCAAAAGCAAATATGTACACAACCACTATCAGAAAGAGACGATGAGCCCTACAATGCTCAATTCTTCAACATCAGTCTATCTTTGGAAAGGTAAGAATTTCTTCAACACTGGCCATATAGATTAGCGGCAATAAGACTGAGACACAAGTAATAATTTGAAATACTTGGACCCAATGGGGTCCTTTCAAATTTTATGTTATTACAATTTTATAGTTAAGAATGTACGTTTCCTCCCGGATAAACCCAGGTTTGGCACTCTCAAAGGATATACTTTTGCGCAGTTAATGAACAACCACTTTGAATAAATCTTTTTGTTTGATGCTAAGGAAACAAAAAAAAAGTGAAGCTCACAGTCTTATGAGAAAGATAATAGAAATACACCTGGCTATAAAAAGACATGTACAGCCCAGCCATTGACCTGGATTGGGCGTCGACCTATGAACCAGGAGGTCAGGGTTCGATTCCCAGTCAGGGCACATGCCTGGGTTGCGGGCTAGATCCCCAGTGTGGGACATGCAGGAGGCAGCCAATCACTGATTCTCTCTCATCATTGATGTTTCTATCTCTCTATCCCTCTCCCTTTCTCTCTGAAATCAATAAAAATATATTTAAAAAAAATTTTTTAAATAAATAAAAAGACATGTAACAGATGAAACAGAAACCAAGTGCTGGGGTAGTATAAGAGGGCAACGGGGAGTTCTGTGTGACTGGGAGTTTCACAGTAGAAGGGTCATAGGGATAGGACATTGAAGTATGACTAGGATTGCTGTTGATAATCGGGAGAGAAATATGGCTAATTCCCGTATGGATAATCCTTTGAGACAATGTAGAGGAACCTGGAGAGTATTATGCTAAGCAAAATAAACCAGTCAGAGAAAAACAAGTATCACATGATCTTACACATATATGGAATCTAACGAACAAAATAAACTGTTGAACAAAATAGATCCAGAGATAGAATCCTGGAACAGACTGAAAATCACAGAGGGAAGGCAGAGGAGAGGGAGTGGGAAGAGATTAACTGAAGAACTTATACGCATATATGCATAACCCTTGGACAGACAATAGTGCGGTGAAGGCCTGGGGAGAAGGCAGGAGCTGGGTGAAGGGGTAAGGGGACAGCTGTAATACTTTCAACAATAAAGGTTTTTAAAAATTACTTGTGTGTGTGTGTGTGTGTGTGTGTGTGTGTGTGTAAAATATGAAAGACTAGTAACCCAGTTACTGAAACAGATGGCAGAAGACAAAACTTTTTTTTTTTTTTACCATAGTGAAAAGGCTCCAAGAGCAATAGAATGGGACTACTAATGTAAAAGCCTTGCAAGCTTTGTAATGCCAATTTTGCTATCTGTATCTGTAGTAACCTTTGTTCATCTATTTTAGAGACAGTATGGCACAGGAGTTTAGAAGCATAGCATAAGAACAGGCTTAGTTAAGATTGGGATTGATTTCTAGCTCTGCCATTACCTATCTATGTAATTTAAAAATCTTTCCATGCTATACCCGAAATATAAGAGTGATAATAGTACTACACAGGGATTATTTTAAGATTGAGATATTACATTTAAGTGTCTAATACACACTAGGAACACAAAAATACTAAATGCTTATTACTATTACTATTCTTCCCTAGTAATTAGTAGGTAGCAACTCAACACCAAAATGCTTTGTCTTCAATAGGAGACAGTAACCCCATCCATTGTTAGGCTTTCAGAGAAAACACTGATGAGCACCGTGTGTGGTAATGGGTACAGAGGAGAAAGAAGAGACTGAGCGACTAAGATCAGGCGTAAGGAAAGACAAGAAAACACACAGAGCATTACAAGGACCCACGTGGAATTTCCTAATCAAGTACTTACTCAGCACTCTATTAGGCATTGGGAGGACAGAATTGAAAATACAGAAATGGTTCCTTCACCCTGAAGAACAATTATCATCAACTGATATAATTTGTTTCTTCTGAAGCATTAAATTACTTTCTGAACCTTCTTCAAGTATTTTTTTTTATATGTTGTACTACACTTACTCATTTACTTGCCTTATTTTCTCCATTACTAAGTAAATAACTTGAGGTCAGAAACTATTCCTTTTTCATCTATATATCCCTTGAAGTGTTAGCACTATGTTCACAACAAAGAATGTCAGTAAATATTTGATATTAAAAGGTTGAGCAATATAGCTTCTTAAATATAAAGAATGTGAGTATGACTAAGTTTTCCTGGATTTACCATAATTCCCCTACTATATAATAACGCACTAAAATGTACAACTTTAATTTTCTACCAATACAGGTTTAAACCTTTTTGACTAACAATTAAGTGTCTGCTTGCTCACTGAGTCATATTTTCTCACCCATATTCTCCTAGATGGCTTTCTTCATTTCCTTTTTAATGGTTATTATGGGGGATTGGGTGGAAAGAAGGAAAAGTTTTGTTAAAACAAAAACTTATTAAAGTGATAGATGGAATTGAAGGGAAAAATAGAAAATTCAGTAACAGTTGGAGACTCCAATATCCACCCTCAATAACTGATGGAACAACTAGACAGAAAATCAGCAAGGACATAGGCTATCAAGCAACTTGACCTGATATCTATAGAACACTTTGCCCAATAACTCTTTAAATGCACATGGATCATTCTCCAGGATAGACTATATGCTGGGCCATAAAACAAATCTTAATAAGTTTAAAAGAACTGAAATCAGACAAAGTATCTTGTCTGACCACAATGGAACTAATATAGAGAACAACAATAAAAAAAAAATTCAAGAATTTCACAAACATTTGGAAAGTAAACATCATGTTTCTACATAACCCTTGGGTCAAATTAGAAAATACTTGGAATGCAAATGGAAACACAACATCAAAATTTATGAGACTCAGTTAAAAAAGTGCTTATAAGGAAAATTTCTAGCTTTAAACGCTTATATTTGAAAAGAAAAAAAATGTTTAAATCAATAACATAGGCTTTTACCTTAAGAAGTTAGAAAAAAAGCAAACTAAACCCAAAGCAATCAGAAGGAACAAAATTATGATAGAAAACAATGAAATATAAAGTGATTACAGAAAAAATAAACTGAGACAAAAATTGTTTCCTTGAAAAGATCAACAAAACTGACAAACCTTAAGCTAGAATAAGAATCAGCAAACCTTTCCTGTAAAGAACCAGATAGAAAATATTTTTGGCTTTAGGAGATGTATGATCACTGTCTCAATGACTCAACTCTGCTGTCGAGGCAGAAAAATAGTCACAGAATACATAAATAAATGGGTGTGGTCACATTGCAAAAAAAACTGTATTTACAGAAAGCAGGTGTATTTGTCCCATGGGCCACTGCTTACTGATGTTTGATGTACGTGGGCCAAAAGTGTCTACTAATGAAATCAAGGCATGAATGAACTCTTCTTTGGAGAATTCCCTCCTTTATGGGAGGAAAAAGGAACAATACAGATTACAAAAATCACAAATAAAAGAGGGGACATAACCAGAGACCTTATAGAAATTAAAAGGATTATAAGTATATACTATGAACAACTTTATTCCAATATATTGAAACTAACTAATTTCTAGAAAGACAAAAATCACCAAAATTGACTCAGGGAGAAAAAAGAAAATCAGGAGAGAACCAAGATGGTGGCATAGGTAAACACCGGAGTTTGCTGCCTCGAACAACCACTTCAAAAATACAACTAAAAGACGGAACGGACATCACCCAGAACCACAGGAAAGCTGGCTGAGGGGAAATTCTTCAACTAGAAGGAAAGAGAACAGCATACTGAGGCTCAGAGGAGGCGCAGTGCGGAAAATACAAAGGTGCGGAGGTGTGCGCGGAGCCGGCTGGTGGCTGAGGGCGCAGTTGTCATTTCCAATCCGGAGGGAGGCTCAGGCTCTGAGCTCCAGTTCTGGGCGAGTCTCTAGGGACCCAGACTCAAACGGGAGAAGCGGGACTGTCTGGCATCGGTCGGAAGCCAGGGCAGCTTTCTCTCTGAGGTTTGCAGCCTTGCTGGGACTCTGAGAGGCAGAGCTTCTGGGGACGGGACTGAGAGGAGCCATAACTGCTCCCCCCGCCCGCCCTGTTTGATCCCATGTGGATAGCCTCAGGCAAAGGCTAGATTAGCACCTCCCCAGAGGACAGAAGTTTTCCCACTGCAGACACAGCTGACTCTCACAGCCAGTTGGCCTGGAGGTCAAATCCCCCCAGTATCAACTACAACAATCACGGCTTAACTACAACAAGACTGCGCACAAAGACCACTAGGGGGTGCACCAAGAAAGC
>NW_006287375.1:1329928-1348088 GCF_000327345.1 Myotis davidii | reverse complement strand
AGAAAAAGGTAAAGATACAAATTATGAACAACAAATATGCATCTATCAACAAGTGAATCTAAGAATCAAGTGAATAAATAATCTGATGAACAGAATGAACTGGTGATTATAATAGAATCAGGGACATAGAAAGGGAATGGACTGACTATTCTTGGGGGGGGGGGAAGGGGTGTGAGAGATGCGGGAAGAGACTGGACAAAAATCGTGCACCTATGGATGAGGACAGTGGGTGGGGAGTGAGGGCGGAGGGTGGGGTGGGAACTGGAAGGAGAGGAATTATGGGGGGGGGGACAAATTTAATAATCAGAACAATACAGATTTAATTATTAAAAAAAAATCAGAATAGATATATAATAAGAAATTGAATTAGCAATTTAAAATATTCTCTTTAGGGCCCTAGCAGGTTTGCTCAGTGGATAGAGTATCAGCCTGCAGACTGAAGGGTCCCAGGTTTGATTCCAGTTAAGAGCACACGCCTGAGCTGTGGGATTGATCCCCAGTGGGGGGTGTGCAGGAGGCAGCCAATCAATGATTCTCTGTCATCATTGATGTTTCTAGCTCTCTCTCCCTCTCCCTTCCTCTCTGAAATCAATAAAAATATAAAAAATATTCTCATTTGACCCTGGTTGAATGCTTAGTAGATTAGAGTATGGTCCAGACATGCCAAGGTTGCAGGTTTGATGTCCAGTCAGGGCACTTACAAGTAGCAACCAATCAATGTATAAATAACTGAAGCAACAAATAAATGTTTCTGTTTCTCTCCCCCTCCCCCCCTCTAAAAGTCAATCAATAAAAAATAAATAGGAGGAACCAAGGTGGCGGCATAGGTAAACACCAGAAATTGCTGCCTCGCACAACCACTTCAAAAATACAACTAAAAGACAAAACGGACATCATCCAGAACCACAGGAAGGCTGGCTGAGTGGAAATTCTACAACTAGAAGGAAAGAGAAAAACATGCTGAGACTCAGAGGAGGTGCGGAAGCAAAGTGCAGAGGTACGGGGAAGGCTGGCTGAGTAGAAATTCTACAACTTAGAAGGGAAGAGAAAAGCACACTGAGACTCAGAGGAGGTACGAAAGTAAAGTGCAGAGGTATGGAGGCGCACGCCAAAAGGGCTGGCAACTGAGGACGCGGTGCACGTGGAGTTGGAGAGGGCTGGAAACTGAGGACACGGTTGTCTTTTCTAATTGGGAGGGAGTCTCAAGCTCCCGACTGCTCTGAACTCCAGTTCCAGGTGAGTCTCTGGGGACTCAGACTCATACGGAGAGAAACTGGACACATCATATGAACAAAAAATACACATCTATCAACAAGTGAATCTAAGAATCAAGTGAATGAATAATCTGATGAACAGCATGAACTGGTGAATATAATAGAATCAGGGGCATAGAAAGTGAGTAGACTGACTATTCTCGGGGGGGGGGAGGGTGTGGGTGGTGTGGAAAGAGACTGGACAAAAATTGTACACCTATGGATGAGAATAGTGGGTGGCAGGGGTAAGGGCAGAGGGTGGGGTGGGAACCGGGTGGAGGGGAGCTATGGGGGGGGAAAAGAGGAACAACTGTAATAATCTGAACAATAAAGATTTAATTAAAAAAAAGAATAAATAAATAAATATAGCATATTCTTATTAAATTTTTTCTAGCTTTAAACACCTATATTTAAAAAGAAAAAGTGGCTTCTAGACCCAGATGGTTTAATTGATAAATTCTATCGAACGCTTAGAGGAAACTAACAAATAAAAGCAACAACAACCTTCCAGAGAATCTTGAGAGAAAGAGAAGGGGACACTTCCCTCCTACTCACTCTATAAGGCTAGTATCATTCTGTTTTTAAAGCTAGACAAAAACATCACAAGAAAGCTATGGACGAATATCCCTTATGAATACAGACACCAAAATTCACAATAAAATATTAATAAATCAAAACCAGTCAACACATAAAAAGTACTACATATACCATGACCAAGTGGAATGCCCCCCTAGAAATACAAAGGATTGGTTTTTCATCTAAAAATCAATCTATGTAGTAATCCTGATTAAGTTTAAAGAAGAAACAAAAAATCACATGTTCGTTTCAATAGACACCAAAAAAGTATTTGACAAAATCCCACACCCATTCATGATTTAAAGGGAGAAGGGACAAAAAAACTCAAAAAATTAGGAAGAGAAGGAAATTTTCTCGACCTGATGAAAGGCATCTGTAAGAACCCTATAGCTAACATCATTCTTATTAATAAAAGACTCAATGTTTTCTCTCTAAGATAGGAGCAAGACAAGGATGTCCGCCCTCAGCACTTCTGGCAACACTGTATGGAGGTTCTAGACTAAAAAAGATGTCAAACTGTCTATTTATTGATGACATAAGCGTGTATGTAGAAAAATCCTAAAGAATCTACAAAGAAACTACAAAAACTAATATAAAAGTTCAGGATGAATATACATAAATCAACTGTACCTCTGTATCTAGCAAAGAATAAACTGAAAATAAAAGAAAATAATTCTATTCACATTTAAGCATTTGCGATTTTATTGATATAATCTAGTGATAATTGGATATTGGAACTCTCTACTCTCTTTCATGGTGTCAGATACAAACAAACAGTTATTAGAGAAAGTGACTGATTCAGAGAACAATGATTGTATTGCACAGTGAAGTGTAACAAAAATATAAGGCAATTCTGGGTTCCACTGGTTAAGAGTTAATTCTAAATAAATTCAACAGCAGTGATGGTCACTCACCTGCACAGCATGGGACAAATCTGACAGCAGACACTGACGGAGCCTCTCATCACTACTAATTCCTTGAAGAACAAAGTCAGGCACATAAGACGAACAGTAGCCACCTAACAAGGACCTCCCAAAATTGGCGATGTTGGGCTGAACAGCACTCACTTCAATTAACTTTGACCTAGAAAAAAGGTCCAGTCAAATCCACAAAATACTCCTATCCAGAGAAGAGGGTCTAATGAACAACTTTCTAACGAGGTAAGCATAAATATTCCATAACAGACTTTAGGACTGCTGTCCCTTGTATAAGAGATTCTTAATACAATCAGATTATGAAACTATCATCCAAAACAAAGTAGTTAAATACCTCACAAATCCAAAGTTTGGTTTCTAACTTTTCTCAAGTATAAATCTTCTCCTTGTACATTTGACCCAGAATATTATATACATTTCCTGTTTTCCTCTTAGTGTTAGCCAAATTTATTTGTAACAGCCATTTATTACCTTCTCAGTGATTCTCTCTCCCTAGTTGCCAAACTCAGCATAGGTTCCTTTTTGGAGCATGATTATTCATTCCTAAATGGCTTGAAAATTCCTAAGAAGTAAGAAGTCTCCTACACACCAACATTACTTTTCTCCACTGCCTCCACAAAGCCTTCCTGGAGTGCCTATAGGACTTAGCCTTTAATCTTTCCTGTGAGTAATAGGGCATGATAACTGAACCGTCCAGGACAATGATCTATCTTTCATATTAGCTGCTACCAACTTTCAGAGACAAACTCAATAAAAGAATGGTACATATCTACATAAGGCCTATTATAGATTGAAACTTCCTACTTACCCAGGAAAAGGTATCTCCTCTTCTTCTGCCCAATCTTCTTGCTCTCCTCCATAATAACTGCTTACTTGTCTAGTCATATCATGACCTGTATCTTCACTTTCACTATCCCCAAGGGCACTATCTGAACTTTCATTTCTTGGAATGTCCCATTCAGTTCCTACAGCATTTTTTTTCTCTGAACTCTCTTTATCCCCATGGGGGACAAGAAGGGAGAGTGTACCTCTTTGATCCTGCTGAGGGTAGCAGGTTTTACATGAATCTTGATGAACTGCTTCTACACATTTACAAAGTTCATTGTTCTGTTTGCTATTTTTTGTACATAATCTTTTTGAAAACTCTAACATGCAGCAGTGTTCTTTATTGTTTGTACTTGTTTTAACTGGGATATCATCAATAGTTCTGGTTTCAATGGAATCATCATTAAAGTATTCATCAAATAAGCTCATGCTTTCTGGGTCTGAATGATTCCAACAGGGAAGTTCACAGGGTTCTCCAGAAACCATTGGTATATCAGACTCTCTAGATTGGTCCTTGGTTGTTTGTTTAGTTTCTTGATGCAGATCAATAGCCTCTCTTTCTTCCTTCAGTGGTTTGGTGTGATGCCTGGTGATCTGATCCACCACAGCCTGACTCCTGAGTTCAGTATCTGAGTCAGGTGACATAGAATCCCCAATCAAGAAAGTAACCTTTGTCTGGGTTGCCTCACAAGAAAATGCAGCGGTAACAAGCTTATCTGGAGGTTTTTTTTCCACAATCATTCCTGTGGATCTCAGCACCTTGCCTGTGTGATTACCAGAATCCAGCAATTCCTCACTCTGCCATGTTTCTTCTGCTGGTTCTAAGCCTGATTTCAACAATGCACATTTGTCAACTGGAGCAGATGCTGTGCAAACAATTGTCTCTAACTTGGTGTCAAGGCAAGCTCTTAATTTATCTCTGCACTGTTCAACATCAACAGCATTTTCTTCTTGGCAGTCAGAAGGAGAAATCATTCCACATTCATCTGCGATTCCTAGCAACTCCTTAGGGGTGTTTTGAATATCTTCCCTCTCTTTTCTCAAAGCATTCTCTGAATTTTGCCCAAAGAGTGGATGACTACAATATTTACAGTTACAATTAGGAGTCCTTGTTTCTTCTGACTCTTTAAAGAGCAAACTGCTTTTGTTTCTATGCATTGTGATAAGCACATATTCAGATTCTTCTATTTCACCTTTCTCTAACGTGGTTGTAATTACTGTGCCTGGCATAACAATGGCTTCATCTTCTCCATTTTCTAAAAGATGGGTTTCTTGAAGTTCAGAGCATCTTATGAAATAAGTAAGAAAGTAAAGCAGCCTCTGGACCATGTCTTGTCGTTTGCCAACTACCACAGTTCTTGCTAACCTTACAGGAGAGCCAATAGCACCATACAAGTCCCCTGCAATGGAAAAATAAGTTAATGGACACATCCTTTACTCATGCAGCTAAGCAAGCTATTTTCAATGAATGGAAACCTACTCTTACTGTATGAGGGTTCAGGTTTTATTCTTAGTTCTTTAATAGGTGAGTAACTATTCAGAAGAATAGGATAAGATGAGTGGTCTAAATCAAAGAGAAAGATGAATGCAGGGGTTTTCCATCTTCCTCCTTAAGAAGTTGCTATGGTTTTGAAACCTCAAGCAAAAAGTCAGTTGTAAAAGTTGGATTTAACAAGAATATTTTGTGTCAGGCCCCAAGTAGAGAAGCAAAGCCCTCCATCTAGGTGGATAAGTACTGCCTAAAATACTATGTACAAAAATATTCTGTAACTGCATCCAATGTAGAGAAGGGAAGCACAATACCTTCTGGGGGACAAGGAGAGGAAGGGAGTGGTGGTGGAATGGACAGAGCTAGCGTGGTCACATCATACACTTCATCTTCCTTGATTTAAATCATAACACCAAACATTAATTTTTGCTACCCTAATCAGAACCCTAGAGCACCCATGGTTTTAAAAGCTCATTTTCCTTTCCATTCTCTCAAGGGTTGGGGGCCTTAGGAAAGACCAGAAAAGGCAGAAAGAGTGAGACCTATCCTAAGAGGAAAACAAAGGGAAACACATTTAGCCATGTGGTTCATTTTCACTTTTGTATCCATACTAGACATAAACAATAACTACATTATAAAAGAAGGCAGAAGTAACTAAGAGTTACCAATGTCATTCTATATTTATGCTATACCTCAACTTAAACCAAAAACAGGTTTAAACACTTTAAAATGGGCAATACAAAGTCATTAATTTAAATATAATTGAATTTTGCAAGTTGTTAGTATAAATACTTAAAACCTCTATTTAAATTTTATAAAACCTTGGCACTTTTTAAAGAAACGAACACATATAAGTCTCAAATAAAGGTATGCTACAAACTGTATTATGCTAAATTTTCTTTTTTTAAGCTAAGACACTGGCCCTAATACCATCATGCCACTATTCAAAGCTATTCCCAAGGCTCCCACTAATTACTAAATAAATTGAACTACTTTGGCATGGCAACTGAGTTTTTCATGACTATTTCCACTTTACTTCTACAGGTTACCTTCTTATGCACCCAAAGTCCCATTTAAAGTAGACTACTTAAACTGAATATGCTCAGAACTTTCAACACCTAGACCCCTTTACTCATGTTATTATTGTTCCTTTCCCTCTGTATTTTTATCAGTCCAAAGCTACCAACCCAATCATCTTCCCTTGGGCAAAGTTTCCCCAACTGAACTCCCACTGAATTTTTTATTTCTCTCATAGTTGCTCTTTGAATTATCATTATTGCTCACATATTCATTACCTATAGAATAATACTGTCAACTTCTTGAGGGTAAGACCAGATATAATTTTATACCCTCCAATGTTCTTTGCTCTTTGCACAGAGCCTTAGATATATCATGTACTCAATATATAACTATAGAAGTGAAAATAGGTTTGAAATGTCCCGCCAAAAAATACTACTGAATCATGTGATTTGAAAAAAGGAGTTATTAACCATACAACAGAATACTACTTAGCATTAAAAGAGAATGAACTATTAATAAATAAAAGATAGGTGAATCTCAAAATAATTGAACAAAAGCATATACTACTCTGATTCCATTTCTTTAAAACTCTGGCAAATATAAACTAATCTATAGTGATAGAAAGCAGAACAGTGGCTACTTGGATATATGGGACAGTGAACAAAAAGAGTGGTGAAAAACAGGAGGAAGGGCATGAGATAATTTTGGAAGTGATGGATATGTTCTCCATCTTTATTTTAGTGATGGTTTCAGAGACATATTTTGACACATACATCAAAACTTACAAAATTATATACTTTACATATGTGTTTGCTATATATTAGTTACTCTGTAATTCAGTAGAAAAAAGGAGAAGAGGAAGGAAGAAAAGGAGGGAAGAGAGAGGGTGGGAGAAAGGAAGCAAGGAAGGAGAAAGGGAAAGAAGGGAGGTTGGTTACATGAATTAATAAGCCATATGACAATCTGCCTGGCAAGTTAATTCACCAACACAACCTAAAGGAATTTTCTATGAGGTCACCAACATGTTCTCATCATATTCCTCCCAGATTACCTAACAGCAATAGAGTAAGGGCAGCTACATTTACCAGTCATTGTCCTAAGCACTTTCACAACTTTATGAAGTATGTAATACGGATTAATTATCCCCACTTTGCAAATAAAGGAACTGTGATCCAAATGTGGCCTGCCTGATTCCACAGCCTGTGCTTTTTAAGCACCATGCTACACTGCCTTCCTAATGACTGTCTACTCATCAACTATCCCCTCTCTCCTCTATTAACCATTTATTCACTGAGGCCTAGCACGAAGCTGAACATTTTCTAAAATTACTCAACAAACAAACAAAAGTGGAACAATACAAACCACTGCTTTTCAGTTAACTGGATTTACTAGGTGTAACAGTTAATAATGTGGATTTTTTTTAATAGATGGCGTTACATGTATATTGATATATATACTATTTAATATGTATGCTATTTTGTTGTATTGACAGCAAGCTCAAAACTTCATATATCAAATTTGCTGAAGGTGTTAACATCATAGATATTGTTATGTTTAAAAATGTCAAATTTTGTGCCAAAAAAGAGCATTTGCGGGAAGTTTAATTCATTATTTTAATGAAAAAGGTATCGTATACTTCGAGAAGCTTATGGTGAACATTCTCCATCTCAAAATACTTGTGAATGCTGGTTTAAACGCTTTAAAAGTGATGATTTCTATGTGAAAGACAAAGAACGTCCAGATCAACTGAAAAAGTTTGAAGACCAACAATTACAAGCATTATTGGATGAAGATGCATGTCAAACTCAAAAACAACTTGCAGAAAGTTTAAACGTTGCTCAGCAAACAATTTTTCATTGTTTACAAGCACTGGGAAAGATTTTAAAGGAAGGAAAATGGGTGTCACATCAATTGAACGAAAGACAAATGGAAAACCGAAAAGTCATCAGTAAAATGTTGCTTCAACAGCATGAAAGAAAGTCTTTTTTGCATCGAATTGTGACTGGCGATGAAAAGTGGATTTATTTTGAGAATCCCAAATGCACAAAATCATGGGTTGATCCAGGTCAACCATCAACATCGTCTGCAAGGCCAAATCGCTTCGGAAAGAAGACAATGTTCTGCATTTGGTTAGATCAGGAAGGTCTGGTGTATTATGAGCTTCTAAAGCAGCCGTGGGCAAACTACGGCCCACGGGCCAAATCCGGCCCGTTTGAAATGAATAAAACTAAAAAAAAAAAAAAAAGACCGTACCCTTTTATGTAATGATGTTTACTTTGAATTTATATTAGTTCACACAAACACTCCATCCATGCTTTTGTTCCAGCCCTCCGGTCCAGTTTAAGAACCCATTATGGCCCTCGAGTCAAAAAATTTGCCCACCCCTGTTCTAAAATCAGGTGAAACTGTTAATACTGATCGCTACCGACAACAAATAATAAATCTAAACTACATTTTGATCATGAAATGACCAGAACGGGCCGGTAGACACAGCAAAGTAATTTTGATTCGTGATGACGCATCATCACACGCTTCAAAACCAGTTAAAGACACGTTAAAAGATCTTGCCTGGGAAGTATTAACCCACCCGCCGTATTCGCCAGACTTTGCTCCTTCAGATTACCACTTGTTCTGATCGATGGCACACAAACTTTCTGAGCAGCACTTCAAAACATATGAAGAAGTGGAAAATTGGGTCTCTGAATGGTTTGCCTCAAAACAAGCAAAGTTCTACTGGGACGGTATCCACAAATTACCTGAAAGATGGGGGAAATGTGTAGCCAGCGATGGAGATTACTTCAAATAAAGCACTTTTGATGTTTCTCTTGAAATTATTGTGTTTTCTTTGATTAAAAAATCCGCCATTATTAACCGGTACACCTAGTATTGTACTATCATGAGTCACTTTGTTGACTCATTCTTTCTAGGCAAAGGATCTAACACAAACCCCCCTGAAGATCCTGAAGTTACTAGTGAACAAACATTATCCTGCTTCCCTTGCTCCAACTGCAGGTCTCTAACTATAAGGAGTCTCTCTATATATAAAAGGCTAATATGCTAAGTGTCCCTCCAACCGTCTGACTGATCGCTATGACGCGCACTGACCACCAAGGGGCAGGCACTCAATGCAGGAGCTGCCTTGATGCACACTGGCCATTTACAGAGAAGTGGCACGATGGACCTGCGCCAACAAAGCAATGCTCAGCTTTCCCCAAGTGGGACACAGGCCTCGCCACCACCACGGAGTGACAGCCCACCAAATTGCAGCCAACGCTGCCAAGACCCCATGGCACAAAATTCGGCCTACAGCCCAGCCCAGCCTAGAAACAGTTGCTGTGGGCGTTGGGTAATTACATCACGTAGCAATGCCCGGCTTCCTCTCCCTAACGACTAGCCTCCTTGGAGTTTCTTCAGCCCAGGAACATGACTTGCTTTATAGCCAGGTACAAACATTTTATACTGTAAACCTAATGTCTGTAAAGCGTTTGCCTCATCTCATTTGATCCTCACACAGTCCTGGAGTAGGTAGATAGAACATTCAGTGAAATCCTATTTTCTTTTCATTAGCTGGGAAATGGAGATTTAGAAAGTTTAGAAACCTGACCTGACTGAAAAGAAGAAATGGTGGATCCTGAAAATAACTTCAGGTTTTCTCACTGCGCAGAATATAGTCAAACACTGCTACAGTTAAATATTTTACCCTTTGTTCTCCCTGCGTGATCTACAATAATAATAGGGAGGGCTGTGGGAGGTTGGCTCCAGGGTGTGTCCGCCCCCTCTCACTCAGCCCCGCCCCATCAGCCACCTTCTAATTAATTTCCTTTCAATGTGCACAAATCCGTGTACCAGGCCAGTATTAAACATAAGATAGGGAGGGGAGAATAAGACAATTCAGCAGATATAAAATGACAAGTAATGAACAGGTGCTTTAGAATGAAGGAGGTAAAAAAGAGCACTTCCTTCCTTTTCTTTTGACTATAAAATAACTCCAGACAGTTACACAAAAGTCTAAGTATAATGCATAATATTAGGGTTATTAGACTACATACCCAGCTGTGCCCAAAGTGGGTTATATGGATGAGTTTTTGCCAACATGTCCACACTCTGAGAGGAATGTTTTTCTAAAAATATTTTTATAGGTGGTTGTCCATTTGGCATGACTGTTGGAACCCAGGCAAGATGATTGGTCAGAACTGCAGTAATGAGTGCTGGCAAGAATCTGAAAACAAAATGCATCTTATCAGATTCCAATTTGCCTTCATGAAACCTCAGGTAAATACAGTGACAGAATAAAGCAAAGAGAGTACATATTCTCATATGGCCAAACAGCATACAAAAAGAGAGGGGAAAGGATAGGCATATCCGGGATAAAAATGAAAGTCAGTTAATTTTTTTGGTTGTATGGGAGTCAAAGAAAATCCTTGAAATAAAGACAGCATTCACAAGGAACTATTTCTGATCGTAATTACAAAACAAATATGCGGTTTTACATTAAAAACTATGGAGTCTTTTCAGTGTTTAATTTACACAATTTATTAACAAATCAACCAGGAGGTCTATACATTTCCAAAGTACTAAATGGGAAAATGAAGGAAAGCATTAAATAACCTACCATCAAAGAGAATTAAAAAAATTTGAATTACTCATGTGAATTCTGGGAATTTGATGAGAAAAAATATGATAAAATATCACTTTAAAAATGGATCACAGGGTCCAGCCAGTATGGCTCAGTGGTGGAGTGTTGACCCATGAAACCATGGTGGTCATGGTTTGATTTCTATTTAGGGCACATTTCTGGGTTGTGGGCTCGATCTCCAGTAGGGGGCGTGCAGGAAGCAGCCAATCAATGATTCTCTCTCATAGATGTTTCTCTCTCTCTCTCCCAATCAATAATTCTCTCTCATTGATGTTTCTCCCTCTCTCTTTGAAATCAATAAAAAAATGTTTAAAAAAAACAAAAAAAACACACCCACCACTATTTTTTTTTAAATGAATTACTAGAATCCTGGTACTTCTTTATATTGTTAAATTTCTTTTTTATAGAATGAAACATTAAAAGTGGATACAATTCACAAAAAATGGAAAGCCTCAGAGAGTTCTGTAAGATGTCAGGACTTTTCATTTCACACATAAGACATTTTTACTGTTTCTTATTCATAAAGTTCTGTGGCCTTTTCCCATACCTTATATTGCATTATCTTTTAGAATTCACTTTATTAATACTAGTAATATCTAATAATTACAAAGGTAATGGTTAATTCTTTTACTTTCATAACTGAGTTTGATTATAATTTGATATCTAGTTATATTAAACTAGAGGTCCGCTGCATGAAGAGATTCGTGCAATAGTCCTTCCTTCCCCTGGCTGCCAGCACCGGTTTTCCTCCGGCACCCAGGACCCAGGCCTTCGCTCCGGCCGCAGCGGAGAAGCCAAGCCTTTTCAGTCTTCCGTTGTCTTGTCTTCGCTCGGGCAAAGCCTTCAGTCTTCGCTCTGTGCCTGCATATGCAAATTAACCGCCAACTTTGTTGGGTTAATTTGCATAATCATCCTGATTGGCTGGTGGGTGTAGCAGAGTGACACCAATTTGTATCTTTCTCTCTTATTAGTGCAGATAAGAGCTAAGATATTTAAGATAGCGCAGATAATTAAGACAGACTTACTGATTTTTTGAAGCATTTTCCATTAGAAAAGTGAACTCCTTCATGAATCGATGGCAAAGCTGGTTCTTTTCTGGAATCCCTGACATCATTGTAAGCCAAACAGGCTCTCCAATTCGTGGCATTGTGTAAAGATTACAAATTGTTGTCCTAAAAAGAAGAAAACACACTATGAAATTCATAGTTCACAGAATTACACACCTTAAAATAAAGTTACCTTACCATCTTGGGCCTCACACCTAGATTATTAAAGCTTTTGAGAGGAGACAATAAATCAAGTTGCTTTTTTTTGGTCATCAGCACAGTACCACGGAAAATGTTCCGTACATAAACTCATAATGTTGGTTCTGCCACTAGCTCTGCCCCCAATGACTGTGTGCCCTTGGATAAATTATCTCCCTACTTTAAGCATCAGTTTCCTCCACTTGTAAAAGGATAGGACTAGAAAATTTCTAAAACCTCTTTCAGTTTTACATTTTTAAATATAAATAACGAGCAACATATAAAAGAAAAATATTATAAATGGGGTAATAGCTTATCCATATACCCACTTAAAACAACAGGTTAGCCCTAGATGGTTTGGCTCAATGGATAGAGTGTTGGCCTGCGGACTGAAGGGTCCCAGGTTCGATTCCAGCCAGGGGCACATGCCTGGGTTGCGGGATCGGTCCCACGTGGGGGGGGTGCAGGAGGCCGCCAATCAATGATTCTCCCTCATCATTGATGTTTCTATATCTTTCCCTCTCCCTTCCTCTCTAAAATCAATAAAATATATTAAAAACAAACAAATAAACGAAAAACACAACAGTTTATCTGCATCATTTAGTTGCCTCAGCTGAGACTTTTTAGTAAAATTGTGAAGGATGATGAGGACACTATAGATGGCATGCTATATTTTAACTCTCAACCTTCTGAAGTTTTCCTTGAATCAACACAAGAAAGGATTAAGTAATTATGATAGTGCTCTTCTGCCTATTTCATTTATTTAAGCAACAGCTAGTCTTGTGACTTACACTCTCTCTTGAAGGCTTCAAGGATAACTTTGAAATGTCAATTCTTTTCCTTTACATTAGAATCTATTCAGCAAAGTCCTACACTCTTATCAGACTAAACAGCTCCTGTAAAGTTGGGCCTTAAGAATCTAATTGGTCTCTAGTTCTCTGATAACTCCACAAGTGCTAGCATCCATTTCAGCATAATTCTCTAGCACCTACAATCCAAAAAAGGAAAAGAACAACTTTCACTAAATTGTGACCCAACATGAACAAGCTATATTCCAATGAATAGAAGTGACAAAAAGAGGTTAACAATTTTTTTTAAAAAATATGTTTTTATTGATTTCAGAGAGAAAGGGAGAGAGGAAGAGAGAGAGAGAAACATCAATGATGAGATAATCACTGATCAGGTGCCCCTGCACACCCCCTACTGGGGATCCAGCCTGCAACCGGGCATATGCCCTTGATAGGAATTGAATCTGGGACCCTTTAGTCCGGAGGCCAACATTCTATCTACTGAGCCGAACTGGCTACGGTGGTTAATAAAGAGTTCCTGACAGGACATAAAATCATTACTGAGAGCTTAAAAATAAATAGAAAAGAATTAAAGGTATTTTACAGAGAAAAATATGACTAGAATATAAAATAAGGATATGTGAAAATGCTTATTTTAAAGCATACTAAGAATGCCCAGATACTACTTAATAATATGGAGGTAAATAACAAAAGAAATAGTTAAGGGAATAAAGAGAGGTTAGATGGGATTCGCTTATTTTTCATTATTAGACCATTCAATATATATATATTTTGTTTCTTAACCATGGGAATTTACTTTTTGAGTAAAAGAAACACTGTATAAATGAATCAATGAGCTGGTCAATTCATTTGCTATTAATTTCTTTAGTGTATTAGTGTCTACTAAAAACCTGTGTGTCATGGGTCAGATCATTAACATTAGTATAGTGGCCCACTGAGAAACACTAATGCCTTAGCGTTTTGGTGTTTAAGGATATGTACTATGATTTCAAAGTGTATCAGGTGCAAAGAAATTATGCGTAATGCTTCTCCATATATACAATTCTATGTTGTCATCAATGATCTAGAAGTAATGGTGCTTTCTTCCCCACTAATGACTACCTGGTATGTCTTGCCCTTCAGTAGTAAGAAGGGCAAGTATTTTCAGTCATCTGATTCTTCATTTCTCCTAAGCTGTCCTTGGAGAATGAAAGACTCCTTTAGTTGTAAGGGAACTGTGCATATAATTTAGTTTTGCTTGTTATGCATTAAATCTATATAAAAATCCAAGGACCTCATCTTTCTGAAAGGAAGCTATGCTAACTAAAATGTACTTCCTGCTTCTCTAGGTTTCAGGATTTCTGTATACATGTGAATCATTTCCTTCCTCTTCTCAACTACCCAAAATTCATTAATTTTTCTGGTCTCAAATAATCACCTAGTTTAAAAATCTAATTATAATTTTTAATAACCATTTAGTTTTAAAATTAAGTATGACAGTCTCATTATTTGCAGTAATGTTCTACAGTCACATCAGTAATGATGTAAACACTGAATTAGTAAACACTGAGTCACTGTTCCTAGGGGAAGTACAGGGTCAAAGTTCTAGTGAGCCTTTGGGTCACAACATTTTTGCCAACCCATCAATACATAATCTTGTTCTATATGGATTTATTAACATCAAATTCACAGCCAACAGCACAATGACTCATGCCTGAATGAAGCTTACCTAACACATGTTATTTTTCTCTGTAAGGCACATCACAGCCTTCTTGCACTTAGGAACATTGGTCAGCATTTCTGCACAATATTTGAGGGCCATTTTTAAAAGCAAAATCACTAACAAAAAGCACAAAATGCAAAAACAAACTGGTACTATATATATATATATATTTATACACATATATATGTCTAGAATAAGAGTTGAAATAAGAACACAGAGCATTGTCTTGTCCGATATCATCTGGGAATGTGTGTGTAAGGCCACTCAAATTTTTCATTGCTCTGTGCCATGTTCACAAATGATCGTAAAAGCACTGTGGGTATATTTTGGGGTTATGAATCTTATAAAATAGTGAATTCACAAATACAGAATTAATAAATAATGAGGATCAGCTGTACACATTAGAGTACTTCTACAGATAGCCTTCAGTTCGATTCCTGGTCAAGGAACATGCTTGGGTTGCAGGCTCAATCACAAATGTGGGGTGTGCAGGAGGCAGCCAACCAATGATAGTCTCTCATCATTGATGTTTCTATCTCTCTCTCCCTCTCTCTTCCTCTCTGAAATCAATAAAAATATCTTTTTAAAAATTATTAGTTTATAAAATTTTTTAGATATTGTAAGAATGCTTAATTAACTTACATAGCCTTTCAGATTTCCAGTGACTGAAGTGAAATAATCACACTAATATAAAAGGAAAGGCACTCAATCATGATATATATTTTCAATGATTTTATAACTCATACATGTTTTAAATTCTAGGCAATCTTAAAATTCTAAGGCTAGGCCATTCATACTACCTTATTACCAAAGCAATTAACTTGCAAGTATTTAATTCAATTGTTTTAAATAAAAATACTGTTTATAACCTAAGAGCAAGATCAATCTTCTAAATGGAATGAGTCTTATGACAATATTTACTATTCTGGTAACCTTAGCTGGGTCTATAATGACAGTGCTACCTCGGAGCTCAAATAGGGACTCTTGGCCTTCTGCCACAAAGCTTGTGACTGCAGAAAGGAACTGTAATCCAATAATGTAAGTAATAGCTCCAAGTTCAAGGGCAAAGATTCATTACCTTGTAATGCTGCAAAATGTAAAACTCAGAAACAATATTGCAGGATTCTTAGGCAAATAAGCAAAAAGTCAATACTGTCTCTCCAGGCTAAAGAAGGAAAGACTAATTAGATGAGACGATGAAGTAGTCCTGAAATGGTTCTCTCAAAGGGAGACACACATCAGTCACTTTGTGTGATTCCTAACGTAAGTTTTGTATGCAATATGTTTGCCTGCCATAATGAGAGCAGTTACAGCAGTTGTTGCAGCTTTAGGCACAAACTTTGTTGTGTGAGAAATTCTGGCAGAAGAAAAACTATTTGCTTTGCCATCATCTAGAGAAAAGATCAAGCAACATCAAGTTCATATTCACTATATCCATCCTTGTATTCCATGTATCCAAGAACATCTGATTACTATCACTGGTTAAATAACAACTAGTCCCTATATCTAACTGCCCAACAGAGGACAAAGCACATTTCTGTTGGAATAAGGGTCTCTTCTGGTCATCTTAGCTTGTCTAATGGTCCAATACTAAAAATCACACTGCTGATGGCTCCCTAATGTGCCTCAATCCCAACCACTTTTAATATTTAATAACTTAGAAACCAATAGGTTACTGAATTATACTCTCCCCTTTGACAATGAAAGAAATTTAAAGAATTAAATTTTATCAGAAATAAGTTAAAGAATACAAATATATCTTTTGTGTACACTGCAAAACAACTCTATATTATCAGAATGTAGAGAATATGTACCTGAATTCATTTAGGGCATCAACTATTCGATTATAAGCCAAACTCCTCTGGCTGGTGTCAGCTGATCTCCGGCTCATTTTCATAGCCTTAAAAGCAATCAAATAGTTAATTCTTATACTGATCATGGGTAAAATATGGGGGGAAAAGTTAAAGACAAAGTCACATATTTCCACAATACTCTACCACCATTTTTATCTAGAAAAAATGTAAAGAAGACATACATATTTAGAGTCGCTTTCTTTTATACACTAAGGTCACTAATGACTACAACGAAATTCGAAATTTTCAAGTGTTAAATCTCTTGTTGTAACTGTCAAACCACAGAATGTCAACACACAAAGAAATTGATGTTGACAGTTTCTGAGTTACATAAAACTATTTTTTTTTTCTCAAGTAGAGCAGGACACAATAACAACTCAGTAACAATAGCTCATGATTTTCTCTAATATTTCACAAATGGTTGTATTAACAACAGGGGGATGAGAGTATGAGTGGGGAGGGAGGTTAGGGGTCAATGGAGGGATGAGGACACATTTGTAATACCTTAACCAATAAAGAAATTAAAGATTAAAAAAGAAAAAGAAAAAAAAACTATTTTTTAAGATCTGAAATATAAAGATTCTACTGAAAGATATCTTAAGTTAGTAATATCTGCTTTCTTTAAAACATATTTAGCCAAGGTTGAAAAGCCTTGCTTTAAATAGAAAAAGGGGATCAGGATTAGTCTGTGTATATTAAAAAAACAAAACCTCTAATTTTGTAGATTTTTAAAAAATATATATTTTATTGATTTTTTACAGAGAGGAAGAGAGAGGGATAGAGAGTTAGAAACATCGATGAGAGAGAAACATAGATCAGCTGCTTCCTGCACAACCCCTACTGGGGATGTGCCCACAACCAAGGCACATGTCCTTGACCAGAATCAAACCTGGGACACTTCAGTCCACAGGCCGGTGCTCTATCCACTGAGCCAAACTGGTTAGAGCTAATTTTGTAGATTTTTAAAAAAGGATGTATTTCTGCATTAAGTAACTACAAATTAATTTTTAAATATTTTAACATATACCTAAAAGATCAGACTACTTCAGCCATAAATCATGCTCATGTATATCAAAAACCTTCATAGGGTAAAAGGAAACTTACTTTATGTTTTTACAAACTGTCAATAGACTCCCAATTGATAAAGAAGTGAATTTTTTTTAGCGAGAATTGAGAAGTATTCTTCCTTAATTTTACCAGCAGTAGAAATGTTTAATTAAATCATAGATCTCAAAAGGTAGTACAAACTTCAAAAGAATACCCAAGGTGCCCAGAAACAAAATCCATAGCTTTACAATAAAAAAAACGTGACAGTTAAAACTGGCTCCAGAAGATAAATTTTTTGAATGGTTTAGTGTTTATTATATTCTATCATTAATTAACTGTAGAGCTTTTCAAATTAAGTTCTATAAATTTATATAAAAGTATTCATTCATATAGCTTTATCTTTCAGCTTTAATAAGAAATGAGATGTTAAACTTGAATAAATATCCAGAGAACTATAAGTATACTAGAGGCACAGTGCACAGTGTATGAATTCATGCATGCGTGAGGTACCTCAGCCTGGCCAGAGATTGGGGCTGATTGGAGCCAATTGGGGACGCTGGAGGTTGGCCAGCTGGCTGGGGGGAGGAACCAGCAGGAGGTTAGCCGGCAGTCCCGATCAGGGTCGACCAATCAAGGGGAGGGGCTGTGGAAGGTTGGCCGACCACAGGAGGTTGGCTGTGGGAGCGCACTGACCACAGGGGGGCAGTTCCTGCATTGAGCATCTGCCCCCTGGTGGTCAGTGCATATCATAGCTATCAGCTGGTCATCTGG
>NW_006287375.1:1329405-1329627 GCF_000327345.1 Myotis davidii | reverse complement strand
GGGGCACCGCCCTCTGTCACACTCGAGGCAGGGTCGATGGGGAGGTTGCAGCACCACCCCCTGTCACGCACAGAGTAGGACCCATCAGGAGGTTGGGCTCCGTACCGTCACGCACAGAGCGGGGCCAATCAGGGGGTTGGGGCGCTGCCCCCTGTCACGCACAGAGCAGGGCCCATCAGGGGGGTTGGGGAGCTCCCCCCTCATCACACACAGAGCATGGCA
>NW_006287375.1:1307637-1328335 GCF_000327345.1 Myotis davidii | reverse complement strand
TTGTGCACTGGGGAGGGGGGGTGTCCTTCAGCACAGTCTGCACCCTCTCCAATCTGGGACCCCTCGGGGGATGTCCAACTGCCGGTTTAGTGGGATCGGGCCTAAACCAGCAGTCGGACATCCCTCTCACAATCGGACTGCTGGCTCCCAACCGCTCGCCTGCCAGCCTGCCTGTTTGCCCCTAGACACTTCTGCCTGCCAGCCTGATCTCCCCCTAACCACTCCCCTGCCAGCATGATTGGCACCTAACTGCTCCCCTGTCAGCCCGATGCCCCCAACTGCCCTCGCCTGCTGGCCCGATCGCCCCCAACTGCCTTACCCTGCCGGCACAATCACCCCCAACTGCCCTCCCTTGCCAACCCAGTAGCCCCCAACTGCCCTCCCCTGCCAGCCTGGTTGCCCCCACTGCCCTCCCTTGCAGGCCTAGTCCCCCCTCAACTGCCCTCCCCTGCAGGCCCGGTCACCCCCAACTGCCCTCCCCTGCAGGTCTGGCCCCCCACAACTGCCCTCCCCTACTGGCCATCTTGTGGCAGCCATCTTGTGACCACATGGGGGCGGCCATCTAGTGAGAGGGTGTGACAGTCAATTTGCATATTACCTCTTTATTATATAGGACAGACAGATAGGTAGGTAGATAGACAGACACACAGACTGACTGACTTTAGGTTAAAGATGGTCAAAGCATTTGAACATTTGAAAAGTCATCCATAATAAGTTCTATGGTGCTTAAATACTCCAAGTTTTATACAAAGCTTGAAACATATCTCCCAGTAACTTAAAAGTTCAGTTCAACCATAGCTAAATATTATGTATTGACTTTGGCAACAACAGACTACAAAAAGAGAGAGAAGCTGACTAAAGAAAATGTCAAAAGTGCCTAACTTCTGAAAAAGTGAAACTGGCCTTTACTCATTTTTTCTGTGAAAGAAAAAAAAAAGAAGGCATTGCTAATGACCTATTTGTCTTTTGACAGATTTAATGTGAATAACTAATATCATTGTCTTCTCTAGAGGCAGATGATTCTTAGTCACTACTAAGTTACTGAAATGCACCCTCTGCTTTCTAGACTACTCTAATTGGTCTTTACATATCCAGCCTTTTTACTCTAGTCTCTTTTAAACATGCTGCCAAATTAATCTTCCTGAAGCACAATTTGGAGACAGCCTTAAAAACAAAGTCAAAACTTCTCTCAAGCATTCTAGATTCTTTGAGGTCTGTATCCATTAACTCTTCCAGCCATCTCCTTTTTGCATACTGTCACAGGGATTAAGAACTTTAGTTATACCCACTGATTCACTGGTTCAACTTCTGGGAATTTCTTCTGAAAAATAATCTGGAAAATTCACCAATGTGTTTACTGTAGCTATAATTGTGAGAAAATAGAAATGGCCTAATAGAAAATTTGTTACTTATGGTAAGGAAAGTGACTAAAATGTATTTAAGAATAATTTATAATGACAAGAAAAAGGCATGTGTTACGATTATGAGTTTTTTAAAAATATGCATGTAATTAAAGCAATATGGACACAGCACAATCCCAATCAAGTGAAAGTACAATATGCATAGAAAAGGCCTGGACAAGACTTTCAGCAAAACATTAATGAATTATCTTTGGTTGGCAAGGATATCAGTTTTTCTTGCTATTCTGCTATATCTAATTTTTGAAGTTTTGTTTAAAAAAATCCTACATATCCTTTAAGACAGAGGTCGCCAACCGGTGGTCCGCTGACCACTGGTGGTCCGTGAAGTCCAAAAGGTTGGCAACCACTGCTTTAAGATGCAGCCCAAATGAAACATCATCCCAATAGTGTTACTTTTTTCACATCTTAGCTTTAGTTTCTAGAATAGTGCCTGCCACTTCTTTCCTATGAACTATTAAAAAAAGCTTGGCTTATTGTCCTCCCCCTTTTTAGTATCCTTATTTTCTATCTTGTATTCACAATTTTCTTACTTTATGAAAATTTATTATACACTGTCAGCAGCAATTGATCACTTGTGCCTTCTTAAATCATTTTCATCACTTGGGTCCCTGCCCCTCTCCCCCAAAAGTACTCTCTCCTTTTTCCTCCTACTTGAATGGCCAATTCTCAGTCTCTTCTCAAATGTTAACTGCTGAAATGCTCCACAAATCAGGCCTAGGATCTCTGCTCCTCTCTTCTCTCCTGACCTTTTCCCTAAATTCTAGACTTATAAAAAACCATTTGGATGTCCAGGAGGCATCTCAAACAAACCCCTGATCTTCATCTGCCAAATATGTTTTACCTGTAGTTTCCCCATTTGAGTACTGGTAAGTCCATCCTTCTTACTGCTCAAATAAAATTCTTGAGTCAATCTCTATTGCTCTCTTACACCCCAATCCAGCCCATCAGCTAATCTCATTAGCTCTATTTTCAGTATGTCCAAAATCCAAACACTTCTCAACAATTTCACCACTAAGTTGGTTTGAGTATCCATCATCTCTTACCCAGATTATGCCAATAACCTCCTAATTGGTCCTACCAACATCTATCTTTGCTCCTAGAAATCTATTCTCCACCAGCATTAGAGTGATCCTCACATATAATGTCATTCCTCCACTCAAACCCCCCAATGGTTTCCCATCACTCTTAAGAGTAATTGACAATGCTCTTACAATGGAATCCTATAAGGCCCTATATTATTTTGTCTTCTAACCCAGCCACTTTGGCCTCCTTCCTGTTGACCAAGCATCAGGCTTATTCCTAACACAGGACCTTTGCCTCTGCCTGTAACATTCTCCTCTCAGACAGTTGTAGCTCATTTCCTTCATATTTCTGGAGCATATGTCATTTTATCAGGAGCCTTTCAGACTAGTCTCTAAAAATTACCAAGCCTTCCACCCATCACTTCTTATAAATCTGTTTAATTTTTCTCCACAGCGCTGAATCCCATCTAGTAGCTTATATGTTTATTTGTTTATGTGATGTCCCATGAGGTCAGGAGTGTCACTTTTTTCAGATCTTATCTTCAGTTTCTAGAATAGTGCCTGACAAATTATAGGCCCTCAAATATTTATTGAATGAATGGATGAATGCCCTTAGGTCTTTTATTAGGCAGTAAGCTCCTTAAAGAGTTAAGGTTTTTTTGCATCTCCCAGAGCAGTTTGCAGAGTATATGCACAGTACCTGTTAATTTTTGTGTCAAATAAATAAACACAATGTTTAAGCAGAAGAATAAGATTCAAAGAAAAATAAAGGATATAAACAAACCAACAACATGACTATGCTTACCTGTTCTATTGCACTCTTTAATTTGTTCATGTGGCTTTCAAAGAGAGGAAAATGTGAAAAAAAGAATTCATTAAATTTGTTATTTTCATCTTCATCTTTGGATAATGAAAAGATTACGCCAATTGCAATCTTCTTTTTTCTCACAATTCCTGGTGTAGGGCCACAGCTTTCATCTGATAGATTAAAGCTTTCTTCTATAGACCTTAAAAACAAATATTTTTATTTAAAAAAATATAAATATAATTAAATTTTCAACTCTATCCCCTTACTAATTAAATGTAGGCAAACTAAAGGCCTTCTGTTTTATCAAGTAAATCTAAAAATTCCTATCAATTGTAAATCTCTTTCAGAAATCTACTAGTCCTTCATGGTCAAATTTTAATAAAAAAATTTTAGGAGTCAGTGTAGGAACACTTTGGTTTAACTAAAAGTCACTAAAATATAGATAATCCCAATTCATAATTAACCTAAATATGCCTGAATTTTAAGGTTTATAGATGAGTCTGATTCAACCTCTTCACTGTTCTAGAATCTACTTGTCTCTTCTTTTGATTGAAGGAGTAAAATCAAAGATGAAGGAATTACAGGGGGTAAATAAAAGAGAAGCTTCATTATCTATCGTTGCACTTAACATAGACTAAAAAAAAAAAACAACACACCACCTTTCAAGCATGAATTAACTTGCCAAAATAGAAACTGAAATATCAAATTATGCAGTACATGGATCAAAGTCCCAACAGAAGAGTTAAGACTAGAACACTCTTACAAGAAAACAGAGGGGGACGGTTCAGATCCGAGTCACAGCACCAAAAAAAAAAAAAGAGAGAAAAAAGAAAAGAATAAAAAAAGAAAACAGAGGGTCAAAAGCTTTATGATGGACTTGACAATGATTTCTTAGGTAAGACATCAAAAGCACAGGCAACAAAAGAAAAAAGAAATGAACTACATAAAAATTAAAAACTGTGACACAGAACTTAGAACACAGAACTTAGCAGACAGGACCTACACAGAACCTAGAGACAAAAGAACTTCGCTGGAGAGAACATGGCAAAAGATCCTGGACAGAACCTGGCTACAGAACTTGGTTGGAGAACCTAGACAGAACCCGGCTGAAGAACCCGGCTACAGAACCTGGCGACCGGACCTGGCTGGAGAACCTAGCAAGAGAACATGGTGGTTTCCTAAATCTTTGAACTCAAAGATGGTCAAGTAGCCAGTTACTAGTATATTTTAAATGCTATTCTTATATTCTCTCAATTAGAAGTAAATTTTAATAATTTTTATGTAAATGGTTTTAATCTCACAAGTCAGATCCCCTAAATAGCTTATACAATTTTTGAAAGCTCTGAACTTTTGTTTACTTATTTCCTCCTGCAATCTTAATATACTTAGCAAAAGGTTCCACAGTCCACATCATCAAAGCTAAATATATTTTAAAAAATAAAAAATAAAAAAATTAAAAACTGTTGGTTGAGCATCATCCCACGCACGAAAAGGTCACCAATTTGATTTTCGGTTGAGGTATGGGCAACTGAATAGACGTTTCTCTCTCACATCAATGTTTCTCTCTCTCTCTCTCTCCCTCTCTAAGAAAATAGATTTAAAAAGGAATAAAACGGCAACCCGTGGAATGGGAGAAAATATTTGCAAAGCATTTGTAAGCTAAGAGATTGATATCTAGAATATATAAATAATTCCTACAACTCAACAACAAAAAAACAAATAACCTGACTTTAAAATGGGCAAAACACTTGAACAGATATTTCTCCAAAGAAGACATATACATGGCCAATAAGCACACAAAAACATGTTCAACACCACTAGACATTACAGAAATTCAAATCAAAACCATAATGAGATACTACTTCACACCTATTAGGGTGGCTGCGATAAAATAAAATTAAAAAAAGGAAAATAACAATTGGCAATGATGTAGAGCAAGCATGTCAAACTCACGGCCCACAACAAATATTTTTGCAGCCCAGCCAATATAATGGTATGTGAGAAACATTTTAATAAAAATTTTGTAACTTAATTTTTACAATATCCTGTTATACATAATTATTAATAACAAACTATAACGTTCACTAATGACTAATTACTATAATCATGTTGCATTCATTTCCCTTTTGCGCCTTACGCATAGGCGCACCATTTTTCTCCACTAATACTAGCAGCGAATATTTTAGCAGCCAATTGCCACATCATTAGTCTTCTACTGACTTGTTTGGTGTGCACAAAGGAAATATTCGCTTTCAGAGAACAAGAAAAATAGGTTTATTTGTGTTACACTTACTAATCTGTGGTTATTCAGTGTCTGGTAAGTTCATGTTCGAGAAAAAATATTAATTTTTATTAAAATGTTCTATTGTTTTATGTTAATGATTACTCATTTATTTCAGCCCTTTTATATTCAGCATGGCGCTATCGAAATAAGCCTACATTTCTATGAGTATTGAAGCTTTTGTTTTTTTGTGGCCCACATAAACTTAAACCTTGTTTATTTGGCCCATGTTAGCCTTTGAGTTGACATGCTTGATGTAGAGAAATTAAAACTCTTGTGCTTTTCTGATGGAAATGCAAAATGGTGCAGCCACTATGGAAAACATTATGGTGATTCCTCAAAACTTACAATCCAGCAATTCTATGTCTGGGTATAGGCCAAAAAGAAATGAAAGCAGGGACTCGAACTAGTATTTGTACACATGGCCATGTCCATATCAGCATTATTCATAATAGCCAAAAAGTGAAAACAACCCAAATATCTATCAACAGATGAATATGAATAAACAAAATGTGGTATATACACATAATGGACTATTATTCAGATAAAAAAGAAAATGTTGATTAATGTTACAACATGGATGAACCCTGAAGACATGCTAAGCAAAAAAAGCTAGACATAAAAGGACAAATATTATATGATTCCAATTATATGAAGTATCTAGAATAGTCAAATTCATAGAGACAAAAAATAGAGTGGTGATTTCCAGGGACAAAGAGGAAGGAGGAATGGGGGTTAATTATGGTTGAATGGATAGAGTTTTAGTTTGGAGAGATAAGTTCTGGACATGAATAGTTCCACAACAATGTGGAGGTACTTAATGCCACTGAACTATATATCTAATAATGGTTAAAATGGTAAATTTTATGTTATGCATACTTTACCACAATAAAAAAAAAGATGCAATAGATTTAAAAATAATACAAAAGATCAATGAAACCAAGAGCTGGTACTTTGAAAAGATAAACAAGATTGATAAGCCTTTAGCCAGACTCATCAAGAAGCAAAGAGAGAAGACTCAAATAAATAAAACTGGAAATAAAAGATGTGAAGTAACAACTGACACCACAGAAATACAAAGGATTGTAAGAAAATACTATGAACAACTATATGCCAAAAAATTAGACAACGTGGGTGAAATGGACAAATACCTAGAAACATACAATCTTCAAAAATTCAATCAGAAAGAATCAGAAAACCTGAACAGATCAATAACAACTAAAGAAATTGAAGCAGTGGTGAAAAAAGTTCAAGCAAACAAAAGTCCTAGACCAGACTGCTTCACTGGGGAATTTTACAAACATTCAAAGAACACCACCTATATCTTCCTCAAACTATTCCAAATAATTCAAGAGGAAGGAAGATTTCAAAGCTCATTTTACTAGGCCAGCATTATCCTAATTCCAAAACCAGATAGACAATACAAAGAAGGAAAATTACAGGCCAATATCCCTGATGAACATAAGATGCTAAAATCCTCAACAAAATATTAGCATATCAGATCCATCAATATATCAAAAAGAACATACACCATGACCAAGTGGGATTTATTTGAGGGATGCAAGGTTGGTGGGGGGGAGCACAGGAGACTTGGTTGAAAAGTTTGTAAGGGTGAAATTCTGAAAAGGGAAGTTGGCTGAAGGTGGCCCACCATTCTTTATTAGAATTCTGACTTAGGGGAGTTGGCCAAAGGCAGCTGTCCCTAACTGTTCCTTGACCTTTCCAAACAAGTTTGTGTATGTGCAGACCCTCAGGTATTTACCAGAATCTTTATGCTTGATCTTTAGGTGTCCTTGCTTAAAGAATATTGCAGACACATGCGTCCTCCCAAGATTACTTACCCTACTGATTGTATCTAAAAGATAAACTTTATCTCAAACTGCTGTTACAATAAAAGCCTGAAGAGGCAGGCGATAGAGGCTGTCTGGTTCCTTTAGCCAAGCAGTCCCTTAGCCCTCTCTTTCAGAGCAAACCTGTGTCAGAGTAATCATTCATCCATTGCTCAAGGTCTGCTGGTCAGCCCTGGCAAAGGTTGGTACAACATTCTTAAATTAATAAATGTGATAAACAAAATAAAAGATAAACATTACATCATCATTATCAACAGAAGTAGAAAAAGCATTCGACAAAATCAAGCACCAATTTTAAAAAATATATTTTTATTGATTTCAGAGAGGAAGAGAGAGGGAGAAAGAGACAAACATCAATGATGAGAGAGAATAATTGATTGGCTGCCTCCTGCATGCCCCAGACAGGGGACTGAGCCCACAACCCAGGCATGTGCCCTGACTGGGAATCAAACTGTGACCTCCTGGTTCATAGGTTGATACTCAACCATTGAGTGAAATCTATAGCATTTTATACACCAATAGTGAACTCTCAGAAAGAGAAACTAAAAAAACAATCCCATTTACCATTCCAACAAAAAAAGTAAGATACCCAGGAATAAACTTAACCAAGGAGGTAAAAGACCTGTACTAAGAAAACCTATAGGATACCGAAAAAAGAAACAGAGGAAGATATAAACAAGTGGAAGCATATACCATGTTCATAGGCTGAACAAATTAAATCATTAAAATGTCCATACTACCCAAAGCCATCTATAGATTCAACACAATCCCTATTAAAATATCAATGGCATATTTAACAGATCTAGAACCAATACTCCAAAAATTAATATGGCATCAAAAAAGACCCCAAATAGCCATAGCAGTCTTGAGAAAGAAGAACAAAGTTGGAGGATGCACAACACCTGATATCATACTATACTACAAAGCCACTGAAATCAAAGCAGCCTGGTACTGGCACAAGAACAGGCATATAGATCAATAGAACAGACTAGAGAACCCAGAAATCAACTCAAGCCATTACACTCAATTAATATTTGGCAAAGGCATAAACTGGAGTAAAGACTGTTTCTTCAGTAATTGGTGCTGGGAAAATTAGATAGCAACATGCAAAAAAAAAGAAAAAAAAAGAAACTAGACCACCAACTTACACCATTGACAAGAACAAATTCAAAATGGATAAAAGACTTAAATATAAGTTATGAAACCATAAAAACCCTAGGAGAAAACAGGCAGCAAAACCTTAGACATCTCATGTAGCAGAATTTTCACCAATACATCTAGTAGGGCAAGAGAAATAGAGGAAAAGACTAAGCAAATGGGACTACATCAAACTAAAAAGTTTCTTCACAGCTAAAGAAACCATCAACAAAATGAAAAGAAAATCTACTACATGGGACTCATCTTATCAATGATACATCTGATAAGGGATTAATCTCTAAAATAAATAAAGAACTCATACAACTCAACAAAAGGAAGACAAACAATCCAATTAAAAAGTGAACTTCATTCATCATCTGAGATGCCAATTAAAACTACAAAGAGGTATCATCTCATACCTGCCAGAATGGCTACCATCAATAAACATACAAACAATAAGTGCTGGCGAGGATAAGGAGAAAAAGGAACCCTTGGACTCCGCTGGTGGGAATGCAGACTGACATAGCCACTATGGAAAACAGTATGAAGTTTCCTCAAAAAATTAAAAAGGGAACTGCCATTTGACCCAGTGATCCCACTTCTAGGAATATACCCTAAAAAGACAGAAACACCAATCAGGAAGAATACCTACATCCCTATGCTCACGGCAATTTACAATAGCTAAGATCTGGAAACAGTCCAAGTGCCCATCAGTACATGAGTGGATAAAAAAGATGTACACTGACAAACGGAATACTATGCAGCTGTAAGAAAAAGAAGGATCTCTTACCCTTTGAGCCAGCATGGAGGAACCTGGAGATTATCATGGGAAGTAAAATAAGCCAGGCAGAGAAAGACAAATATCACATATCTCACTTATATGGAGAATCTAATGAACAAAATAAACTAACAAACAAAAATAGATCCAGAAACATGGAAGCATGTAACAGACTGACAAATCTCAGAGGGAAGGGGAAGAAGGGGTGGCGGGGAAGAGATTAACCAAAGAACTTATATGCATATATGCATAGCCCATAGATACCAACAATAGTGTAGTAAAGGCCTGGAGGCAAATGGGGATACAATGAGTGGAGAAAAGGGGGAACATCTGTAATACTCCCAACAATAAAGATACATTTTTAAAAGTTTTAAGTTCTAAACTTAAAATACAGAAAATGTGAGTCCAGTCTCTAAAAACCATACAAAAGTATGTTTAAAGAGCTATTCAATCTTATTTATATAAATTGAAGGTTCCAACTTACCATCTAGGAAATACCCCATTCTCCAAACTTGTTGTTTGGCTGCGTCGCCAACGTCTCTGGTAGCTGCTGGCACAACTTCGGGTAAGTGAGGAATTTGGGGAGGGAAATGGCGTAATAAGCAAGCTGCTGAGAGATGCTGTCAAATCAGAATAAGAACAAGTATAATGTGTAAGTCAATTACAACTAAGCAAAAGGACAAATTTCTTTTTAACAAATTTAAGAGCAGTGACTCAAATTTTCCATTTTGCTTCATGAGTCTCTAAAATTCTCATTTAATAACATAACTGTTGGAGCAAGGACTCAGAAGAGAAAAATCATATTTTAAGTGTGTTGGCAAGAGAATCTGAGACAATCCCTCTTGACATGCTTATCCCCAGCCCCACCCAGGAAGAAAATGCTACTGTGAAACAAAGCAGTATCTCTTATTTCTTTGGCCATGAGACTATCCTCTAGCTTAGCTGAATCCTTAGACCTTAAATTAAAAGAAATATGATGTGATTCAATTTTAATGCTGTAGTTGGATTTTAAGAACAAAAACTGTATTTGAAAGTAAGTGTCTAAATGTCATTTAAAGATGTCACTTAAAAGTACTCATGGATAACTTGTGCATAGGTAGTCAAGCTTGTAAATGTTTGGCTACTTTTAATAAGAGTCTCGACTATACCTACCAGGTTCCAAGAAAAGAGGTAAATCCTATCGCCTGCTCTCTAGAGCATCCTAATGGTTGACAGACACATTCCAATAGAGGCCATTCGGATTATAATTGCTATAATCCCATAACTGGGGATTATTCTCTTCTTAAAACCCTTTCTGCAATCTAGAAGTTCTATTTCTTGCCTAGGTGTAATAAACTACAACTCTATTTTTCCTTGGGCTAGGAATAATCCCCTCCTTCCCACTTGATCCACAGAGAAAAAGACATTAAGGGCTTGCTTTTCATTTAGCAGTATTTTTAGGTTGCCATCTTTACGATTATAACCACATACTGAAAATTTATAAAGTAATCTAAAACAGGAAGTTACTATGATCATCTATGAAAAGGTACATGCCACATGATAGGTCATGTTGGATATCAGGACAGAAAACTAAGAGATTTACCTTATAAAGATTCGTTTATCTGAATTCTCTGACAAATTCACTGATAAAGGGGAGAGGCTTTAACTACCATGCAAACATCTGAACCACCAATGAATTAATTCCTTTCTTGAAAGATCACATTTTATCAATTGGTATTACAAAACTTTGTAAACTAATATAAGACTCGGTATGTATAACAAATGTAGGTAGGTATGGGTTCAGTGAAAAAACAAATGCTACTCTAAATTTTGAAAAGCTATGTTTTACTAAATTCTGAAATTAAAAATAACCCTATTAGGAAAAAGAAAATACACCATTAACTTAAATGGCATATGTGAATTTAATGGCTTGAAGAAGCCTTACGGATCAATCTAGCTAGTCCCTTCAATTTATAACTGAAGAAAATGAAGTATAAAGATATGAATTTCTCACCTTTAAAATGCTGGATAAAATAATAAGAGTTAAATTATAGCCACAGAAGAAAAAACTATATAATATAGAAGCAAAGGTATTAAGAGAAATATACTCTCAATTAGTTCCAAAGAACAAAAATATAGAATTTGAAATGAAAGGTGAGATTGTTAGAAAGATGTAGACTTTTCATATGAGATTAGTATTTCTCAGCTCTAGCTATCCATCAGAATTAGGTGTTGAAGTTTTTCATGTTGTTTTGTTTCTCAAATACAGATGCCTAACACTTTTTCTAGGCTAAATCAGTGTTCAGACATCTGAAAATTTTTTTTGAAACTTCATTTTTCTAATGCAAATGTAGGGATTACAATATATGGTTAAGTATGGACTTCCCATCTACACTCAAAATTGAATTGTAATCAATTTGGATAGCAAGGACATATGTGACAACACAGATGGATTACCACAGTGATTAAAGTTTCTCACACCTAACAATAACTTAAAAGCCTAAGCTTATTCCTTCTTTCACTTATGCTGATCTCTGAGCCCTGACAGACATTTTTCCTTTTAAATGGAATATCCTTCTTCCATGCCTTTGCCTGGATAATGCTAATTATTTTTCAAGACATAATTCAATTATTATCCTTCCTTCCCTTGCCCAGGCTGTTAGGTTCCCTTTATCTGGGGCTAGCACAGAATTCATCACATAATGAACCATTACAGATTTGTCCTGACTGTTCTCTCATTAGACTCTGCTCCTTAAGGTAGACTCTGAGCTTTTTTTTTTTAAGCCTCACCTTGTTTCAACAAAAGTTTGTGAGACAAATTTTGGGAGAGTCTACATTTGGGGGGGAAAAAAGTGTAACATTAGTTCAAAATGCTTAAGTCATTCTGGGCAAGAGATAGTCTAACCATTTAAACTCTAGTTAGGAGCAAGCAGATATAAGCAATGTGATTTTCTACTATACTATCTAAGCAGTCTCTTGAGCAATGCTTTTTTTCTTATATGGCTAAGCCTAAGCTAATGTACATTGATCTCTAGGCCAAGCATGTCAAACTCAAGGCCTACAATGAATATTTTTGTGGCCCAGCCAATATAATGGTATGTGAAAAATGTTTCAATAAAAATTTCTTAATTTTTACATCTTGTTATACATAATTATTAATAACGACAACATTCTCTAATGACTAATTATTATATTTATGTTGCATTCATTTCCCTTACACAGCGCAAGTGCACTATTTCTCTCCACTAATACTAGCAGCGAATATTTCAGCAGCCAATTGCCACATCATTAGTATTGTACTGACTTGTTTGGTGTGCGCAATAGGAAATATTTTGCTTTTGGAGAACAAGAAAAATAGGTTTATTTGTGTTATGCTTATTAATCTGTGCAGTTATATTCAGTGTCTGGTAAGTTAATGTTGAGGGAAAAATATTAATTTTAATTAGAATGTTCTATTATTTTACGTTAATGATGACTTTTATTTCATCCCTTTGCATTCAGCATGTCTCTATTGAAATAAATCTACATTTCTATGACAATTGAAGCTTTTGGTGTTTTTTTTTGAGGCCCACATAAACTTAAACCTTGTTTATTTGGCCCATGTTAGCCTTTGAGTTTGACATGCTTAATCCAGGCCATGCTCCACCAGGCACATTTAATAATATAAGTGAAATATTTTAAATTTAATATATTTCTCTCTACTGTTTCTAAAATTCTCTTGTAATATCAATATAACAAGCTATATACATAAAATTAAAGAATAAAGGCAAAGATAAAAAAGAAAATCAATGTCAGCTAACAATTATCTCATAAAAAAAACTGAGTTAATACATAAACCTGGCATTACCAGAGCGTGCTATGCCACTGTCTCTGTCCTCATTCAACTCTCTTCCAGGCATGTCCATTGGGTTGCTGTGAACTGTGAATCAAGACAAAACTGTCAGTTATAAAATATACTGCTATTCAAATTGACAATGTTCCTTTTAAATAGCAAACTCAATCATGCTCATCTCATTGCATTCCTTTATTTTTTCAATAGCATGGCACAAACCCAACACCAAGAGCTATTACTCAGCTGAACAAGCTTTAAGATCTATATTATGATTTGACATACAATATAAAAATAGTCTATAATATTATAAAGCAAGGGTGACTAAAGTATTTTAGAAGCATATTCAATGACATAGCAAGAGATTCACAACATAGTATTAAATTTTATGAAAGGAAGCTACTGAACAGTAAGAATGGTGACTGCTGGGCATATGATAGTTCACTCTATTATTCTGCCTGTAACAATTTATGTTTAAAAATATGCACAATAAAAATTTTAAGAAAACTATTTGAATAGTATGGTCCCAACTTTGTTTAAAAAAAAGGGGGGGGGGGTTATTCCTGACTGACAGATGGTTAACATTTTTTGCCTATTGTCACATTTCCCAAATTTTCTATAACAAATATGTACTGTTCATATCTCATATTTGTATGGAAAAATAAATATTAATTAAAGTAAGAAATTGAATAGTTTCCTTAATACTAAAACATGAACACACTCACTCTACAATGATATAAACAAATATGCTCATATGCCTTCTACAGAACAATTATAATGATGCTTGTTCATCTAAATCTTAGCTCTAAGAAAATTCATTCTTATGAATTAGTGCAGATCAGAAGTTTTACAATAATAATAAGATATGATATTTTCTGCAATTGGTGAAGTATGGTTCAAAAGCTACTCAGCCATGGAAACAAGATAGTATCACATTAGAAATTCTAACTGAGTTATAATATTTATACTAAATTTTGGTTTGGAATTCTAAAGTTAAAGTCATTATTACATAATGAGATAATAAGGGACAAACACTGAAATTCATAACAATGTCAATTCCACTGATAAAAGTTTCTGGAAACTTCAAGAACATATTCAGTAGAAATAAATTATGTTCTTGTACTTTCTAAGCAATATTTCTTAACCAAACCCTCTATAACAGCGGTTCTCAACCTGTGGGTAGCGACCCCTTTCACATAAGTCCATCGGAAAACACATATATAATTACATATTGTTTTTGTGATTAATCACTATGCTTTAATTATGTTCAATTTGTAACAATGAAATTGGAGGTCACCACAACATGAGGAATTGTATTAAAGGATCGGGGCATTAGGAAGGTTGAGAAACACTGCTCTATAACTATATTTATTTACTCTCGTGTTTCCACAGCTTAACTACAGATTCTAGCCACTGGGTCACACCAACTAGTCTACCCACACAGCACATCGCAAACCTGCAAAGAAAGAGGCGCTCCTGATCAGGCGGAGCGGACCCTGTTCAGAGAATGCCCGCCTGGGGCTGCAGAACTGTGAAAGACCTACATGGCAAAAATGTAAAATACATGTGAAAGAGAGCTGTTAGAGAAGCTGCAGTGCATCAGGAATAAAAGGTGAGCTAAAGCAGCACAAAAGCAGACCAACATATATGAATAGAAACTTTTAAACTTAGTTTAAATAATTCTAGTTGGCTTCCCTTTTTTGAAACAGGATGGTTTCCCTCTGGTCATGGCAAACATAATTTCATGCCCATTTACTAATAAATTTGTATAAAATAAAAAAAATAAACTACTACTACATAAGATAAAAATTATTTTAAATGTTCAATGCTTTCTAATATAAAACAACCTTTTTAAATTTGTTGGGGTGACATTGGTTAATAAGGTCATACAGGTTTCAAGTGTACATTTCTATGATGCATGATCTATATATTGCATTGTGTTCACCACCTAAAAAATCTTTTTAAAGAGCCAAAAAAGCACAGTAATGTTATCTGTATAAGTTGGCACTTGCCAAATAAATTTATCTTTTTAAAAGTCAGTTTTAAAATGACAGTTATCTTGCAATGGCAGTAAGAAGAAACCACCTAAATGCTTGGCTTAGAAAACAAAACACAACACATACAACAAAGAACAAATACAGAAAAGGAATCTATTGACAAATTAAGTATAAAAATAGTTTTTTCTAACCTAGTAATAAATTACAACATAATGGAAGAAACCAAACTTCCTAGAGTAGGAGGATTAGCCACTAAGGAAGCAGGTCACCAATACAACCTGTCAGTCAGGGCCAGGCTCCAGGCTGTTCAAAAAACGTGGCAACTACAGACTTGACCAAGAGAAAATTATAGTCTAAAAGACCCAAAAAGAGCAACATTTACAGCCTGGAAGCAAGCAGCTGGGTTACCTGTTAAGTTACTCTTTTAAAAAATATATTTTCTTATTGATTTCAGAGAGGAAGGGAGAGGGAGAAAGAGACAGAAACATCAATGATGAGAGAGGATCACTGATCCTGCCTCCTGCATGCTCCACACTGGGGATCGATCCTGCAATCCGGGTACGTGCCCTGACTGGGAATCGAACTGTGACCTCCAGGTTCGTGGGACAGGGCACCTGTTACTCTTAATCAAGATGGCCTAAATAGTCACCCAGGAGATTTACCTAGGATAGAATAGGGAACTTTCTATCTAAAAAGTGACAAATGTATCTTTCAAATTGCTAACAGATATTTTTCCATAACAAAAATTTCTACAATTATAGTACATATGCAACAATTCTTTCATGTTTCATTGTTCAGCTTTCTTCAGTTCTCCCTTCAAAATGTATCTGCTCTCCTTAAACTCCTCCCCTGCCTGCCTCTTCCTTAGTCTCAGCATACGACTGTCTCCTACAGTCATATGAGACGCGTATGTATGTAGGCACATACAGAATGCACCAGATGAGAACTCTTTTCCTACCAACCTACCTCCAAACTTAATCAAATTCTCACCTATTCTTGCCCCCTTCATGCCTGCGCAGTAATAATAGGTAACATTATTCAAACCTTACTATGTGCTAGGGACTTATTCAGTGAAAAATCCTGAGAGGTCCCCTTCCTTACCTCCCTTCCAAAACTAACTTTTCTAAATCAGCCAGGACCTTCAAAAATCTTATTTGGCCAAATATCACCTTTATCTCTAATCTCATTCTCCTTTTCCATCAACATATAAACACAGTCAAAACTCTTCTACCTTCTCACCATATATCTAATCCTATAGTTCCATAGTTCTTAACACATTTCGTACCGCTCAGTTTTCTCGTGTTTCGCGCGCCATGTGTTAAGGACCGCTCACGAGCGTTCTCATTTTTCATGCCCATGGAAAAAGGAGTGAATCTAGATACTTATGTAAATTTTGTTGGTCCCTCTTCATAGAGGAAAATGTTTCATGCAGTACCATACGTTAAAAAAGTACTAGGAACTTTAATTGTTTAAGTAAATAAAAATGTTATAATTATTGAAAAGCAACACCTAAAGTGCATTACGATGATTTAAATAACATGCAGTTTGCCCAAAAACATGCGGTCCCTGGCATATGTCTTAGAGATTTCTATGCGGTACGCAATGTGTTTTAAAATGTGGTCTAAAGACCCTTAGGAAGTCCCTGGAACACTTTCAGAGAGTTGGGGAGTACTTCCCATTCCAACTACATGTTTTTTTTTTAGACTGGATTGTCTTAATGCACTTCAACCAAATCAACATATCACAAGAGACTGAATACAGAAGCAGATATGAGAATCTAGCTTTCTTCTAGTAAGTCAGACATTTAGGAGGTTTACAAAAATGTAAAACAATGCCACTCTTCTAACTCAATTATTTTTCTCTTGGAAAATAGTTATTTAAAAACATGTTATTTACATTAACATGAAAAGGGTTATTAGTGTTATTTTTTCATGAATTACTAAATAAATATTTTGAAATTTTCTGTGTTAGTTTCTAATACAATATATATCAACAAATGTGACCAATATAAACAAAAATTCTCTGTGGTCCTTACTAATTTCTAAGTTTTGAAAAGGATCCCAAGACCAAAAATTTGAGAACCACTGCTTATATCTTGGAAAAGAGACTAACTTCTGAGTCTCTCCTCAATTCTGAAACTGTTCACATATGCCACCAAAAGCCTTCCTGTTGCTTAATGCAATCCACACTCTTATATTACCTTACAGCGCATCTGATGCTGACTCCCACGAATTGTAAATCCACTGAGTTAGAAACTGTGTCTGGTTTACTACTATATCCTCATGGCCTAGCAGAGTGCTTGGCATAAAATAGTACTTGATAAGTATTTGTTAATTAATGGGAAATATAAGGAAAATAAGAAATGGTGCTCAAATATTCTTGATTCACCGTCAGAATGTATAAATAAAAGCTGTTCAACATTTAAAGTCTGTACTCTGTTAAATAAATTTCCTATTCTATAACAGAGAAGATGAGTATATCTAGCACCTACTGTATTTAGTATAATTACTTTTATACTAGTGATAATGAATTTGTATTAGTAAATATATAGCTTTTAATAAGCTCTTTGAGCTTTGAAAAGTGTCAATTATAAAGAAAAAGATTCAGTCATTTCCTTGTCACATCTTTACTTTGTTAAAGCCAAAGAAGCCGAAACCGGGTTGGCTCAGTGGATAGAGCAGCAGCCTGCGGACTGAAAGGTCCCAGGTTTGATTCCGGTCAAGGGCACGTACCTGGGTGGTGGGCACATCCCCAGTAGGAGACGTGCAGGAGGCAGCTGATGGATGTTTCTCTGTCATTGATGTTTCTAACTCTCTATCCCTCTCCCTTCCTCTCTGTAAAAAACAATAAAATATATTTAAAAAGAAAAAAGAAAAGAAGCCGAAACCGGTTTGGCTCAGTGGATAGAGCGTCGGCCTGTGGACTGAAGGGTCCCGGGTTCGATTCCGGTCAAGGGCATGTACCTGGGTTGCGGGCATATCCCCAGTGGGAGATGTGCAGGAGGCAGCTGATTGATGTTTCTCTCTCATCGATGATTCTAACTCTCTGTCTCTCTCCCTTCCTCTCTGTAAAAAATCAATAAAATATATTAAAAAAAAAAGCCAAAGAAATAATCAAATTAGGAAAAAGCAGAACTTTTTTTCTATAAAATATACACACTTTGTGAAGTGCATGCCTGACACTATATCCCACAGTGGGTGCTTAATAAATGGTTGCTCATTTGAATGAATTATAGAATGTTATACTGTTCAAGTTGGAAGAAAAAAACTATTTTCTACCAATTCATATAACTAACACATTTATTTAAATTAATTATAAATAAAAATTATCTCTAAACAGGGAAGAGAGAAATATTCACTCTACTCTAACTGCTGTCTACTCTGACATACTGCAGTTCTCTATTCACTGGAAATAGGGTCAGCAGCAATGTAGTTGTTTTCTAGGCTAAAGCAAGTGACTAGAAATGTTAGAAACAATTTGTCAGTTTGCAATGTTTAACTTAAATAATTATAACAATCAACTAACCAAATTACTAAATAAGTTGTTACTCCAATAAATCTTTTAAGGAACATCAACTCTGAATATCTTTTCATCTGAATTACAGGTCAAAATGAGTACCATTCAAAATTAACTTTTATTGTTAGGGAAGAGAGAAAGGAGAAAATATAATTAATACCAGACTTCCTCAGATAGTTTTTCAAAGATACATCAAACTTAAAAACAAGTTTGATAGATACAAAATAAACATTATGCTCAAATATATGAAAATTATATTTTCCAAATAATAAAGATATAATATATACTTATAATTTAAAAGCCTTTTCCGCCAAAACCGGTTTGGCTCAGTGGATAGAGCTAACAGGCTCAGTCGGCCTGCTAACTGAAAGGTCCCAGGTTCGATTCCGGTCAAGGGCATGTACCTTGGTTGCAGGCACATTCCCAGTAGGAGATGTGCAGGAGGCAGCTGATCGATGTTTCTCTCTTATAGATGTTTCTAACTCTCTATCTCTCTCCCTTCCTCTCTGTAAAAAATCAATAAAATATATTTTTTAAAAAAAGCCTTTTCCACTTATAGTATTTGAAACTCTTTGGTCTTATAAAAGATCTACATTAACAAGAAAAAACTACATATCCCCGTTATACTGTTCACATTTTTAAAACTTACAAAACCAAAGGAACCACTTATTTACCTATATTTCCAAGTAGTCCATTAATAACTGTGTTACTGTCAGCCTTTAATGTACTGTTGTCCTGATTGATGAATTCAAGACTATCTTGCAACCTAAAGGGAAGAAGAAAAAAATATAAATTCCAAATTTATTATATGCTCCTAATGGCCCTTCCTTGAATATCCTAATGAAATTTTAGTGTGTAACAGTTTTTTAAATTTCCCTATTAGTACTGGAAACGAACTAATAATTTTAATCATCCTAAGGGCTAAATCCAGTCTGCTGCCTGATTTTGTAAATAAAGTTTTAATGGAACACAGCCACATCCATTCATTTATGCATTGCATATGGCTGTTTTAATGCTACAATTGCAGAGCTGAGAAATTACAACATACTGTCTGGCTCACAAAAACAAAAATATTTACTATCTGGACCTTCATAGAAAAATATTGCTGACCAATTTAAATTACAATCTTTCCTCTCATATTTTGACCCTGAAAATATTTTCTAAACTTCTGGCAGGATTAAAAAAGAAAATGAAAAAAGAGAATCAACCAAATATCCAAAAAGTATCTCTAGTCCACACACTATAAACGGCCTATATTACTTCTTTTAGTAAATTATTCAAACAACAAAAATAAAATCACTTTATGCATTTAATTCGAAGTATTGTTCTTTGGTATTTTAAGAAATATAATTTAGAACTGAGGAAATTACAGTTAAAGTCAGTCATGACAATGTAGGATCTCTAATTTCTAGTTTAGTATTAAACTCTTAAAAATTAGTACCTCTGGCATCCATCTCTCTCTATATATAAAAGGATAATATGCAAAATGTCTCCTCGGGAGTTCGACTGCTCGCTATGACATGCGCTGACCACCAGGGGGCAGCGAAGAATGAAGGAAGGCCCCAGCTGGCAGCTGGAAGGCCCCGATCGGCCCTGATTACTGGTCAGGCTTAGGGACCCTTACCCATGCATGAATTTCATGCACCGGGCCTCTAGTGATAGTATAAAAAAAAAATCTTTCCCTTTCTTTCCTAAAAGTTAAGTCTTTTTAAAGTATTGACAATAAATAGAAGCTCTTAAGAATGTCCCTCGTTCAGAGTTGGCTTCTGGCTATCTCTTGCTGCTTTTGACTTGGGAACCCTGATGGTTTCTGATCTGGAACCTGCAAAATCCCTCCCTGGGGTACACTACCACTTCGTGCTAGCCCCAGTCCTTCATTAATAGGTTCTGGCATGTAGCCCATTATCCTAATACTAGGGGCCCGGTGCATGAAATTCGTGCACTGGGTGTGTGTGGGGGTGTCCCTCAGCCCAGCCTGCCCCCTCTCACATACTGGGAGCCCTCAGGCATTGACCCCCATCACCCTCCAATCGCAGGATCGGCCCCTTGCCCAGGCCTGACTGCTGTCCCAGCCTTTGCG
>NW_006287375.1:1306029-1307191 GCF_000327345.1 Myotis davidii | reverse complement strand
TGGAGAGAAATGTGATGTGTGCAAAAAAAAAAGAGGAATAAAGGGGGTTTTCTTAGCAGAGTTCTCACACACACAAAAACAAAACAAAACAAAAACATGCTATGGGGGCAGGGGAAAGGCCATTTCCAAGAACACAGACAGACCCAATCTTAGTTGGCAGTTAACTGCCAATCTTAGTTGGCAGTTAATTTGCATATAGCCCTGATTAGCCAATGAAAAGGGTAGCTCGTACGCCAATTACCATTTTTCTCTTTTATTAGTATAGGACTAGGGGCCCAGTGCACGAAATCGCACAAGACCCAAGACCCAGAGTCCTGCGGCCGCCTCAGGAGGTGAGACCCAGAAACCGGCCCACCACCCGGCGGGACCCAGAAACCCACCCGCACCTCCAGTCAAGTCCTCCAGAGTCAAGTCCCCGCCCACCCGTGCGTACCTCACCACACACGGTCCCACCCACCCCACTCATGCAGCCTCCTGCTGATCGGACGTTACGGCCTGACAACCACAGGCTTTTTATATAATAGATCAGCTTCACTATTCTAATCCTGGTAATAATAACTTGTAATATCCTTGTGCCCCACCATATGGCTGGCCTACGTCACTCCTAATTGCAGGGTTAATGTGCAGGGGGATCCAAAAACTGAAGAGCACAACCTCTGCATGCACTGCAAAATGGAAAATCAGCGTATCAATGTAACATGGAAATGCATTCAACATTTTACTTCCAGATATAGCTCCAAGCAAATTAGAGAAAGAGAAATCACATTTCCTGTTCTTCAACTAAACTCACATGAGGAAGCAATCTGGCCTCCAAACACAGAGTGGCTGGATGGGTAAAAAAACCAAGAGCCAACAATATGCTGCCAGAACCAAGATGGCGACATAGGTTAACGCCGGAGTTTGCTGCCTTGAACAACCATTTCAAAAGTGAAACTAAAAGACAGAACGGACACCATCCAGAACCACAGGAACACTGGCTGAGTGGAATTCCTACAACTAGGAGGAAAGAGTAACGCATACGGACACTCAGAGGAGGCGCAGTGCTGAAGTCAAATTCTGAGGTGCGGAGTGCGCAGAGCGGGCTGGCGGCGGAGGGCGCGGTTGTTGTTTTCAATCGGGAGGGAGTCGCAGACTCTGAGCTCCAGATCCGGTCGAGTCTTTA
>NW_006287375.1:1296420-1304842 GCF_000327345.1 Myotis davidii | reverse complement strand
CACTGGAAAAAACTCGTGCACCTATGGATGAGGACAGTGGGTGGGGAGTGAGGACGGAGGGTGGGGTGGGAACTGGGAGGAGGGGAATTATGGGGGGGAAAAAGAGGAACAAATGTAATAATCTGAACAATAAAGATTTAATTAAAAAAAAACAAACAATATGCTGCCTACAAGAGATTCACTTCAGCTGTAGGGACACACATAGGCTCAAGGTGGTGGGGTAGAAAAAGATATTCTATGCAAGTGGGAACCAAAAGAGAGCAGGGGTAGCTGTATTTATGTCAAACAAAACAAAATGTTTTTGTTTACCAAAAAACGGTAAAAAGAAACAAAGATTGTCATACAAAAAGGAGTCAATTTATCAAGAAGATATAGCTATCATAACATGAGAATATCTAAACATATTAAGCAAATACAATCAGATCCAAAGGAAGAAATAGACAACAATGCAATAGAGGATTTCAATACCTTACTCTCAATACTGGATAGATGATCCAGACAGAAAACCAACAAGAAATACAGACCTGAACCATGCTCTAGACTAAATGGCACTAACAGACACATACAGCATATTCCATTCAATAGCAGTGGAAAACACGTTCTTGTCAAGCACACACGAAACACTCTCCAGAACAGGTCACATGATAAGTCACAAAACACGTCTCAGCCAATTTTAGAAGACTGATATCACACCAAGTATCTTTTCTGACCTTAGATGAAAACTGGAAATAAAAAATAGACTGAAAGCTGGAAAATTCACAAATATGTGGAGATTTTAAAAAATGCTCCTAAACAACCAATGTATCACAGAAGAAATACAAAAGAATATCAAGAAATATCTTGAAACAAATGAATATGAAAGTATGCATATCAAAACATGGGATGATGCAAAAGCAGTTCTAAGAGGAAAGTTTATAGCAAAAAAAATGTCTACATTAAAAAGCAAGAAAGATCTCAAACAATTTCACTGTACACCTCAAGGAACTAGAAAATAACAAATTATGTCCAAAAGTTATCAAAAGTAAGGAAACAGAGTAAGTATCCACTTAACTTCAATAAGTTCTGCAACTTTATTTAAGCAAAATGATTTATAATGAAACCAATTTTACCACACAGGCTAATAGAAACAAGAGTTCGGTTCTTACAGAATCTCATCAATGTTATAGTAAAACAACATTGACCAAAATGACGTTATTCAAGCACCTGTTATTAATGAAAATCAGAGGGGAAATAAATAAAAGAGACCAGAAAAATAATAGAAAATATCAATAAAACTAAGAGCTGGTTTTCGGAAGAGATACACAAAGTTGACAAGTCTTTCACTAGACTAATTTGGAAAGAAAGAGAGAGGCGATTGTGTGATTGCAGGGGTGGAGGTGGAAGAGAGCATAGAGGGGACAAATGGTGATGGAAAAAAATAATATAAAATAAACACTTTGAAAAGTCACTCTGCTTCAAAACAACACAACAGCATCAAAAACAATCAAATAGGAAGAAATTTAAGAAAGGAGGTAAATGATCTCTACAATGAAAACTACAAGCCTTTCTTGAAAGAAACTGAAGGTGACACAAACAAATGGAAAAATACCCCATGTTCATGAATCAGAAGAATGAACATTGCTAAAATGTCCCTATTATCCAAAGCCATCTATAGATTCAATGCAACCCCTAACAAAATTCCAGTGGCATTTTTCACAGAAATAAAATTTTTAAAAAAACTTAAAATTTGCAGAGCCTGGCCTGTGTGGCTAAGTGGTTGAGCATCAACCCATGAACGAGGTCGTCACAATTCGATTCCCAGTCAGGGCACATGCCTGGGTTGTGGGGTTCCATCTCCAATGGGGGCAGCCCATCAATGATTCTCTCTCATCATTGATGTTTTTATCCCTCTCTCCCTTTCCCTTTCTCTCTGAAATCAATTTAAAAAACTTTTTTAAAAAGTTGTATAGAGCCACAAAAGACCCTGAATACCCAAAACAATCTTGAGAGGAACACAGCTATAAGCATCACACTTCCTAATTTCCAACTAGACTACAAAGCTACAGTACAGTAATCAACAGTATGGTACTAGCATAAAAATAGACACATAGAACAATGGAACAGAATTGAGAGCCAAGAAAAAACTCACATTTACGGGGCATGGCAAAAATTGGTTTATAGTTGTGAGTATGGGAAGTGGAGTTTATTCTTGTATTATTATTTATTAATTAGTGTATTATTTTCCATACTAATAATTATATTAAACCTACTTTTGCCTCACTTTGTAAAGCATGCAGATTATAGCTAATAATACTGTATTATATACTTAAAAGTTGCTAGGAGAGTACATCTTTAATGTCCTTACCACAAAAAAATAAATGCAAGTATGTGATAGGATAAAAGTGTTAGTGCTACGATGGTATCCATTTTGTAATGTAAATGTATCAAATCAACACCATATATACCTTAAATTTACACAATGTTTTATGTCTGTCATAGCTGGGGGGGAAATCTGGTTTCCATAAACTTTCAAACTTAAGGGAGCAGTCTGTTAGTTTCATACACTGCACACCTTAAATAATTCATTTCTCCCTGTATCCATAACCACTTACGTATTAAGACTCCCACAGATGCTGCTGCCAGTCCTTGCAGTAAAAACTTTGCTAAGCATAAGCTGTGGAGGAGAACTAGGAAAAAAAAAAGAGAGAGGAACACAGAGACATCAAAACTAGAACACAAGAACCTTCTCAATTTATTATAAATAAAAAATGTGTAACTCAGAGAGATTTCACAGCAGTCACAACAGCCATGAAGCAGAATTAAACCTACAGAAAATTATAAATTGAGAAATCTGACATTCTCAATCTGAGTGAAGACTATATGAAAATTCATTTATCTTAAAAACTATTAACTATTCTAAATGGATTCATTAAGAAAAAAAATCAGAAAATCCCTTACCGAATCTGATGAATTTTTAAGGTGGATCCTTTGTAGCTCATTGCTACTGAGCCAAACATCATCTCTCCAAGCATATTGGCATCAGAAGAGCACCGAGAGCCCTAAACAATAACCATACATTAATAAAATTGTAAGATTTAAAACCTTATGACTATTTCAAATATTTTTATTAAAAATTCCTTTGCTATAGTTCTACATAATGGTTTTTAAGTGATTCTATGCTGTTGTGCAGCTTGATTTTCTTCATTTCACAATGTCTTATAGATCTAACCATATCGCTGTACATGGATTTCTTTTAAGAGCTGCACAGCATTCTACTGCATGAAAATACCAACATTTATCAAGTCAGCTCCCTTTACTGATGGGTATTTAGGTCATTTCTAGATTTTTGCTATTACAAATAATGCTCAAATGAGCATGAATAACCATATCTTATGCATATGCAATGTTTCTCCAGGAGAAGTTATAAAAACTGGAATTCATAGAACTTGTAGAATAACTTTTACCACTCCTACAAAAATAGGCATTCATAAATGGGGTGATTGTGTCTATTTTTTTTTAAAGGACTTATTTGAAACATTAAAATGTCCTGTTTTCGAAGAACTGATCAAAAACTTATTCCTTTCCATTTTTCTTTAACTGTCTTCATAGGAGTCAGAAAAAAGCTAAAAACTGAACTCATCCATTTGGTCATTATTTAGATACTATGGCAAATATCACTAATTAACTATCAAATATCTATTCCTTATATTTTGAAGTGCTATTTGTTTCAGGGCAGCTTGTGCCCTGAAAAAAACAAACAAATGCATTTCAGAGCTGCCTCTATAAATAGGAGATTTAAGGTTGGTTTCTATATTCAATGGGTGAGACTAAGGGCTAGAGCAGCAGCTTTCAGAACTATCCACTTACAGGCCTGGTCAATGAGATAAAAATGGAAGTCACTGGAGACGGAGATGCCACATTAGAACAACAAGGCAACAAGTACACATTAATTCTGTCTAGGCAGAAAGGGAGTCTTCGTTATCTTGAAACCCATATATACCATACTTCTTGTCATGTAAGGAAAAAAATCCTTAATTTGCTTAAGTCGCTGTTATAGAGGGTGTCCCAACCCAATTCCTAACTGATTTATATAATAACACAATGAGGAAGATGACATAAATAATACAATAAATGATGATTATTCACAAATTTTACTAAAACCATTATATTGTGGAAAAATCAAGAATTTGAAGTTTTAAAAAAATTCTTAACAATCATTCACTACTTTAAGGTTTCTAAAATCTGAATCCATTCGCTAAAATTCATTTTTCACTGCATAATATCAGAAAGGCAAGTTTGCACAAATGGTCAAATTAGAAAATGTCCAGATTAGCATACATATGAAGATGTATTTATAGCACAGCACTATTAGGAAATTGTTAAGGTATTCTGCTAAAGGTGAAGAAGGAATATGGGAGGACAGGAGGAACTATGTAGTACCTCCTAATATCTGAACTTTAATAACTTCAGAGTTCTTCATATAATTCTGTCACATTGATTTGGTATAAGGGCCAGTTTCCATCCAAACATAATTATCTAATTACAAACAACTAAAAAGCCCAGTATTCCATTTTGGTACCCCTAAATATAAAATACTTGTCACTCATTCATGCAAGCTTGGCTGACACAAATAAATTCACATTTGCTTAGTATGATACCAAATACTGATCTTATGTAAAATATATCAAGTTCATAGAGAAGTTCCTACGTAGTTACTTATTTGTTTAATTCTGTTTGCTAATCCTCACTCGAGGATATTTTTCTATGGATTTTTAGGGAGAGTGGAAGAGAGAGGAGAACACAGAGAGAAACATCTATGTGATAGAAACACACTGATTGGTTGCTTCCTGCACAAGTCCCAACCAGGGCCCAGGCCGGGGAGGAATCTGCAACCAAAGTACATGCCCTTGACCAGAATCGAACCTGGGACCCTTTGGTCTGCAGGCTGACATTCTATCCACTAAGCTAAACTGGCTAGGGCAAATTCTGTATTTTTAAGTGTCATAATAGTTTTCAAAAATAAAAAATGCACATTTCTAATTGTATATACTTCAAATCATACTTTAATTTCATACTATAGCTGAACTGTATAATTATTTTATATTTATCTTCATATTTTAATAATTAAAAAGTATATAAAATAAGAAATTATTTTTCAGCCCAAAAAATGCTGAAGTGGAAAATAAAGGATAAAGAAAATACCCCTGCTGCCTATGCCTATAGTTCTCTGTACTTGCCCTACTCTAAGATTTATCTAAGTACATAAACTTACTTGTTTAATTATCTGCTTCCCCAACAATAAGGTAAGCTTCAGGAGGGTAAAACTAGTCCATGTTATATCCCAGTCCCTAGAATAGTGCACAACATATTGTAGGTACTCAAAAGTATTTATGAATGAATAAATGACATCAGTGATCTTACCTGGTACTTAGGACACTGTTCTTTTACATCAGAAGATGAAGTAATAGAACTATCCAAAGAAGAAGAACTGTCTCCTCCAGGTTTCAGTTGGCAGCATTTCCCAAACACTTTAACTTGAGCATCACTACAGAGTTTCTGAAATTATAGATATTATCCCCATTTATATTTTAACTGATTTTTAACCATACATGAATCTAATTATAGCATAAAAACCTTTGCAAATCCAAACATGAAATAATTCAAAATACTATAACCTTAATGTAATGACTATTTGCATTTTACCATATTCTCTCCAATACTGTTTACTTTTCTTTATGTCATTAACTATAATTACTTGTGGAGTTGTATCTTACTTTTCTCAACAACGTTATTAAATCACTAGAAGTCGGGTGCACGAAATTCATGCACTCGGGGGTGGGGGGAGGGAGTGCGGATCCCTCAGCCTGGCCTGTGTCCTCTCACAGTCCAGGAGCACCACGATTGATCACCCAAAAGAGGTCAGCCCTGCCCACCCAGCCGGGGCTCCTTGATGCCTCGTCCCAGCAGAGGGAGGCCCCGCCCACCCACTGCAGCCTGCCAGCCAGTGGCCTGGGTCACCCTCTTCGGGGCAATCATGGAGTCCCCTCCCCCCGCCCCAATTGGTCAATCACCCTGCCAGCTGGTGGCCTGGGCCTCCCCGTGCAGGGAGATCATGGGGCGATGGCCAGGCCCCCAACCAATCGCATTGCACCCACCTTGGCCGGCCTGGCGCCAGTGGGTGTCATAGCATGGTCATCTGGAGGGTCATTCTGCTGTTTGGTTGTTCGGTCTATTTGCATATTATGCTTCTATTATTATAGATTATTATAGATGGGGATTTTTCTATATTACTATGGGCTAGACAATATTCATTACTAGTGACTTAACAAATATACTATAGCAATTTTCAAATTATTTGGCCTCAAAACCCCTTTATGCGCTTCAAAATTATTGAGAACTGCAAAGGTCTTTTGTATGTGAGCTATATCTACATTATTTTCTAAAAAAATTTAAAAATACTTATTAAATCAAACATAATACAACTACTAAAGGTGAACATAAGTAACATATTTTATAGAAAAAATACTTCTGGGAAGTGATGCAGAGGTGGAAGAAAACATGTAAATGAGAGCTGTATATTTCACTATATGTACATACATATAAACTTAATCTTTTGAAATATAAATGTATTGAACAATTGAATTTTTAATAAAATCTAACTTTAGGATCAAAAGGTTTTGTAGTCAAGTATGGAAGAATGTATTTCTATTTCTATTTCTATTTCTATTTCTATTTCTACTTCTATTTCTAGGCTCCAACAGGTTCTTGAATTTTCACTCAGAACCATCAAAGCTGCACCTCACCAAGGTCTGTGATACTCCTAAAAGCATTCCAGTGCTTTATCATAGTCACCAGAATGTCCACTCTCCCATAAAACAGACCTCCAAAGGTTTTCAGAAGGGGAGTGAGGGGACATTGTGGGGATAAGGACACATTTGTAATATTTTAATCAATAAAGGGGGGGGAAAGTAAAAAAAAAAAAAGAAGTAATGTGACTGACATCACAATTTTTGGAAGACCAATGGCGTTGTAAAAGAGAGCATCTAGTAATTCCAAATAATCTCTAATCAAAAATGTAAAGAGAGAGCGTGGTAAAACAAAAACAAGGGCTTTAAAACTAAATAGATGACATTTAAATCCTGGTTCCTTGGACAAGTTACTTGACCTCTCTAAGCCTTATGTCTTTAATTGGGAGAAAAGCCCTACCTAATGACTAGATTATTTGTAATACTTTAAGGGGTATATATGTGTCTGTGTGTCTCTCATTACATATTTGTACACAAATAAATATATAAAGTGTCCTATACAATGTCTAGACCGAGCATATGCTTACTGATTTGTAGTTATGTTATTAGAAAAAAGTTAAAGTCAAGGCTAACATAACTGAATGCCTACTCTGGAATCAGGAACGTCACTAGATATTTTCATTTATAGTATTTCATTTAAAAACTCACTAAAAATATTGGTATTTTTAGTATTGATATTCTTGGCCACATCGTAATAACTTTGCTACTTATTGATCACCCATAAAATGCTAGACCTTAAGTATATTTTTTATAATACTCAATATGGTAGATATTACAACCCAATTTTACTGATGAGAAACCTGAAGTCCAGGTTAAGTCACTCACCAAGATTACAAGAGCTAGTGACTCTGTAATATACCTTAGAGTCAAAATCAGTTGGCCTGACAGATCTACTATTACAAACTACCATTTTATTTGTTAACAAAAGCATTTGAGTAGTATGTGTACTGAGCATTAGGGAACAGAAATGAATAAAATAGACCCAGTTCTTTTCCTCATAGAACTAACAATCTAAGTGGAAAAAGAGACACATAACAAATAATTAGACAAATATATATATATATATGATGAAACATATGCTTCAAATATATTCTTAAAAAATAATAATATTACAATACCAACGGCATATTTCAAAGATCTAGAACAAACTCTCCAAAAATTCATCTGGAATAAAAAAAGACCTCGAATAGCTGCAGCAATCTTGAGAAAGAAGAACAAAGTTGGAAGGATCACAAAACCAGATATATCAAGCTATATTAAAAAGTCACTGTCTTCAAAACTGCCTGGTGCTGGCACAAGAACAGACATACAGACCAATGGAACAGAACAGAGAACCCAGAAATCAACCCTAGCCATTATGTTCAATTAATATTTGACAAAGGAGGCAAGAGCATACAATGGAGTCAAGCCAGTCTCTTCAATAAATGATGCTGGGAAAATTGGACAAATACATGCAAAAAAATGAAACTATACCTCCAACTTACACCATACACAAAAATAAACTCAAAATGGATAAAGGACTTAAGTGTAAGACGGGGAACCATAAAAATTCTAGAAGAATCCAAAGGCAGCAAAATCTCAGACATATGCCGAAGCAATTTCTTCACTGATACAGTTCCTAGGACATTTGCTTACCT
>NW_006287375.1:1292340-1295957 GCF_000327345.1 Myotis davidii | reverse complement strand
AACAAAAACTGAGGAACCAAATTTAGAACCAGAGACATAGAAGCATCGAACAGACTGTCCAACCTATGAGGGAAGGCGGGGGGTGAGGTGGTAAGAGATCAACCAAAGGACTGGTATGCATACATATGAGCATAACCAATGGATACAGACAGTAGGGGGTGAGGGTGGGGGTAAGGGCATGTGCTGGGGGAGTGGGAGCAGCCAGGGAGAGGTCAATGGGGGAAAAGGGAGACTCATATAATACTTTAAACAATAAAGAATTAAATTTTTTTTTTTGAAGAGTAATAATAATATTAACTGAGCTAACTCATAGGCACTTACTTTCTGGTCAGGTACTATTTATTCTGTTTTACATATCCTTTTTTACATATCCTTTTATAGAATTTACAAAAATTCTATAAAGTACATACTATTATCCCCATTTTACAAATGAGTGGTCAAAGAATGATGTTAAAATTAATCATCCAAGAGAGGACTTAATTTAGTCAAGGGAGAGCAAGGAAGTTCCCCTTGATCATTTAAGCTGGGACTACACACAAAGCATAGGAGTTACGGTGAAAGAGAAAGAGTGGGAGGGCTTGAAAGATATTCCAGACTGAAGGAACTATGTATTGTGCATGTCCAATTTCTGAAATAAGAAGGAACTTGCTACAGGGAGAAAAGAAACAAACACACATCAGTTCCAGAACAACACATAAAAAGTATGCATAGAGGTGTACATAAAAGTTCACTCACATTCACACACACTCATACACACACACTTTCTGCCCCCCCTCCCCCCACTCTTTCTCCTATAACTCACACACGCACACACACATACCCCTCTTTCGCCCACTAACTCCCCAGTTGTCTGATGTCTTTTCTCTTTCCCATTTTGAACTCATGACTTTTTTCTTGAAACCAAATAACTAGTGGAAGAAGGTCTAGTGAGGGGACAGGGGACAGTCAGCAACCCTTCTATGAGAACAACTGTAGGGCCAAAAGGGTTTCCTTTTCTTATTTTTTTGCTCTTATTCCTAAGGGAAATTATACAGTATTTTATTTTTAACCCACAAAAACTAGCAACATGCTACGTAAGAATAAGAAATAAGTTATGAACATTGAGAAAAACATGCCTCTCATTGTCCTTAACATACATTTATTTTATCAACTCTCTTGTATAAAACCACTATCTCATTTCCCCTATCACTCCTCACCTACATGAATGATACCCATGGTGAATATCCTCCTTATTCCTTTGGGCTTTGATAACCTATTAGCCAACACCTTATGTAGATGCCCTCCTCAATCTACCAGGGCCCTGATGCTCAGCTCTGATCCAACATGTCTCCACCTCCTGACTTCAGTGTTCAGCCCTACCTAATAGTTTTAAGACTAATTTAGAAGAGGGAGAAGGGTGGGATAAAGGTAGACATGGGGAATCAGAACTTTTAACCTGGACACATAATCATATTCCATGTTCCAGATTCAGTGTCACAACTGAAATTTAAATAAATAGCCAGCATAACATATAGTATTTCTATTTATAAAGTATTTTGCATGAATTTTCAACTCTTCTTCTTGTCCTGTTAACTTTTTAAAATTTTAAATTGCATGGAAGTAATGTGTTTACTTATATAGTTCAAAAGTCAAACAATGCCCGGCTGGTGTGGATCAGTGTTGAGCATTGGCCCATGAATCAGAGTTCACAGTTCAATTCCCGGTCAGGGCAAATGCCTGGGTTGCAGGTTGCAAGTTCCATCCCAGTAGGGGGACAGGCAAGAGGCAGCCGATCTGTCTCTCATTATTGATGTTTCTATCTCTCCCTCTTCCTACCTCTTTCTGAAACGAATAAAAACGTATTTTAAAAGGGAAGACAAACAATCTAAAAAATGAGCAAAGGACCTAAATAGACACTTCTCCGAAGTGTACATACAGAAAGCCAAGAGACATATGAAAAAATGCTCGAAGTCACTAATCATCCAAGAGATGCAAATCAAAACGACAATGCAATATCACCGCATCCCTATCAGAATAGCTATCATCAACAAATCAACAAATGACAAGTGTTGGCAAAGTTGTGGAAATGAAGACTGGTGCAGCCATTATGGAAAACAGTATGGAGTTTCCTCAAAAAATTAAAAATGGAACTCCCATTTGATCCAGTGATCCCACTTCTAGGAATACTAGAGGCCTGGTGCACTAATTCGTGCATGGGTGGGGTCCCTAGGATTGGCCGGCAATCAAGGCCTTTTGGGAGGTTGGCCGGCCAGCCCCCCGATTGGGACCTATCAGGGGAGCCAGCCAGCAGGGGGTAGGGACTGCAGGAGGTTGGCCGGCAGGGGGTGGGAGGAGGGGCTGCAGGACGTTGGCTGGCTGGCCCCACATCGAGGCCAATTGGAGGGCCGGCCAGGGGGAAGGGGCCACAGGAGGCTGGCTGTGGGAGTGCACTGACCACCAGGGGCCAGCTCCTGCATTGAGTGTCTGCCCCCTGGTGGTCAGTGTCCATCATAGCAACTGGTTGACCACTCATTCCAGTTGTTTGGCTATAATGGTCGCTTAGGCTTTTATATATATAGATATCCTATGAAACCCAAAGCACTCAGCAGAAAGAATATATGCACTCCTATGTTCTCAGCAGCACAACTGACAATAGCTAAGATTTGGAAACAGCATAAGTGCCCATCAGCAGATGAGTGGATACAAAAACATGGTACATTTACGTGGCAATAAAAAAGAAAGAACTTGTAACTATTTGCAACAGCATGGATGGAATTATGCTGGATAGAATTATGCTAAGCAAAATAAGCTAGTCAGAGAAAGATAAGTATCACATGATCTCACTCTCACTCATATGCGTATTCTAATGAACCAAATAAACTGATGAACAAAAACAGACCCAGAGACGTAGAAGCATGCAGAAGGATAAGAAATAGGAGAACTGCCATTCCAGAGGGGGAGAGATCAACGAATGAAATCAATGCATAACCCATAGACACAGACAATAGGGTGGTGAAGGCCTGGGGAAAAAAGGAGAGAGGGCAATGGAGGAAAAAGGGGACATATGTAATACTTTCAACAATAAAGATTTAAAAAAGAGAAAGAAAATAAATGTCAACCTAAAATGTCCTATGGTACTAGATAGATGACAAATAAGGCAGTGTTTTTTCCTTTAAAAATCTAAAAATAAGGGCTCTTAATTACAAAAGCATGGCCAAGATGTTTTATACTGACAAACAAAAGCACCATAATTAAAATTTTACTCACTTTTTCCAATTAAAACATGACATTAAATCAATAACAATGCTCACCGATACTGATATGTCTTCATTTTTTCTCTTAACACTGGAGTCAAACAAGACATTTCTTCCTCGTCTTTCACAGTCTTGATATACAATCAGTCGAATCTGGCTTGGATCAAACTCTGGCAAAGGCCAACTTTAAAGAAAAATAAAGATCCATTAGAGTTATTTAATAAATATTCCACATAAATTTCTATAAATAAAACCTATATAACAGCCCTAGCCAGTTTGCAGTAAAACTTTACAGTAAAACTTATAAAAAGCCACTGCATTTGTTTTATGTACTATTATAATGCATTTATTTCACAATTAAAAAGATTAATGTAATAAGAGAGA
>NW_006287375.1:1282241-1292308 GCF_000327345.1 Myotis davidii | reverse complement strand
GAAAGAGAGAAAACAAAAAGCTGTGAATACTGGTCTGGTGAACTGAACACACAACTGATAGGACAGTTGCTAAGAAATAGGAGAACTGCCATTCCAGAGGCTGTTTGTCATTAGTTACATTAGGCTGAATGGTCCATTCCTCACAATCCATTAGTCACAGCTCTTGGTTGGGATTCCTCCTTTCCTTAAGCAAACCTGACCCTTAACCCTATCAATATCTGTCAAGCAAATTGTAACTGGCAACATAAAACATCTTCATCCCAAACTCTTGACAGTATATACAATTTTAGTTTTCTCCTGTCTAATCCTTAGCAAATATCTGTGTGTTCGAAACTAATGAAAGAACCTCCAAGAAACTGAAGCTAAACCACAGAGATTCATCCATAGACTACACTAATTTGCACCCCATTGAACAAAAATCTTACACCTATGGATGAGGACAGTGGCAGGGGTAAGGGTATGGGGTGGGGTGGGAACCAGGTGGAGGGGAGCTATGGTGGGGAAAAAGAGGAACATCTGTAATAATCTGAACAATAAAGATTTATTTAAAAAAAGAAAAAGAAAAAAGAAATAAATACCCCTGGTCAGTGTGGTTCAGTTGATTGGTTATGGTCCCATGCACCAAAAGATGGCCGGTTTGAGTGCGGGTTTGATTCCCCATCAGGGCACAGGCCTGGGTTGCAGGCTCCACCCCCAGTAGGGGATGGGGCATGCAGGAGGCAGCCAATCAATGTTTTTCTGCCCTAAATGTTTTTATCTCTCCCTCCCTCTCTCTCTCTGAAATCAATAAAAATTTTAATAAATAAATAAATATAGTAATTTTGGATAAGTGGTAGATGAAATAAATCAAAACAGAAAATTAACAGATTATGATAGAGGTAGGTGATAGTAAGAAGATAGTATGGAAGTGGAAGAGGTATAGTCACTTTTTAAAGTGCCTATATGGACAAAATTCTGTAGAGAATGAGAAATTGGGTTTTGCTGGATGTAAGGTCTTTCAACAAATCTTGAATAAGTACACCCTCAGTTCATTCATCCAAACCCTAAGACACCCGAAGAATAAAATCCAAATTCCTTTGCTTAGATGTAAAGATGTTTAAAATCTGGTCCTTCTCTGCCTTTCCAGAATTATTTCCTGTTAGCCATGATACCATGGACATTGGATATGTGAAATTAGGAAAGAGAATGGCTCTCAGTTTTCAGATTTTATTTAAACAGGTATCAATAATAAAGGTAGGGAATACAAGGTGGGGGCGGGGGGGGAGAAATTTTGGGATAAGGATGTTAATAGGCTGAGTTCAAAGGGCCTGAGACAACTGCAGAAAGATGTCCAATAGACTGATGACAAGCAATGGTCTCAGAATAAAGGCTGAGCCTAGAATTCTAGACATAGGAGTTACTGACACACATAGTTGATAATAAAATCATTTAGGGAGAACTTATTAATTGAAAAGAAAAAGGAAAGTGAAGGATCAATACACTAGAATTTTAGGGCACAATAATATTTTAAGGACAGAGAAAAGACAAGTAGAAAAGCTTCTAAGGAACATCAGTAATGACAGACTACCAGAGTGCTGGCTGGTGTGGCTCAGTTGGTTGGGCATGGTCCCATGCACCAGGCAGTTGCTGGTTTGATTTCCGGTCAAGGGCACACGCCTGGGTTGCTGGCTCAATCCCTCATAGGGGGGTGTGCAGGAGGCAGCCTATCGATGTTGCACTCTCACATCTCTCTCTCTCTCTCTCTCTCTCTCTTTCTCTCTCAAAATCAACAAACTATTCTTTAAAAAAAAAGAGAGAGACAAAAGAGAAAACCCACGGTAAAATGTCATTTCAAAAATCAAGGAAGATGAAAGATGAAAAAAGGAGTAGTGTGCACAGTGCCAAAGGCAGCAGAAAGGCCAAAATTTATAAAAACTACAAGTGTCCATAGAGTTTATCAATGTCTTTGGTACTCTGGCAAGAACCATTTCTGTGGAGAAGTAGGGTGCGGATGGGGGTCAGTCACAAAGCAATAGCAATGGATTGAAGGATAAGAGCTGAGAAAGTAAGGATAGTAACTGTATGCCATTTGGAAAGATTTCCCTGTGAAAGGGGAAGACATAAGAATAGTGTGACATACTATAATTGCAGTGCAAAGTTTTGAAAGTAAAGGGGGACCCTAAACACACAGGAGTAAATTGAGATTATTTTGGGCAACCAAGATGTATGGTCACTCCAGCAAGCAGAAGAGGAGTTGAGGCTACAAGAGGATGTTTTCTTGAAGGGATGGGGGAATAGACATATTGAGATTTTTTTTTTCTATCTATCTATCTATGGGGGTGGAGGGGAAGAAGGCTCAATACCTAGAGGAGCTTAGACCTTAGGACAGGCCTGAAAAAGATAAGAATAGAGATGGAAATTACATAGCCTTATATTTAAATGGAGAAGAAATTCCTAGAGTCATTTGTTGTTAAAAAAAAAGGGGGGGGGGGAAGAAAAAAGGAAAAGCTGGTCAAAGTTATTCTTCACATCTTCAAAGTATGTACCTGAAATGGAGAGGTTTTTTTAAAGCCTTGATTCCCTTTATGTTACAATGGAAAGAAGTGTAAATTCTGAAATTTATAGACCTATGAAATTGAGTATAAATAAATTTGTTACCAAAAAAGTTGCCTGCAAATTAATTCTATTTCAAATACACTAGGAGAGCATGATATTAAATAACAACAAATAAGAACCCTAAAGTGACTCCTTTATTAGGCAAGTCATTTTAAATGGTAATAGTCACCCTAGATTTATTTATTTTTCAAGTGAAAGAGAAGCCAAAATGACCTACCTAAAGTCACTGTTCTGGTTAGTGCTGACTGGTCTCTCCCCTTCCTTTCACTCCCATCTCTACTCTAATCTTCTAGTGGTATTCACTTCTAATCAGCACTTCTGACATCTAATCCACCATGCTTTCCACTTCATCGTGTTGCCTCTTTTCATCAAAATTTAACTGAAGACATACCTAAGCCAAGTCATTAACAGAGGTAAGTATACCATCACCTTCACAAAAACTATCTATATACTACAGTAAAACTTTCCTCAATATTAAGCTATTGTGTTCAGCATATTAAACATTAGTAAGAAAATTACTCAGTGATGAACCACAACTATTTTAAAACTCTGCACAGACGTTATTTATAGTTTATTTCAGCTTATCTGCTCTGCGTGTTTTTTATCTCACACTTAAAGAATGCTAACAGAAAGTAAACATGCTGGAATAGACACCTCCTTTACACACTAACTCCTCAGAAGACTACATAAATTCCTGTAACATATGTTACTGTTAAAATAAGGCTAAACCATTCATTCTCAGTGAAAACAAGGTGGCTTCCAAGGAGCGAAATTTGGTTCTTGGGGAGGGAGGAAAGAGACAAAAAAAGTTTTAAGATATTACAATAGGTGTGGCCTCCATAGGGCCACAATACATAAGCAAATGCACAGTGTATCTGTGGTATTAGAACTTTGGGGGCTGGGGTAGGGGGGTTTGACAGTAAGAGAAAAACTGCCTAAAAAAGATCATTGGGGGAGAATAATGTTTTTTTAAAAAGGTTGAGAAAAACTAAGCTAAATGTTAGTCTGCATCTCAATGCATTAAAAACGGTCATGTTTAAAGAAAAAACCTAAATAATTCACCTTTTTATTCTATTTGGCCAATTCTTCTGTTTCATCAATCATCTTAAAATTGAATTTTATGCACTTTTAGATAAATACCAACCAACTGGTCTCTTCTCTTCCTCTACTCCTACTCCTACTTCATCAGCCATACATTTCCACTCCCTCAAGGAGTCTGGAATAATCTCTGACTCATACAGTACACACTTATCACAACTGAAGATTTTAAGTTCATTCACTCAATAACTATTTGTATAGTGCTTACTATGTACCTGGTACTATGTTAGTTTTCCTTCCTGAGACTTATCCATCATTGTTGTCTCACTTAAATGAATACATGCAAGATGATATAGACTATTCTGAGAACTTATTAACACCCAAAGCTCCTGCAAGAAGTAGAGAGGGCAGCCAAGTTTCAAAAACTATGCACAGAGAATTAGAGAAAGAGCCACCAGTACTGGGAAACATTCTAAGTTTGGTAAAGGATAAATTATTGAGATAGGACGGGAAGGATGATGGAGGGATAAGTGAGGGAGGAAGAGATAAGCAAAAAGCTTTCCCAACATAACACCAAAATGCCAAGGACTGGTCACCATCAGAACCCCAAAGCATCATATTCAATTGGAGAAATATTTTCTGTTGTGTGGGGAAAGTGATCCCAGTTTTTAAAAAACCTGTAGAAATCTACAGGTTTTTTAGAGAAATCTGATGTTAACTAGCCAATGTTAAATATGTCTCCTGAAAGCAAAGTATATGTCTTATAATACTTTTATTTTTTTAAAATATATTTTATTGATTTTTTACAGAGAGGGAGAGAGATAGAGAATTAGAAACATCGATGAGAGAGAAACATTGATCAGCTGCCTCCTGCACATCCCCCACTGGGGAAGTGCCCACAACCCAGGTACATGCCCCTGACCGGAATCGAACCTGGGACCTTTCAGTCCGCAGGCCGATGCTCTATCCACTGAGCCAAACCGGTTTCGGCGTCTTATAATACTTCTAACATAACACTTTAATTTTTTGCCCCACAATGCAACATTCATCATTCCCTCTGTAAGACATACTAAACAGCAAAGGATGACAAATGAATGTATCTTTATGTATTTTAAGCTAAAAATGTTACAACCTGTAGTTTTTTAATTCTCACTTCACTGGACCTTTTCCATTAATCTGGAAGTCCCAATTGTCAGATAAAACAGCTTATTTTCCTTTTGATATATTTACTGTGCATTTTTTAAAAAAAGAATAACTGTGAACATATCAGCAATTTTCAATCATTTCTAGTAAAATACTTTTAATAAAAAATTTAATATCCAGTAACTGAGATATTATGACTGAAATTAATCAGAACATCTATATCTGCATCAGAAACAGAACTACATTTGCATCAGACAATCATTTACTCAGTTTATAGACAATAAAAACTCAATTTTTTGTCAAGGCAAGGACCCAATTCAATAACTTTTCCCCAACTAGGGGTCAAAATATATACAAAATTATAGAAACCGTTTACAGAAAAGTAGAGGAATCATAAATTACATGTAAAAATTGCACTGTAGAAAGTTTTTAAAGTCTTGAAAAAATACACATCACTATTTAAAGTATCTCTCATGGCATTTCTGCTACAAGTCACACATCAAAGCAGGTGCTTAAAAGAAATTTTCCTAAGCAGGTAGGATCGTCAGTAACAATGTGCTGTTATTGTAGCAATTTTGCTTTTCAATGTAACTGAAACTGGTTTTGTAAACAATGGAAATTCCTCCCAAATTGACAACTTATTAATCAAAAATTTTAGTTCATAGTTTACTTTGGCTACTCATGCTTCAGTATCTTCCTAAGTACTACAGGAAGAAACTGGAAGAGATAATGAATATAACAGAACTTCAATTAATTTGTTGAATAAGTGAGTGAATGAATGGCTATTTCAGGGGGTAGCACTTTAATGCTGGAAGCCTATATGTATAGGCTCTATGTACAGTAATTATTTCTCTAAGGAATAATTCTCTAACCTGACAGAAAAATAATCCCATATTTATATGTTAATCTCAGTTCCAAAGAACTCTCTTATCAACACCAGATAACCTTTAGTCTGTTTATCTTTAGTCATACTAAATTCAATTATACCCAGAATATTAATAAAATCCTAATGACTGTCTTTTACATTTCAATGACAAGCATAGTCAGCTATTGGGCTGCAGGATTACTATCATTTAATCAAATTAGATGATTTATATGAAATGTTATAAAATAAAGATAAATTATTACCAATGTTCATTAGAGATCCCCCAAATCCATTTATATTGATCTCATAATCTAACATGCATAAAATCATATGCAAAAAGTGAAATTTTACATACAATATTTCAGAGAAGGGGATTAATCACCTGTAACATGAATTCCTGGTGAAATGAAACCAATGCAGGAACAAATTTATATGCCCTTAGAACATATCATATACCATATCTGCTATCATATTTAGTGTTTTTCAGTAACACATACAACTAATTGAATTCTATATCTGACCTATGTGGCTTTATTTTTTTTTAATATATTTTTATTGATTTTTTACAGAGAGGAAGGGAGAGAGATAGAGAGTCAGAAACATTGATGAGAGAGAAACATCGATCAGCTGCCTCCTGCACATCTACTGGGGATGTGCCCGCAACCCAGGTACACGCCCCTGACCGGAATCGAACCCGGGACCCTTCAGTCAGCAGGCCGACGCTCTATCCACTGAGCCAAACCGGTTTTGGCCTATGTGGCTTCAAACTTTCTGACATTAATTCTGTATACCTAAGAACTTAAGAAACTTCAGTGGAACACTGAAAGAATGTTAAAATGAACTGAACAACTGAGAACCAGTATCCAAGTTGTTCAATTTGGTTATACATATTGAAAAATTATTTTTAAACTTCCAGAGAATTTATTTAAAATCCAAAAGAAAAGCCTGGCTGCCTGGTGCAGTGGTTGAGCATTGACCTATGAACCAGGAGGTCACGGTTCAATTCCCAATCAGGGCACTTGCACGGAGGCAGCCAATCAATGATGCTCTCTCATCACTGATGTTTCTACATTTTTTTAAATGTATTTTTATTGATTTTTTACAGAGAGGAAGGGAGGAGGAGAGAGAGATAGAAACATCAATGATGAGAGAGCATCATTGATCAGCTGCCTCTTACACACCCCCTACTGGGGATAGGGCCGGCAACCCAGGCAATGTGCCCTTGAGCGGAGTCAAACCCAGGACCCTTCAATCCTCAGGCCTAAGCTCTATCCACTGAGCCAAACCAGCTAGGACGATTGTAGATTTTTTTTTTCATTTTCTTTTTTATATATTTCTTTATTGACTTCAGAGAGGAAGGGAGGAGGAGAGAGAGATAGAAACATCAATGATGAGAGAGAATCATTGATTGGCTGTCCCCACTGAGGAACGAGCCCACAACCCAGGCATGTGCCCTTGGCTGGAATCGAACCCGGGACCCTTCAGTCCACAGGCTGACGCTCCATCCACTGAGCCAAGCTGGCCAGGGCGGTTGTAGATTTTTAAGATCTCTAACTTTAAGATCAACTTTTGAAAGCCACACACCTGATGCCTAATTTTTTTTATTTCATCCATTTCTACTATTTCCTGTAAGATTTTGGAGAATTCATTCATAAAGGCTCTGTCACTATGAAGGAGTAATCAGGCCAACTAATAAAGGTCACTCCCAGTATAAAACAAAGCCACCTAGATTCATCATAGGTCTGCATATTGAAAGAGGTAATAAGCAAGGTTAGACAATGGTTAAATTTTAAGAAAAGAATATACACACAATTAAAATTATATAGAAATGTGACTTTAATTTTGGAGATCTAGAATATTTAGTATGTCTAAAATATTTTAAGAAACACAGTAATTGGATTTGCAATTCCTTCCAACAAAAGCTCTCTGCTTGAAAGGAGACTGGGAAGCTTCTACAGCAAGACAGACAATATTGATAATTTTCCTCAAGCTCTCTCTCAGTAACTACTGAGGATCATTAACTATCATCTATTAATGTGTAACTTATGAGTACTCAAATGTTACTTCTTGTAACAAATGAGTACTCAAATGAATACTGTTAAATGTGCTACATACTGCTTCTGTATCAAGAAATAAAGAAATGAACTTGACTCAAGCAAGTTGCCAGTTTCTCGGAAGTTTCTAATTTCAAAGAGGTATATACCCAAGTAAAAATAATTATGAACAAAGATTCTAATGCATAGTTAAGCTACAGTGGAACATTAGTGTTTGTTTAGTATCTAGTTTCCAGTTCCAAAGTACTATAAATAAGATATGAGACACCAAACAAACCTACGTAATACCAACTGGTACTAGAAGACAACAGGGCTTTTTTCCCTCCTAGCAAACAGTTATTTTATTGTGCATGCTGTTTTCAGAACACTGAACAATCTTTGCTCTAAGCTTTTAAAATTAATATGTAAACATATTAATACATATTTAACTGAAGATTTTGGCAGGAAGAAACTGTAAAATTCCAAAGCATCTTTTATACACAAATAAAACAAAAGAGTGAGGATAAGAACCAGTTCACTAAAAAATTAAATGCCTATCTAATCTAGTAATTTCACATTGAATTTATAAAATATTTTAAGATAGTCTGCTCTCCAGATAAGTGCAAAAATGTGTGCTAGTATTTTTAATTTAGTTCTTATCATAACTAGCAAGTTAGAAAAACTGAATTTAGTAAATGCATATAAAATATTTCTAGTCCCTAACACATTATCTCTAATTCTAAAAATTTAACTCCTGAGGAGTCCATTACATACTCTTAAGGAAAGCCAGACGATATAGCTGAGATACTAAAATTTCTTACTGCTATAAAGCCAGAGAAGAGATAGTGGTTGCCAGAGTTAGGGGGGAGGAGAAGGGTCTGATTGCAGAGGGATAGCATGAAGGAATTCTTTGGGCCATTGGAATTGTCCAGTAAGGGTGGTACTGGCTGTAATTATCTAGCCATGTGTTAGAACTGAAAATAAGTAAATGTTTATGCATGTTCTTATCAGCTTTTACAATAGCCGAAAGGTGCAAACAGCCCAAATGACCATCAATGAGTGGATGAATAAACAAACTGTGGTATACACTGAGTGGCCAGATTATTATGACCACCCCATCAGTACTTCATTGGACCACCTTTTGCCTTCAATACTGTGATGATGATTCTTGGCATTGACTCCACGAGATGTTGAAAGGTGATGCGAGGAATCTGACACCATGCCTGATGAATAGCACTGTCCAGTTCTGTGAGATTTGATGGTTGTGGAACCAGCTACATGAATTAAAGGGCCCAAATCATGCCAGGAAAACATGCCCCAAACCATAACACTGCCCCCATCATCTTCAAAGAGTTGTACTCATGCATGTGGGGTGCATGCTTTTATGCTGTTTCCGCCAAATTCTAACTCTGCCATCTGCATGATGCAACTGGAAACGTGATTCATCAGACCACATGACTTTTTTCCAATGCTCAACTGTCCAATCCTTGTGTTCCTGTGTGAACTGGAGACGTTTTACCTTAATAACTGCATACAGAAAAAGGTGTTTGAACAGGCCTTCGGCTTCCACATCCCATACGATGCAGTGTATGGATAATTTGCCTACAAATCTCAAGTAGTCATAATAATCTGGCCACTCACATTCAAATATATCCCACGTTCAAAGGCTGTTAAATCACGTTGTTTACCCATATCTTCAGGAAAAAAAATCACTTCTATTGTCATGGTAAACAACCTGCTTCTCTATTTATAATGGTCTGGCCCTCTAGCAACTTCAGCGCGAAATTATAGCTAATTTGCCTACAAACGTCAGGTGGTCATACAAATCTGGCTACTCAGTGTATACATCCAGTGAAATATTATTCAACCATAAAAAGGAATGAAATACAGAAACATGTTACAACATGGATGAACCTTGAAAACAATATGCAAGTAAAAGAAGCCAGACACTAAAAGTCATATATTATATAATTCTATTTACATAAAATATTTAAAACAGATAAATCCAAAGAGACAGAATATTGGTGATTGCCAGGGACAGAGAGAACAGGAAAGGAGGACTTTGAAGTCATGGAAATGTTTTGAAACTAGTTATAAATAGACAGATAAAGGTAGTGGTTGTGTAACACTATGAATGTACTAAATGCCACTTATTCGCTTTAAAATAGTTAATTTCATGTCATATGAATTTTACCCCAAAGTATACACCTATATGCATATATACAATATATGAAGTTTCATACATAAGCAACATGGTAATAATGATGGTGGTGTTGACAGTTGTAATGATATGTGCTTTTGAAAAACTAAAAAGGGCAGAGCATCTGCCTTTAACATTTAAGGACTATGCACAATACCTGCAAAGGTTAAATATATTCATATGTACACAAAAC
>NW_006287375.1:1266915-1282193 GCF_000327345.1 Myotis davidii | reverse complement strand
AGTGGATAGTGCATCGGCCTGAGGACTCAAGGGTCCCAGGTTCTATTCCGGTCAAGGGCATGTATCTTGGTTGTGGGCACATCCCCAGTAGAGGGTGATCGACGTTTCTCTCTCATCGATATTTCTAACTCTCTATCCTTTCCCTTTCTTTCTGTAAAAAATCAATAAAATATATTTTAAAAAAAAGACATTCCTCTGTAAAAATATAGTCACATCATAAAAGGAAAAACAGATTCTCATTTGACTGGCAAATCTTGTTTGAATGACAAAGCTTAACAATGATTGATTTCAGTAAACCTTTGAAATTACCATTACTGACATTTGGCTTTGACACTTGTATCAAGATATGAAACTCTCCCCCTAGCTGGTTTGGGTCAGTGGACAGAGCGTCAGCCTACGGACTGAAGGGTCCCGGGTTTGATACTGGCCAAGGGCACATGCCTTGATTGTGGGCTTGATCCCCAATAGGAGGGCATACAGGAAGCAACTGATCAAAGATTTTCTCTTATCATTGATGTTTCTATCTCTCTACCTCCTTTATTGCGCCTCTTACACTTCTGGGTAACTATCCCCTTGCTTTAACCCCTTCCCCAACAATTTTTTTGTTAAAAACGTTTCTTTTTCAGACTAATTTTTTTATTTTGGTTCTATATAGTATTTTTGATGCTGGTTGTGAAAACAGTTTGTAACTCGTCTTCCTATAAACCATATTTTTTTACCATATTTTCTTAGTATACTCGTCGATGACTGAAAAAGAACATTTTGTGAAAACGAGTATACACGTTTCTGCCGGGGAAGGGGTTAATCACCCGAGGGCCAACTACCAGCCAAGGGGTATATTGAAACAAGGGATATATAGACGTATACCCCTTTAAAGATATAAAACTCACCAAGAAAATGAAAATATGGCCTCATCTACAAAGCCCAGAAACTGCTGTTGTTGGCAGGGAGGAAGACCCTGTCACCAACTTAGAAAAGAACCCCTAATTGGTAACTAACTGCTTCTCAATGGCCAGAGTTAAGCCATATGTCACAAGGATCATAGGACATTAAAGGCCAGAAATCATGCCTTTATGCACTCAGCAACTGGCATCTGCCGTGTGTCATTTACTGTGCCAGAGTACACCAAAAAAGATTAACTCGGGCCCTAAACTTCAAAAATACTCAGTTCACATTCAAGCCTGTGAAGCTAATGGGATTCTGATATATAACTGATAGAATTAAAACTGGTATAACCAATTTAGAAAGTAATGTGGCAAAATGTAATAAAGCTAAACATATACATACCATCTAACTTATAAATTCAATTCAAGATACATATATCTTCCAAAAAAACTTGTACATAAATGTTCATAACAGCATTATTCATTACAAGCTCAAACTATAAATGATCCAAATATCCATCAACACAACAGCCTGGGTAAATAAACTGTGGCCTACTCACACAATGGAATACTGTACTGCAGTAGTTCTAGACCAGGGATGATTTTGGCCCTCCAGGGGACATTTGTCAACATCTGGATATGATTAGGTTGTAACAACTGGGGGGAGGGGGGGGTACTGGCATCTAGTGGATAAAGGTCAGGATTCTGGTAAACATCCTTCAATGCACAGGAGAGCCACCCATAACAAAGAATTATCCCACCAAAAATGTCAAAGGGCCAAGTTTGAGAAATCCTGGCTTACAGCAATGAGAATAAACTAGACCACACAGATTATATGGATATATTAAAACATAACGTTGAGCAAAAAAGAAGACAAAGAAGAATGCATATCTATAATTCCACTTACATAAAGCTCGAAATCAGGCAAAATCAACCCCTGGTGTTAAAAGTCAGGATAGTGGGGATCAAGAGGGGCACAAGCAAAGTTCTGTTTCTTGAGCTGAGTACTAATTATTTGGCACTGTGTGTAAATTTATTGAACCGAATAATTAAAAAATGTGTGTATATTTTTAAGTATATTATCCTTCCATAAATAGCTTATTTTTAAAAAACTTATATGCATTTCAAAGACAGACAATCTGTCCTAGCTGGTTTGGCTCAGTGGATAGAGTGTTGGCCTATGGACTGAAGGGTCCCTGGTTCAATTCCAGTCAACGACACATGCCTGGGTTCTGGGCTTGATCTCCAGTTGGGGGCATACAGAAGGCAGCTGCTCAATGATTCTCTCTCATCATTGATGTTTCTATCCCTCTCCCCCTTCTCCCTTCATCTCTCTGAAATTAATAAAAACATATTTTTTTTTAAAGAGGCAGTGACCAGAGAAAATTAACAATACATATTATCTAACAAAAAACTTTTTTCCAAAATATATAAAAAGGCCTGGCCAGTGTGGTTCAATTGATCAGAACATCATCCTATACACCAAAAGGTCTGGCAGGTTCGATTCCCAGTCAGGGTACATGCCCAGGTTGTAGGTTTGATCCCCATTCTGGGCACCTGCAGGAGGCAACTAATTGATGTCTCTCTCTCTCTCTCTCTCTCTCTTTCTCTCTTCCTGCCCCCCTCCCTCTGACCCTCCCTCCCTCCCTTCCTCTCTCTAAAATAACATAAAGTCTTGCAACTCACAGTAAGAAGTAATCCAAATTTTAAATGGCAAAATATTTGGACACATTACAAAAAAAGATACATGAATAACCAATAAGCACAAAAATATGCCCAACATCACTGGGCATGAGGGAAAGGCAAATTAAACTACAATGAAATGCCACTATACACCCACTAGAATTGCTAAAATTAAAAAGGCTGATACCAAGTGCTAGTGATAACTAGAATTATCATACATTGCCAATGAGAAAGTATAATGGTACAAACACTTTGGAAAATATTTTGGCAGGTTCTTATAAAGTTAAACATACACCTGCTTACAGCCCAGCAATTCCACTTAAGTATCTTACACAACAGAAATGAAAACATTTTGATACAAAGACTTATACATGAAGGTTCACAGCAGCTGTATACCTAATACTCTCCCCCCACCCCCCAGGAAATAATCCAAATATCTATCAACTGGTGTATGGATTAAACAAATTTTAGTATATCAATATAATGGAATATTGGTCTTCCATAAAAAACAATTAGCTACTGAAACAATCAGAAACATGAATGAATCTCAAAAACATTCTACTGATGTTTACATTAAATTTTAGAATAGGCAAAATTAATCTATAATGACAAAAACAGATCAGAAATTGTCTGGGATCAAGGGAAATGGACGTTGGTAACTGACTACAAAAGGGATACAAGGGAACTTTTGGGGTGATAACTCTATATCTTCATTGTAGTGGTCATTATACAGGTGCATATATTTGTCAAGACTCACAAAACTATATTGTTTATATTAACTGGGTATGGTAAGACACAGACACGAATATGATTGTCATGAAGGAAGGAGTTTATATTCACAGTTCCTTAGAAACAGGAGGCAAGCCACAATACACCAGGCCACAAGAAGTACCAGAGTGGGTCAGGAGTTAGAGGAGAGGAGAGAAAAATGTATCAATAAAATGTGGTTTTCGCAGGAAAGGATGGGCAAGGCAGAGTAAGGGTAAGCAAGTTAAGCAGGTTTAGGATTGGCTAGTTTGAAATAATTTCAGTGGTCTCCACAGTATAGGAACAACGCCCTTGGCTGGTAGTTGGCCCTCGGGTGATTAAAGCAAGTGGATAGCTGCCCAGAAGTGTAAGAGGCGCAATAAAGGAGGTAGATGAGGAATATATCCTGGATTCACAGGTTTGCACATTTTCTGCTTAAGTCATTAGCACAGCCTCTTAATTGATCTATGACTTAGAAACAAAAGCTTCCTGGGGGTTGAGAGTTATGGTTTTGGCCCTCTCGGTAGCAATATTGAAAGCCGTAAGACAACAGAGCAAAGCCTCCAAATTTCTGAGTATTCTCAACATAGAATTTACCAGCCTGACAACCAAACATAAAAAGAAAGTCTCAAAAAATTTTACCTCCCAAGCACTCATTCTCAGAAAGCTCCTAGAGGAAATGTGCACCCCAAACAAGGGAATAATCCAAAGAGGAAAAAGTCATGGAAGCCAGTCAACAGATTCTAACAAAAAAAAGGTCAAAGGAATTCCCAGGAGAAAGGCAAAGTAAGCCTCATGACAATGCTTTGGAGCAGACATACATGACAAGTAGTCTAAACCAGAGATGGAAAAAGGCAGAGGGTTCCAAGGACATATGCAGGAGATAAAAAAAAAAAAAAAAAAAGAAAGAAAGAAAAGGGAGGGGAGGTGAGGGGAGGGGAAAGCAAGAGCGAACTAATCAGGGTATCTGATAGGTTTAACTAAGAGATAAGTTGTTTTGAGAGGTATTTGGGGGGAAAGCGTTGAAGGATGTAGAAATAGTTGGCTAAAGATTTAAAAGAAAACAAGGTGACCCCTCTCAAAGGCAGTTAACTACAAGAAAACATAAAATATACTTAGCTCAGTGGTGAACATTTACAATATAATAGTATATATAGCTAACCTTGATCATGTTATTAAGGTAACCAAACATTGTAATATTGGCAGAACGAAGGGGGAAGGGTATGTGTGAGTGTGTGCATGTGTGTATGTTTAAGACCTAAAACTTTACCAATACAGGATATTACTACATAATGCCTAAGATGAATACGTTTCTTAACAAACAGTACACTCATACGATTTGTAAATATAAAAGTAAATACAGTAAACCTCGATATAGAGGACTAATTGGGGCAAGGGGATGTCCGTTAAAGCCAAAAGTCCAATTTTTTTCCTAATGCATGTTAAAAAATTGACAAGTTTACCTGTTTTTACTTATGTAGACACATTTGTGTAATTAAATTTAAGTACGTATGAAAAATTTAATTTCACAAAAAAGTTTTCTATATGTATTATTGTAATTTTAAACTTATAGTAAATATGTCTAGTAAATGGGTACATTCCCGTCACCCTGAGTAAACAAATGCACATGGCTGAGGCATGGCTTAGCACACAGTCAGAACATCCTGAGTTAAAAAAGCTGCAGAAAGTCACCAACAGAGCCAATTACTGGGTGTGATGGGGGTATGATCACGTGCCGATCATTCCCCAAAACTGTTTATGAGTGGTGACTCATAGATTTCTATGTAGACCAAAGTTGTAGATATGCAATATTCATTAATGTCAGCAAGATTACTAGTGTTCTTTCCAACATATGGCCTATTCACTAAAATTTACTAAAAATAAACAGTGAAGCCCAGCTGGTGTGGCTCAGTGGTTGAGCATAGTGCCATGAAACAAGAGATCACCAGTTGGATTCCTGGTCAGTGCACATGCCCTGATTGTGGACTTGATTCCCAGTAGAGGGCATGCAAGAGGCAACCAACTGATGTTTCTCTCTTATCGCCGTTTCTCTCTCTCTATCCCTCTTCCTTCCTCTCTTCTCTAAAAACCAGTCAAAATATTTTTTAATAAAAAAATAACAATGAAGCCGGGCCCCTGCGACTCAGTGGTTAAAGGGTGGGCCTGCACAACCAAGGGCCATGGGTTTGAATCCCAGCCAAGTACAAGGCGCATAGGGAGGCAACCAATCAATGTCTCTCTCTCTCTCTCTCTCTCTCTCTCTCTCTCTCTCTCTCTCGGTCCTTCCCTCTTTTCCTCCCCCCTTCCTTTCCACTCTCTTTAAAAATCAATGAAAAAAATATCCTTGGGTGAGGATTCTTAAAAAAAACCAGTGAATTAATAACAAAAATAACCTGTTATTTTAATTACAGTGGGGCCTTGACTTACAAGTTTAATTCGTTCCGTGACAGAGCTCGTAACTCAAATTACTTGTATGTCAAATCAATTTTCACCATTACAATGACATGTGATGCTGGGCTGATGTTTTGGCGTTCACTGTGACGTTCGCTGTGCCAACTAGCGGTAGGGTATCGGAAGCTGGCTCGTAACCCGAATTTTAGCTTGCAAATCGAAGCTAAAAATCGGCCAAGAGACAGCTCGTATCTCAAAAAACACGTTAGTCGGGACACTCGTAAGTCAAGGCCCCACTGTTAGGGTTAGTAAGTGATAGGGAAAGTATGAAGTGTTATAAGAAATGCAAATAGAGTATCTATCTATTTCTGGAAAATCAGACCACCCTTGCCATCTTAAAAGCATAGAAATAATGAAATTTTCCTTTAAATTGGTAAAAACCTGCTTAAATTACTCATTTAAGTGAATAATTACTTTAGGCAAATAAAACAGAAACATCTCTGTTAAATGAATGAAAATGTTTTCAATTCAGTGACTTTTTTTCTAACATTCAGGACACTTATTTTTACTTTTTAAAAATATGGTTTTATTGACTTTAAAGGGAGAGAGAGAGAGAGAGGGAGGGAGAGAGAAACTTTGATGAGAGAGAACCATCAATTGGCTGCCTACTGCACAACCCCTACTGGGGATCAAGCCCACAACCCAGGCATGTACCCTGACTGGGAATCAAACCAGTGACCTTTTGATGCATGGGACAATGCTCAACTGGCCAGGGCTCAGTGACTATTTTTATTCAATCATTCATACATTCATCAAATATTTACTGAATGCCTTCTGTGAACCAACCACCAGGAATACAGCACTGAACAAGTTAAAGACTATGCTCTTATGGAACTTACAACCTAGTGAAGGATATCTATATATTCTAAATATATAGAGGGCTAATATGCAAATTGTCCCTGCGGGAGTTTGACTGGGAGACCGGGAGTTCGATCGCTTGCTATGCCACGCGCTGACCACCAGGGAGCAGCACAAAGTGAAGGAAGGCCCTGGCCAGCAGCCAGCCTGATCACCAACCAGGCCTAGGGAACCTACCAATGCATAAATTTCGTGCACTGGGTCTCTAGTCTACTAGTCTAATCTAATGAAAGAGAAACATGCAAACTGACCACACCTCTGCTATGCCCAAGTCACGCCCACCAGCCAATCAGAGCACCTATATGCAAATTAACCCAACCAAGATGGTGGCCGGCAGCCACAGAGCTGAAGCAAGCAGGAGGCTTGGTTGCTGCAGCAATGGAGGAAGCCGAGCTTCCCCCCTGCCCTGGCTGGCTGTGGCCTCTGCTCAAGGCAACGTTTCAATTATAGAAGATAAATAAATCCCAGATAACTGCTTCCAGCCAGCCTCCACTGGGAACTTGGGTGGCTAGGGCCATGGCCAGCCTGCAAACAGCCATCAAACCTTCACCTAGGATGGCCACACCTTCATGGGGTGAGGGTCCCCACTGGGCGACTTGGCCAGCCTGCAAACAGCCATCAGCCCCTCACCCAGACTGGCCAGGCACCCCAGCAGTACCCCCCACCCTGACGGGGCTGTGGCCAGCCTGCAAACAGCCATCAGCCACTCACCCAGGCTGGCCAGGCAACCCAGCAGTACCCTCCTCCCTGAAGGGGGTGTGGCCAGTCTGAAAACACCCCTCAGCCCCTCACCCAGGCTGGCCAGGCACCCCAGCAGGACCACTACCCTGATCCGGGACACCCTTCAGGGCAAACCAGCAGGCCCCCACCCATGCACCAGGCCTCTATCCCCTATATAATAAAAGGGTAATATGCAAATTGCCCCTAACAGCAAAACGACTGGGAATCACTGGTCACAATGACACTGACCACCAGGGAGCAGATGCTCAATACAGAAACTGTCCCCTGGTGGTCAGTGCACTCCCACAGGGGGAGCCCTGCTCATGTGTGTGCGTGTGTGTATATATTTATATAAAAAGCCTAAATGACCATCTGACCGTTCAACCGTCTGGTAGCTATGATGCACAATGACCACCAGGGGGGCAGATGCTCAGTGCAGGAGCTGCCAAGCTGCGGTGACTTGGCAGCTAGTCCTCGGGTGACGCACCAGGAATCAGAGGAGGGAGCCCTATTTCGGGGTGCATCACCCGAGAACTACCCTCTCACAGTCTAGGACCTCTCGGGGGATGTCAGAGAGTCTGTTTCGGCCCCATTCCCACAGGCCAGGCCAAGGGACCCTACTGGTACATGAATCCGTGCACTGGGCTAATAGTAGATTCATAAACAAGCAACTACAACATAAGAAAATAACTACCATGATGGGGAAATACAGAGAAACCATGAGTTCTATTAAGACTTTAAAGAAAGATGTGTTGTGGGGTGGAAGAGATCAATGGGGGGAAAGGAGGAGGGGGAACATATGTAATACTTTCAACAATAAAAAATTTTTTAAAAAAGATGTGTCATAGCGTATTATTCTAAGTAGTGTGCAAATACATGAACCAGATTATTCTCAAGAAATGTTAGTCTGGTTCAGAATCCATAACTAGAGGAAAAATTAGAAGACCAGAAAGGATAAACTGAGGGAAGAGGAAATGTGAGAAGGAATTCTGACATCTGAGTGCTTCCCATGTCATTTAATCCTCAAAACAACTCTAGTCTTGGCCAGTGTGGTTCAGTTGGAGTGTGGTCCCCTGCACCAAAGTATCACAGGTTCGATTCCTGGTCGGGGCATGCTTCGACAGGAAGCAGCCGTTATCTCTTCTCTCCTTCTCTCTCTCTCTCTCTCCCCCTCTCCCTCTCTCTCTCCCTCTCTCTCTCTCTCAAATCAATGAAAACATATCCTCTGTGAGGATTTAAAAATCACAAAACTCTAAGATGGGACGGACTGTATCTCTAGCATCCACTCCCTCACTGACGTGCACATATATAGCCAAACTTTAATGACAACATACTGCTTCCCAAGGTTATATTTACAGAAACTATTGGGGCAGGAATCTGAACTCTGGTCCAACACAAAAAGCTATAACTCCAGAAGAAAATGACATACCAGATTTAGGAGTTTGGATTTTGTAAAAGATGATTCTCTGATTTTTCAACATGGTAGACTAACAGCACATTGTTGCCAAGAACATGAACAGAGGACCATGTGAGAACGGTTTAGGACTCCTTTAAATAAAGAAGTTCGGTTACTTTTTATACAGGAAAGCTTTTTTTAAGGCAAATATTTTCTAAAGGATAATTTAAACTCATCAGATTTAAGACAATAATTATTATATTAGTATGAAATGAGGTTCAAGTTTTAAAACTATTGAAGCTGTATTTTTCACTAACCTATTTTCTTTCAATAAACATGGTTCTAAAAAATTTAACAGCACTACTTAGAGATAGAAAGGCAAAATCAAATTAATAAAATATATTTGCAATTCTTACTGCAAAATTAAACACTTACAAATAACTATTGATACCACAGATTATTGACATGTATTTACTTATAATTCTCAATTTTCCACTTTAATAAGTATGATCATATAGGATTCTCTGTAAATATTATAACCATTATTTCTAATATAAGATTAAAAGATATAATTTGTGGAGGGGTAGTATTTTAGAAATAACAAAAGCCCTTGTAAATGCAGCAAATCTTTATAATAGGTGTCCCAAAATTCACGCAAGAAGTAATTTTGATAGAAAACACAGGTTTATAATTAAAAATTGTAAATTTTTTATTGATTCATAAAGTATACAGTATAGAGTTATGTATGGAATAGCATATCAGGTAAATGACCTCCACGGCTTTGCTAGCACATACGCACTCTTTTTTTGAAGTCTAAGGTTTATGCCAACAAGCCCATGACCACCCACGCCTTGGAGGAAATTGAGCGCTGTATCAACAAAATTCAGCCACATTTATCAAAACGGTCATGGAAAAATTTACAATTTTTCATTATAAACCTGTGTTTCCTATCAAAATTACTTCTTGCGTGAATTTTGGGACACCCTCTAAAAATCACATTGAAAAAACAAAACTTCTCACAGACAGAAGGGGGGTGAGGGCATGTGCTAAAGGGTGGGAGCAGCTGGGAAGAGGTCAATGGGGGGAAAAGGAGACTTATGTAATACTTTTAACAATAAAGAATTTTTTAAAACTTCTGAAATATGATTCTTACAGATATTGACAATATTAAGAAGCTAGCTTTTAGGAGACATATATAATACTGTCAACAATAAAGGTTTTTTTTTAAAAAAAGAAGCTGGTTTTTAAGAACTTCAGAAGCTCAAAATGTGAAATAAAATCAGAATACTGAAAGAGAAAAAAAAATAATTCAGCACTACAGACTGTTTCTCCTACAGAAATAGAATGCTTTAAGAGTGAAGCCATTTCCTTAGCTCTCGTTTACTCCACATCCATCTCACTCCAGAAATATGCCTCCTCAAAAAAAACACACATTAAAATCACCAATTATCTCCAACTTGACAAATCCATGGATACTTTTCTGTTTCTCATCTCACAAGACCTATCAGCAGTCAGCATACAAAACAGTTCACCATTCCATCATTTTTGAAACACTTCCCTTTCTAAACTTTCCTAATACCACACACACCCCCGGCTCTCCCCTCTCTCTCTTGGCCATTCCTTCTTCATAGACGTTCCTCTCTCACATCTGTACATTTTTCATTTCTCAGAGCAAAGTCCTGTTCTTTTCCAACTGTCTGTCCACACCTTCTTTCTATATAATCTCATGCATTTCCTTAGTTTTAATATTGACAGTAAGTCCCAATTCTACTGTGAACTCCAGATTTACTTTATTATCTGTCAACTAGATATCTCTAAGTGGGTATTTCATTAGCAATTAAAACTAGACCAAATGTCCAAAACAGAACTTTTGATTCTCTCCATCTGCCCTCAAAATAATTTCATATATTCATTCTACACATATTTAGTAAGCATATACTCAGGCATTGTGTACACCGGCACAACAATATGCGCTCGGGGAAAACAGATAAATTGTAAAAAGGGCTATGAAGGCTATAAGCAGTGTGCTCTGATAGAAAATAGGAGAGAGGGTGTTCCAAGATAGACCTCCACAATATTATATTCTCCCTCAGAAATTCGTGTCCACATAACTACTCCAGACAGAAACGTATGTATCTGTTCCCCACAAACAACCCATCAGGTGGTTCCAAAGAGTTCTAACTCCAAAATACACCTTGAAGTTGAAGGGAGCTCTCAAGTAAAGAAGAGAGATGCAGACAATGTAATGACAACTGTGATAAATGTCACAGAAGGAAATAAGCTATGGAAGAAATTACAGTGAAACCCAACTCAGTCTGGGAGAAATCAGAAAAGGCTTCCTGGAGAAAGAAGGGTAAGTAGGATACATGCAGATCATCACAACAAAAAACTAAATGAAAAGGTACAAAAGACTATACCAAGAACAGGGAAACAGCACAGCATGGCACATCCCAGAATCTAAGATAAGTCCCAGGTAATAAAACCAGAGGAAAGGGAGAGGGGATTTAAGGCCAAAAGGAAATGAGACATTATCAAAGGCTAATGAGATCACATCAAAAGGGCACATAAATTCTAAGTCTTCCAATGGCCAAATATGGGACAATTTGACTATAATGGATTAATACATTAAATCCAAGAACTCATGATGATAATAAAATGATTATTAAAATGAAAACCTTCACTAAACAATTCATTATAAATTATTCTGAAAAAATGATAAAGGAAAACAATCACACTTTTATGCTGTCTCACCTGTGGCAAAGAGTAACAAAGTATGTAATCAAAGAAAAGTTCTTCTTCTTGCCAAAACCGGTTTGGCTCAGTGGATAGAGCGTCGGCTTGCGGACTGAAAGGTCCCAGGTTCGATTCCGGTCAAGGGCATGTACCTGGGTTGCCGGCACATCCCCAATGGGAGATGTGCAGGAGGCAGCTGATCGATGTTTCTCTCTCATCGATGTTTCTAACTCTCTATCTCTCTCCCTTCCTCTCTGTAAAAAATCAATAAAATACATTTAAAAAAAAAAGTTCTTCTAGGAAATAAACCCAGAAAAAATTAAAGATTCAGGATATCACCATGTCACAACCCCTAACAAGATATGAATTCTGGCAAAAATCAACAAAAGATGGTAAAATCATTAGTGAAAGGAGAATTTTATAGTAAAGAATAAGGCTGAAATCACTAATCAATCTTTAACATCATTAACAGTGGGACAACCAGACATTATGTAACTCTGATGGATAGGAAGTATACAACTACATCTATGGAATATTTTTCTTTAAAAAAAGTTGAATCTAAATCTAATAAAGATTCTAACTTCCAGTCTGAAGGAAACAGAGAATAGGTTATAACAGTGGATCTCATAGTTGAGCATCAGAATCAGCTGGAAGGAGCTTATTAAAACACAATTTGCTGGGAACCAGTGAATTAAAAGAAACTATAAGGAAGCAAACAACAAAATAGAGAGTGTGGAAAATATTACAGGGTAAATAACCCACTTTCAATAACAAATCACATTTAAAGGGAACAAGGGGATGTTATAGAATAAAAGTTATTTAAACAACATAAATGCAAATGCAATATTCACTCTTAAGATTCTGATTCAAACAAACCTATAAAAAGACATTTTGAGACAATCAAGAAAATTTGAATGTAGACTAAGAATAGATGATATTTAAAATTTGTTAAGTATAATAATAGAATAATGGCTATGTTTTAAAAAAATTAGTTTATGGAAATTTTTTTAAAGTCAAAACTAGAGACTTGGCAAAAGCCACACACCACCATATAGCACCACTTTAAGGAGTTTGAGCCTAAACTGAATGGTTTTACATAACCATGAAATCATATTAACAACAACTTCTGGTTCCTGAAAGCCATGTGGTAAGCACTGCATTAAGTACTTAATGTAACTTATCTTTCTGAATTCTTAAAATAACTGAAATGAAGATATTAACTTTTATACTCTTTTGCCTGCTGATCATGATCAGAATTTGCACTTCTTTAAGGGTAAAGTAATGAGAACAGTTTGGAGAAAGGCAAAAGTGATGGCAAAAGACCAATTGAGTTATTTCAACAGGTTAAGAATTCCTGCTACAGACAATATGAGCAAATGTTGATGCATTAGGAACAAAAATATAGAAACTATGTTTGAACAAAACATGAATTATGTCCTCCAGACATTTAACTATGAAACAACCTTCTTCAGCAAATTAAACTTTTTTTCAAGAATTTTATTTTTAAAACAATCATTTCATATGTATTGCAGTTACTGGGCTTACACTTAATTCTTACTTCGACTGGAAAGCAGCCTGATGGAGAAAACATAAAGCAATACCTGCTAAAATGCACCTTCTTCCCAAAATTCTTTAAGGGATAAAAACAAACTATTGTTTTAATTCTATAAATGACTGAAATATCCTCCCTGTGACACCCTTCACACTCACCTCCATCTCAAAGTAGCTTAGATAAAACAAGCAGGAAGGATCATAAGAGTGAAGAAGACTGGAGGGAATGGGATGATCCCTAACCATCTTTTCCAATGGGATAATCATGAAAGAAAATATTAAAAGGCCACCAAGGCTTCTTTATCAAAAGCCTCTCGTATCAGAGTCCTATTGCAGCTTATCACCAATGGGCCTTATACTGTATTACTTCCTCTAGGAACTGACTTCTGGGGTATAGTTAGTTGCTAATGGTTAATTGTGTCCAAGACTGATTACCAGTATGACTACATCCATATAAAATTCTAAAAAAGTCAAAACTTCTGTCATTACACAAAAAGCACATCAGTGATTGCCCTTGGTGAGGAGTTAAGGACTGACTGCAAAGGGGCAAGAGGGAACTCTTTGGGTGAGGCCAGTGTTCCAAAACTTCACAGGTGGTGGGTACATAACTGTATACACGTCAAAATGTACCTGAAATGGTTGTTTTATTGTATGTAAATTATAGCTCAATGAAATTTTTTAAAATATATTTTATTGATTTTTTACAGAGAGGAAGGGAGAGAGATAGAGAGCTAGAAACATCGATGGGAGAGAAACATCCATCAGCTGCCTCCTGCACATATCCTAGTGGGGATGTGCCCGCAACCCAGGTACATGACCCTGACCGGAATCGAACCCGGGACCTTTCCGTCCGCAGGCCGACGCTCCATCCACTGAGCCGAACCGGTTTCGGCTCAATGAAATTGTTTTTAAAAAGATGTGGGGTTAATTAGATCTGCAGGTTACTAGTTGTGTGACATTAACCAGTTTTCATTTTCTCACATGTACATTCATACACACTTTATTTTTAAAGCAATCATTTCTTTATTATTCTGCAGTTATTGGGCTTACACATAATTCTCACTTCCACTAGAAAAAGGACCCTGTAGTTATCTATACTGCTACTTGTCCTATCTCACAAGGTAGTTGTGAAATACCACACGAGATAACTACTGAGAAAGTGCTTTGGCAACTCTAAAGTAGTATTACACAACTTTATAGTAGACTTCACATTTTTAGAAAACAGAGATGAAGATGGTTTTCCACATGAATGACTTGAGACCCTTGGAAACTTGAGTATCCTAAAGTCAATCTTTGCCCAGAAATAGAAAGCCTATACAATGGACACTGTTTTAATATCCTTCCTAAACCTGCTTTCTACTGACTCTTGATTACTGGGTGGCTCCATGCAGTATTATCTAGACTGCACTTTCGTTTTTCAAAAAGAAAACACTGAAGAAACGTTTTTAAAAGATCATCAAATGAGCATGGTAATACATCTGTTTCCCAGTAGAAAAGGCCAAAACCTAGAAAACGGGCATTGAGCACTTTTCCAAAATATTCACAGCTGAAATATGTCTTCCCCTGAAGTCTGTTAAATTTCTTTCCATCTACTACTACAATTCCACATGTATTACTGAATATTTCCTAATGTAACCTGCATTAGCAGGAGTGACTGAGTAATTCTAACATCAAAACTTTTAAACCAGTGTAGTCATTTCACACTTTCGCCTGTTGCAAAATTTAACAGATTCTCATTTTTTCCTACCATCACTGCACAATTGGGTTCTCCACTATCCTACCAGGTATGAGTGATATTTGACATTTAGCCTAGCTATATATACAAAGTTTCCACACCGCACAAGTATGAAGGCTGTTTTGAAAGACATAGTCTCTTCTTCAAATGCAGTTTGGCGACTAAATTCTACCTTGAACTCGGGTTTTTATTACATTGTCTGAAATTTAAAAAAGTTTTTCTACCAGCAACAGGTTTTGCAACCAAACATTAACAAAGCCTGTATGTAGTATCACAGAGTATGTTGCTATCGGTTTCCATTTTTAAAGATGCCTTTTAGTAACAGCTCTAAGGGGATGATCCCATGGTCCTTTTCTACGGTCCTGCTCCCGTCTGGTCAGTAGGAACCGTAGCTCTTGGGTTTCACGTTTTTCCTTCAAAAACATTAACGCCGCTCAGTCCGGGAGCCGCACACCTCCAATTTTAGTTTCCAAGAAACCTGCAAGAACGGCATCTTGCCCACTCGCTCCTCCAGCCTTCC
>NW_006287375.1:1264772-1265786 GCF_000327345.1 Myotis davidii | reverse complement strand
GGACTGATGGAGGACCCTGCCCTGACACCCACCACCGACAGGGCATAAAACTGTACTTGATTATGCAGATTAAATCGGAAATACTTTCAGGTTTAATAACGGGGTATAGTTTTTCTTTTAACACTACCTCTTTCCTTAAAGAGGTGGAGGGGTCTTACAGTTGCCTTTTTAAGTTTAGGGAGTCAAGTAGGAGAAAATGTGAGAAAGAAAATATTAATGTTATATGAATGTGGGGCTGTTGTTAGATTAGACATAAGGCCTATACCATTTTTTAGTTTATAATGTGTTTTACTTTACTTTTATTGTTGACATTATAGATGTTCCCATTTCCTCCTGCCCCTTTGCCCACTCCCCTAGTCCCCGCCCCCACCCCTTTGTCTGGCCCTCACCGCACTGTTGTGTCTGTGGGTTATGCACCTTCTTTCCTCCAGTCCTTTCCTCCCCCTCCTGACAGCTGTCAGTCTGTTGCATGTGTCCAAGGCCCACACTTTACACAGGAGTTGAAGGTTCAGCCTCCCCCACAGCCCCGAGAGCCTATGGGTCTCTGTCCACTTGCTTCCAATAACGGAAAAGACTGGGCAGCTCTTCTGGTTACTAGATATAGGAAAAGATGGCATTAAAACTGAAATTGTGATTTCAGAGAGGAAGGGAGAGAACCTGCAGCTCTCTCCACACCACCAACCAAGCTGGAACCGAGCACCCAGAGGGCGACTGGTCACGGGGAGGAGGGGAGAACTTCTCCGCCTGGAGGACGGCGGCTGAGGTCCAATCCAGCCCGCGCCCAACTCCACTCGCCGCCAGAAAAGCGTGTGGACCCTACGTTCAGGCCGCGGTGCTCGGTCCGGAGGGGCAGAGCCGCGCGCAGCTCCTGAGCAGGACGTAAACAAACCGACTCGGAAGAGAGGGAAGGGGCGACCCGGGTTGGGGGTGGGGAGAGAGGACCTCGCTCGGACCCTCCAGCGCAGGCCCGAAGCCGCCTGGCCCCTCCGACCGCGACAAGGGTCCCGCTCCCAA
>NW_006287375.1:1262859-1264197 GCF_000327345.1 Myotis davidii | reverse complement strand
AGCTTTCAGCTCCCTTCACCCTCGGACTGCGAGATGCCTAGAGCACCCCGGACAGTCACCCCGCCCTCGTCGTCCTCATCTCAGCCCCTGTGGCTTCGCACCTCCACCCGGCGCCTGGTGTGTCCAAGGCCCACACTTTACACAGGAGTTGAAGGTTCAGCCTCCCCCACAGCCCCGAGAGCCTATGGGTCTCTGTCCACTTGCTTCCAATAACGGAAAAGACTGGGCAGCTCTTCTGGTTACTAGATATAGGAAAAGATGGCATTAAAACTGAAATTGTGATTTCAGAGAGGAAGGGAGAGGGAGGGAGAGAGAAACATCAATGATGGGAGAGAATCACTGATCAGCTGCCTCCTGCACGCCCTGACCGGGATTCCAACAATGACCTCCTGGTTCATGAGTCGCTCAACCACTGAGCCACACTGGCTGGTCTATAGCCTTTGTTTTCAAGTTTGTATTGAAGGGAGTCTCCTGTAGGCACCGTATGAAAGGGTCTTGTTCTCTTATCCATTCAATGTCTTTTTATTGGGGTGTTTAATCCATTTACATTTAAAGTAATTGTTGATAGATATGTAGTTACTGCTATTTTATCCATACTTTTATTTTCTTTAATATTTTTTGTAATACTGGCTTGTTGGTGAACTCCTTTAGCTTTTTCTTGACAGAATAAATGAACAACAACTAAACAACCAGAAACAAACTCATAAATACAGAGCACATTTTTATGGTTTCCAGATGGGAAGGTGATGGGAGGATGGACGAAAAAGGGGAAGGAATTAAAAGGTACAAATTGGTAATTACAAAATAGTCATAGGCATGTGAAGTATAGCATAGGGAATATAATCAACAATATTATATTATAATAACTATATGGTGTCATATGGGTGCTAGGTTTATCAGGATGACAACTTTTTAGGTTATGTAAATGTGTAATCACTATGCTGTACACCTGAAACTAATATAATATTGTATGTCAACTATTTTTTTTTGCCCCACCCCCACCCCCGTCTTATTATTTTAAAAATTTTAATGGAAATTACATCATGCCTGGCCTTTCACACATTTTTAATTGAATTTCAGGGTACTTATGACCTGAGAATTTTTTTCATGAAGTATTATTTGAAACTACAATTTTAAATTTAAAAATTAAATTTAATTAGTTACATGCTGAAGTAAAGAGGTCCAGTCCCAATGTTGACCTTTTAACAATCACAAACCATTTTGAAAATGTGATGAGAACTATCTCCAGAAAGAGATGAACTCCTTTTTTTGATGCTCTTCCAGGGAGGCTCACTGAAAGACCTGAGACCTACCCATAGATATGAGGTAAGAGTACAC
>NW_006287375.1:1224947-1262812 GCF_000327345.1 Myotis davidii | reverse complement strand
AGCAGGAATCCTCTTTGACTTCTCACATATGCCAAACAGTAAGCAGGCTTATTCTACTTTCCTTCATTTTAATCATAATTAAAGTTATATCCTCCACCTCTAAGCCTTGAACACCAGTTGTAACTCCTTCCTTCTTCACACCTTTTCCTGTGCTCTAACTGATAATACAAAAACAAACAAAAAATATTGGACTCAAATAGTCCTGCTTTCAAATCCTGGCTCTTGTCACTTTCTAAATTACATGGTCCTGGCCAAGTATTTATTTCTCTGAGCTGTATTTTCCTTAACAGCAACATGAAACTATCAAATGTTTATATCCTCCAGCCTCATTAGGCTCAGTCTAAGAATCAAGTATCATTCTTTCCTTAGGAATCTACCACCTGATTAAACTATCAAATAATCTGTTCTCATTCTCTCCCCTTGCCCTTGGATTATAAACTCCTTGACGGCAGGAAATAGGCCTTTTACTTAGTTTCTCCTTCCCCCACTGCTTATCACATTTTTGCTATTAAAATTACCGCAAGAGTTAATGACTTAGTTGAACACTGATTTAGAATTCAGATCTAAATTTGATTCTAGCCACTATCATTAATGATCTTTTTCATTTCCTAACAGCTTTCTCATATTTCATCTGCAGATGAAAATGTAAACAAAAATTATAAATAGTTTGTTATTGGCTTAAGGCCTGTTGAATCATTTACAAGAATATCTTTATGGGACTCATTTAAAAATAAATACTGTAAAAGTTACATAACCTCAAATTAATTCATTGATTTTAGAATTTTCATTCTTATGGAAGCAACTTTGAAAGTTTTACTCTTATTTTATGTACAGTAACAGTAAAACCATCAGAGTTAAAATCTCACTAACAGTTATACAACTGTACTTTGTTAACTGATAACAGAATTGCTACTTTGTAAGAAGGACATTGTTGAGACGTGACAGGTTAATTATAAATATAAAATCCTACATATAGTATTAGCTAAAGAAGATTGTGTGGGGATGAGGTAATATATTAAATATTTAGTGTATGATTTATTATACATACACATTCCTTGCTTCAGCAAACCTTGAGTGTGGAGTTTCTTTCAGTCAGACCTGAAATTAGGTCTCTCGCTCACATGGTTTCAATTAAGTTCTGTTAAAAAGTAGTTCATAATATAAGCATTTTCACTTTTAGGGCTTTAACAACTTTACTAATTTTAATTGATACAAAGGAAAAAACAATCAAATGAAGTTACATAGAGCTCTGGTGTTAGCTCTTTATAAATTAGTTGAAATCATCTATTTAGTGAACAGTCCTCTAATATAAGTTATTTTTTCTTATTTTACAATACAAATACATATATTTAAGAAGCACACAGAAAATGTTTCTTTTTTAACTGATTAATAGTAAGTTATAAGAATCTCAGTAGAATTTTAACACTAGATATTATCACAAATAATTAGAAAATTTTGATTTTTGACTTTCATATAATTTCAGGCAGACATTCTGCTTTATGGACTTTTGACTTCACATTCATGTCTTCAAAGTACTGAAAATTTGGCCACAGCTGCTACATCCTGCCATTTGTTTTTATTATAATATCTGGAGAAAAAAATATAAAAATCAATTACTTCATATACATCACAATAGTTATTAATTAACCAGACATTGTGGAGAGAACTCTTCATGCGCAGGCCACTTGAGTTGCACAAATCCAGAGTCTATTTAAAAAAAAAAAAAAGGAATAGGTGGCCCACTCCTTCCTGGACATGCTGAGGACACTCTTTGGAGATGCAGAGAGACTTGCTCAATAACATTCCAGTGGAAAAGCCCAGCAAAGACAGCGGTCACTGGGCACCAAAGGCCTCTAACCCCAGCCTTGTAACTTGGAAGAACTCATCGCTGTCCTCCTTCAACCCAAGTTGAAGTCCCTCACATTTTCTTGTCCACCCTTCCTTTGTATTCTCCTACTCTTTGTTTTAATTGAGCCCAGATTTTTCCCAATAGAAGATTCTGGGCCCTTTCTCCCCAACATCTTGTACCAGGAGATCCAGAGCGGAGCCAGATTTATTTATTCCTATTGTCACTTTTCATAGTTTGATACACCTCACCCTTGACCTAATTAGCCTACCTACATCAATGGTTCTCAAACTGTGTTTTACCTTAGAATTCACTGAGCTTTTGAATGTCCTGATAGCCAAGTCATACTCCATTACAATTCAGTCAGAGACTCTGGGCAAGGGACTCAAATATTTAGGAAAGTCTGATGTGTAGCTAAGTTTGACCACCAGAGACTTATACCTTTGTCATTCATAGTATGCTCCGTGGACCAGTAACTTCATCATTACCTAGGAGTTTATTAGAAATGTAGAATCTTGGTCTTCATTTCAGACCTACTGAATAAAAATCTCCATTTTTAACAAGATCCTCAAGTAATTCATATATTAATATTTGGGAAGCACTGGGTATTCTACCTTCTCCTCCTTACTATTTTCTTTACTGACCTCATACAGTATCTGCACATGTATTAAAGAATTTGGAAACTGGACCACAGTAATCCTCTCCATTCCAACTTTTGAATAACTTCCCAATAATCATCCCACCCAACCAAATCCCACCTACCCTTCCTCAGCCTTCACATATACATCCAGAGCCATGCCCTATGTTTTCCCCTGACATCACCTAGCATGTATCATTTCTGAAACTTTACAGTACTGGAAACCTGGGAGTCATCCTCTAACTGTCCTTTTCTCTTACTATCCTGTACCAGTACCTAATCAGTCACTAAGCCCTGGCAATTATACCAATAAGCATTTTCAGTTTAAACGGGTTCTCAAATCCCAGAACTCCTGACCAGATTGCTGAAGCAATGACCCAGGAATATGCATTATTTATAAATTTCCCCAGGTGGTCTGAGTACCATACTTTGAGATACACTAGCTCGGATCCTTATTTTCTCAGCTTTGTTCATCATGACTTTTGTAAAACTCCCACCTGATCTTTCTGCTTCCAGGTTCACTTCTTTCAAGACACCTCCAAATTTCTAGCAGTCTGACCAGGATAAAGCCAAAAGTCAGTATGGCTTAGGAGGCTCTCCATGATCTGAGCCCTGATTACTACTCACAACTCAGTTCTCAGAGAGCCCAGTCTCCATTCTAGCTGACCATGACTACTTTCAGTTCCTTAACTACCTGAGGATGCTTTAGAACTCTGTGCCTTTATTTATGCTGGTGCCTAGAAGCCTATGCTCAGGATGCCTCTGAGGGCTTCAGGTCATCCTTCAGTGCATTTCCCACCTTCCCTATGTACCCGAAAAGGGTCCTACATGGAGCTCTATGAAAGCATCTATACCTCCATTGGACTTGTTTTATATATCTGACTTCTTCCATGAGATTACAAACTTCATAAAGACAACTATGTCTTTGTCTCAAAATTATCAGCAACAGTGTGTAGCATAGACATGCAGATCAACAAAGGTTTGCTGAATGAATGAAACAATCAACTACAGAACTTCCTCTTTTTATTTTATAGCTACATGACACCAGATCAAGTCTTAAAAGGTCTTCATGATGTCAAACTTGTTTGATTTCTTTTTCCCCAAGGAAGTGACTGGCATCTCTGTATTTGTACTACATCAATATTTTACCCATCCATTGCTATAACTGTAAGAAGTACAAAGCAATGATTGTCCAAACCTCTTATTGGCGATCTATATATATAAAAGCCTAAGCAACTGGCCGACCGGCAAGTAGCTATGACACACACTGACCACCAGGGGGCAGATGCTCGACACAAGAGCTGCTGAGCTGCAGTGACTTGGCAGCTGCAGTTCTCGGGTGACACACCCGGAACCAGAGAGGAGAGAACCTGATTCCAGCGTGCATCACCCAAGAATTGCCCTCTCGCAATCTGGACCCTTTAGAGGATGTTGGAGAGCTGGTTTTGGCCCGATCCCCCCAGGCCAGGCCGAGGGAGCCCACTGGTGCACAAATCTGGGCACTGGACCTCTAGTCTATGTATCTAAAAGCCTAAGCAACCATTACAACCAAACAACTGGGAATGACCGGTCAACCAGTTGCTATGATGCACCCTGACCACCAGGGGGCAGACACTCAATGCAGGCATTGCCACCTTGGGGTCAGTGCACTCCCACAGCCAACTTCTGGCAGCCAGCCAACGTCTCACGGTCCCTCCCCCTGCCAGCAGGCCCCGATCAGCTGGGCCCCAATCTGGACGGGGTGAGAGGGCCCCGATTGGCCCTGATCACCAGTCAGGCCTAGGGACTCCACCTGTGCATGAATTCATGCTCTGGACCTCTAGTAAATAAATAAATATCTGTTTAAATAGAATACAGAAGCCCAATGTACTAGTATAAAGCAAAAAGAAGAAAACTGCTTTGTTTGGATGAACTAGGAAACTCAGAGCCCTATGTACTCTACCTCCTCTGCCGGGAGCCAGTCCATCCTTGCTGTTTCAAGGGACCTGGCATATATGGCATACTGTTCTTAATATGTTTGCTCACCTTCTTGGCACTATGTGTTTTAACCAAGGTCATCTCTCTGAGAAAGGTTGTTTCCCCAGGTAGGGATTTTCCCCTGAAGTTAGGGAGGGAATAAAACCTCTTAACTGCCAGGCGGGTAATTAATCACTTTAACTACAAGCAATCATGCTTAAGTACGAGTAGTGACCCTGGAATGGAAATAACAAATGCCCTAACCTTTGGAAAGAAATTGACAGGATTAAAATCAACTGGTATAAATACAGATGTAACATGAAGATCCTAACCAGAACTTTGCTGGAGATCCAGACCAGAACTTGGCTGGAGATCCAGGCTAGAGATCCTGGCTAGGCTGCTGATCAACTGAACGCTGTCTCCGTGTCATTCCTTCTTCGCCAACTCTGTCCACACCTTTGGGGACCCCTGGACCTGCTGGGTTTGGACCCCAGCACTCCTCCATTCCCTATATTTCAGCTATTCAAACTATTGATAATCAGGAAAGCTAAGGTCTAGTATTTATTCTGCCAGTAATTAGTTGTATGTGTGGGGAAGCACAGGACTTGGTTGGAATGTCTGTAAGGAGGATTCGCGGAAAGGTCAGGGGCCTCTGTGGGGACCTTGCCAAAAGTGGCAGCCCCTACTTTGACTTTTCCAAAAAAGTTCGATCCCCTGGGGTATTTTGCTAGAATCTCTATGTTTAGTCTTTAAAGACCTGACCTTGTAGAAGCATATACTTTCTCAAGGATACTTACCCTGCTGATTGTATCTAGAGATTAATATGAGTTCAAACTTTTTACAATAAAAAGCCAATAAAGCAGGAGAACAGGACTGCTTTTACTACTGCTTTTACTTATTTGGCCCGTGTTAGCCTTTGAGTTTGACATGCTTGTTTGAGAGAGTATAATTTACAGGTCAGAGAAACCTTGGACTAGATGTTTTCTAAGGCCTCTTCTATCCAGGTTGTCACCATTCTTGGATCTCAACTTACCCATACTACTTCCTCTATCACATCTCTTTTGGACTCCTCTGGTGGTTCGCTTTCACCACATTTTTCCTTTAATCTGCACAGTGCCAGCCAATGAACAAACACCATACAGAATAGGGGTCCTTGTCCATCAAAAGTGAGCTTCATCCTGTAGTGCTGATTAGATTACTGCCAAACTAGCTAAAACATTAAATGCCAGGACTAAAAATAGACTGCTGCATGTTTAAAATAACATGATCACTAGTTAGCTTGGGGCTTTGCTATTTTTACTGAAGGGAAGGCAGAGACAAGTGGCCAGGGGTTGAAAGGAAAATTACTTACACAAGGAGGCTGCTAACTGAGGTGAGAGGCTAGGAAGAAGCCAGAAGGTGGCACAATTGGTTCAACATGCATCAATGGGTCTCTGAGAATTAAACTAAAAATTTTGGTCTGAACACTCAAAAGAACTTCCCAAACACATTTTGTTTTGATTTGTTGCAAAATCCAGAATTGTGACATTACCTGATGTCAGAAACCAATATGACAGGCCAAAAAGATCAAATTAAGAGAAGTTTCTCTATTTTTATTTTTTAACTTTTTATTGAAGTATAGTATTCACACTGAAATGTACACATGTGTACTGTACAATTTTATGAGTTTTCATAAATAACACACCAACATAGCTAGCATCCAGGTAATGAAACAAAACACTACCAGCACCCTAGAATTCCCTCTTTAAACCCTTCCAGTTGCTGTCCCTATCCACAAAAGGGCATCAACTATGGTGATTCCCATGATAGTTTACCTTTGCTGAGTTTTGTACTAAATATATTAAATATACTTTATTGTACCTGGCTCTTTATGTAACATTCATCAATATTGTTGCATGTACATTGCAATTGTATATTGTTGATTCCCAGTGCTATATAGCACTTCAGTGAATGAATGTGCTGCAGTTTACTTATCCATTATACTGTTGGTGGGCATCTAGATAGTTTCTAGTTTAAGGCTATTATTAACAGTGCTGCTATGAACACTCTAGTATAGATCTTTTGATGAACATATGTACATATTATAGTTGGATATACTCCCGGAAGTGGAATTACTAGGTCTCCAGGTTCCAGGGAAATGGAATTGCTGGGTCCACCTCAGTGAAATTTCCTGGAGTCCAGTGAAATGAGAGATATGCCTCCAAAGGTGAAAGATAAGTTGTTGCATCTGGCCCTTTATGCAACCAAAAAGAGGCACAATGCCTAGGGGTCCTTTTTAGATTCTGGAGTCCACATATTCCTCATTTCAGTGTAGTTCTCTGGCCCATTTACCAAGTGACCTGAAAAGCTGCTGGTTTTGAGAGGATCTCAGAACAAGAGAAGGCTCTGCAACAGGTCCAGGCTACTGTGCAAGATGCTTTGCCACGTGTACCATATGATGCAGCCAATACAATTAACTGTACTTAAAATTAAGTGGTGTATAGAGATGCTGTTTGGAGCCTGTTGAATCACAGCACAGGTTCTTAGGATTTTGGAGCAAAGCACTGCCATTCTCTGTGGATAACTACTCTCTCTTTTTGAGAAAAAGTATTTGGCTGTTATTGAGCATTAGTAGATACTGAATACTTAACTATAGGCCACCAAGCTATAACAGGAGCTGAGTTGCCCATCATGAATTGAGTGTTGTCTGGTGTACCATGCCATAAAGTTGGCTGTGAAGAGCAACACTCCATTATCAAATGCAAATGGTATATATGAGATTGGGCTGAGCAGGCCCTAAAGGCATAAATAGGTTATATGAGGAAGTGGCCCAAATATCCACACTCCTGTTACATAACCTCTTTCTCAGCCTGCACTTATGGCATTATGGGGAGTTCTCTACAATCAGTTGACTGAGGAAAAGAAAAGACAGGCTTGGTTTACATTTGGTTCTACATGATATTCAAGTACCACCTGAAAATAGATAGCTATAGTACCTATAGCTCCTTCTTGGGGCAACACTGAAGGAAACAGGCAAAGAGATATCCTCCCAGTGGGACAGAACTTAGAACAGTGCACCTCATTTTTCACTTTGTTAGAATTATATTCATGGACTATGGCCAATAGTTTGGCTGGATGGACAGGAGCTGGAAGGGACATGACTGGAAAATTGATGACAACAAAATTTATGGAAGAGTCATGTGGATCGACTTCTCTGAATGGGCAAAACAACCATGAATATATGTGTCTTATGTGAATGCTCAACAGAGGATGAATTCAGCAGAGAAGAATTTTAATAAACAAGCCAATGACTTGTTCTGTGGATACCAGTTAGCCTTTTGCTCTAGTGATTGCCCAATGACCACAATAGAAGTTATGCATGGGCTCAGCAACATGACCTTCTGCTCACCAGTCAGCCTGACTATACCCACTGCTGAGTATTCTATATCTGTCAGCAGCAGAAACCAATACCCCATCCCCCAAAAGGCACCTTTCCTTGGAGTGATCAACCAGCTATCTGGTGGCACGTTGATTACACTGGACTACTTCCATCACGGAAGGGGCAACATATTATTCTTACTGGAATAAATACTTACTCTGGATGGTAATTTGCCTTCCCTGCATGCAAAACTTCTGACAAAACCTTCATCCAAGGTCTTACAGAATGCCTTATCTACTATCATGGCATCCCACATAGCATTGCTTCTGATCAAGGGACTCATTTCAGAGCAAAAGAAGTGCAGCAATAGGCCCATGTTCATGGAATTCACTGGTCTTACTACGTTCCCCACCATCCTGAAGCAGCTGGCTTAATAGAATGGGATTGTCTTCTGAAGACAGTTACAGCACTAGCGAGGCAGCAATACCTTGCAGGACTGGGGCAAGGTTCTCCAGAAGGCAGAAGGTATTGCTCTGGATCAGCATCCAATATACAGTGCCGTTTATCCCATAACCAGAATTCAAAGGTCCAAAAATTTAGGGAATGGAATTGGAAGTGGAACTATTCAATATTACCCCTGGTGACCAACTAGTAAAAGTTTTGCTTCTTGTTCCCATGACTTTATGCTTTATTGGTCTAGAGGCCTTAATTCCAAAGGAGGAAAGCTTTCACCAGAAGATACAACAATAATTCCACTGAACTGGGAGTAAAGACTGCCACTGGCCACTTTAGGCTCCTCATGCCTCTGGGTCAACAAGTAAAGAAGAAAGTTCCTGTACTGGTTGGGGTGACTGATCCTGAATACCATGGGAAAATTGGACTACTGCTCCACAATGGAAGAGTATGTCTGCAATGCAGAAGATCCCTTAGGACATCCCTTAGTATTACCATGCCCTGTGATTAAGGTCAATGGAAAACTACAACCCATCCAAGCATGACTAGAACCTTCAAAAATAAGATTTTATGTCACCCCCCACCAGTTAAAGAACCATGACCAGCTAAGGTACTTATTGAGGGCAGAGGGAATATGGAATGGGTAATGGAGAAAGGTAGTTATAAATACCAGTTATGGCCACATGACTAAGCAAATATCTTTGTTTCCTTCCCTCTCTTATACTCTATCATCCTATATAAGATGTATTAATAATAGTTAGCTTCATAATACAGTACTTGAGTTACAGAATACCAAGGAGAAGAACATCACCCAAGGACTTTGAATCATGTTCTGGGGAAGCAGTTAGCACATTTTTGGTTGTATGTATGACAGTCACATTATGTTAGGACATAGAAGTATGACTTTGTGACTGTTTTTATTTGGATATTAAATATGATTTAAGGGGATGTGTATGAATGTGTAGTTGACACAGAGTGGACTGAGATGGTTGTAGTTTCAACTTGGCTAGGCTATCTACCCAATTATATTAAATACTAATCTAATTTAGGAGCTGGTGTTGCTGCAAAGGTATTTTGTATATGTGATTAACATCTGTAATAACTGACTTTAAATAAAGGAGATTATCCTTGATAATGTGTATGGGCCTCATCCAAACAGTTGAAAAGCCTTAAGAGCAAAACTGAGGTTTTTCTAATGAAGAAGAAATTCCTCCTGAGGACTGCATCAACATCAGCTCCTGCCCAAGTGTCCAGCCTGCCCTACAGTTTTTACCATACCTTATAATTGCACTAAGTCAAATCCTTGAAGTGTGTATTTATATCCTATTAGTTCTGTTTCTTTGGTAGAACCCTGACTGGTATGACATCTACTATTCCTTACCACTATGCTATTATCAGAGATAGAAATAGAAGTCTATTATGTGGTCTCTGTCCTTGAAAACTTCATAACCTAAAGAACATATAAATTATGTTAGCATATAAATTATGTCAGGGAGTAGTAAATTATTAAGTGTCAAATGAGTAGCACTGAATTAAGTATTCAAGGAACTTAGAAAAGAAAAGTATCTCTGTGGATTTAGGGAGTGCTCAGGACAGGCTCTGTGGAAGAAATTGGGACAAGGATATGCAGTGAGGGAAGTACAGAAAAATCTAAACTTGGAGTTTAGATGGAAAGATTGAACTCCTTTTTACCACTTGGTAGGAATATGATCTTGGACAAATTGCATACTGCTTTAAGCCTCAGATTCTTAATATATAAAGTGAGGATAATAGCACACATCCTGTCTATCATAAAGTCATAGTGAGAAATAAACGAGATATAATAAGGTGCTTAGCTCAATGCATGTCACAGAAAACCTGCTCAACCACTATCTCAATATCTTTAAAAAGAATGCTACTAAAAATAAGACCCAACAACACTAAATTTTAAATAGTTATAAGAGGAATCATCTTAAATACATTTTAATTCAATGGCATTAGCTAATTTTTCAAAAGATGAAGTATTTGACTTTCAAAAAAAATATTTTAATGAGGTTCTGAAACCTGACCAAACTTACTATTAAAATTTTACTATTTCCCCTTGTGCAAGAACTCTCAGAATGCAATTTATAACTGAACTTCCCATGTGTATAAGGAATTTACAATGAAAATGTGTTTTATAGTTTTTTAAAAGTAGTTTCTGCAGTACCTTGAGGAATATCTTTAGGAAGAGAATATTTCTTCTTCTTTACAATAACACCTTTACTTTTCACTTGTCTAGTGCCTGGTGATGCTCTAATAATACAACATATTTCTGATGTATTTAAAGGAACCTGAAAAAGAATAACAGACATTGCATAATTCTTCCAGATACTATATTTATGTTATTTTATTTCAAAGGCAAATAATCTTAATAAACATAGTTCATAAATATTATTAGAAGCACTTATGAAACGCTTATCCACTCTGGACACTGATTGGTTTTAAAACATTTGCTTATTTAATATTCACAAGAACCAGGGAAGGCACATTATATTATCCCCATTTGTAAAATGAGGAATCTTAGATTTCAAGAGGTTGAATAACTTATTTAATGACTGAGAGAAAATCATGATAGAGTTGAGATTCAAGCACTCTAAAATGAGAGAGAGTGTTTACATGATTTACTGAATTAAAACACAGTTTATATTTAATTCTGAGTCAAATACTAGGTTTCCTTGATTTGCCAACCCATGTAATTTCGACAATTTCCTATCAAGTAGACAATCCCTAGAATAAAGAAATACCTTATCTTTCAGAAGGCGCCAATTGTTGGGGTCCAGCCCCAACAGGTCCAGGGGTTCCCAAAGGTGTGGACGGAGTCGGTGAAGAAGGAATGACACGGAGGCAGCGTTCAGTTGATCAGCCTAGTGAGGTTCTCTAGCCAGGTGCTAGCCAGGTTCTCCAGCCAGGTTCTATCTTTATTCTCCTGTTATATCTGTATTTATACTAGTTGATTTTAATCCTATCCATTCTATTCCAAAGGTTAGGGTATTTGTTATTTCCATTCCAAGGTCACTACTCTATTGTTCTATTAAGCTATAAAGAAGTAACTGAAGGAGATTATCCTAAGTAAAGATTATGTAGTTTAAGCATGATTGTTCATAGTTAAAGTGATTAATTACCAGCCTGGCACTTAGTTAAAGGGTTTTATTCCCTTCCTTAGTCCTGTTAATCCCTAACTCCAGGGAAAAATCCCCACCTGGGGAAACAACCTTTCTCGGAGAGGTGACCTTGGTTAAAACACATAGCGCTAAGAAGGGGAGCAAACATATTAAGAACAGTATGCCATACACGCCAGGTCCCTTGAAACATGCTGTGCAGATGTTTCTTCCCTGCAGCAACTGTGTCAAGCAGCAAGGATGGACCGGCTTCTGGCATGATATATCTGTTTCTTAGAACATAAAAATAGAGACATATAGTTATCAAGGGCTTCTCTCATTTAAAATAAAGCCTATAGAGAAATTTCTTCTACTGTAAAAAGGACACTATAAATGGGCCAGCAGGAAGAAAGAAATGCTGAACCTGAGATTCCTTAAAAGTACAAGATCAGAGACCACTAAGCCAGAATCTTTAAAGGGGGCTAAAGTGGTCCCAGATTAATACCCAACTCATTTTTTAAATTTTTATTTTTTTTTGAGGAAACTCCATATTGCTTTGCACAGTCACTGCACCAGTCTGCATTCCCACCAACAGTGCACTAGGGTTCCCATTTCTCCATATCATCTCCAGCACTTTTTTTAAATTTATTGATAGTTGCCATTCTGACCATTGTGAGGTAAAACGTTATTGCAGTTTTAATTGGCATCTCTGATTAGTGACCTTGAGCATTTTTTCATATGTCTATTGGCCATCTGCAAGTCCTTTTTGGATAAGTGTCTATTCAGGTCCTTTGTCCATCTTTTTTATAGGATTACTAGAGGCCCAGTGCACGAATTTGTGCACAGGTGGAGTCCCTCAGCCTGGCAGGCGATTGGGGCCGATGGGAGCCAGCCTGGGGGAGGGTCCGTGGGAGGTTGGCTGGCTGGGGGGAGATACCACAGGAGGCTGGCCGACAGGTGGCAGGGGGGAGGGGGGCGGAGGGACCATGGGAGGTTGGCCAGCTGCAGGAGGTTGGCTGGCTGCGGGAGATTGGCTGTGGGAGCACACTGACCACCAGGGGGCAGCTCCTACATTAAGTGTCTGCCCCATGTGGTCAGTGCGCATCACAGCGACCGGTTGACCAGTCATTCAGTCGCTTAGGCTTTTATATATACAGATTTGTCTTCCTGGTGTTGAGTTATATAAGTTCTTTATATATTTTGGAGATTAACTCCTTATCTGATGAATCATTGGCAAATATGTTCTCCCATACAGTGGGTTCCCTTTTCATTTTGTTGATGGTTTTGTTTTGTTGTGGGGTTTTTTTGTTTTGTTTTGTTTTTGCTGTGCAGAAACTTTTGAGTCTAATGCGGTCCCATTTGTTTCTTTCCCTTCCCCTTGGGGACATATTGGCAAAAATATTGCTCTGAGAGATGTCTGAGATTTTACTGCCTATGTTTTCTTCTTGGATTTTTATGGTTTCACAACTTACATTTAAGTCTTTTATCCATTTTGAGTTTATTCTTGTGTATAGTGTAAAGTCATGGTCTAGTTGCTATTTTTTCTCATGTTGCTGTCCAATTTTCCCAGCATCATTTGTTGAAGACTGTCTTTACTCCAGTGTATGCTCTTCCCTCCTTTGTCAAATATTAATTGAGTATAATGGCTTGGATTGAATCCTGGATTCTCTGTTTGGTTCCGTTGATTTATATGCATGTTCTTGTGCCACCCAGGCTATTTTGGTTACAATGGCTTTGTAGTATAATTTGATATCTGGTATTGTGATCTCTGCAACTTTATTCTTCTTTCCCAAGATTGCTGAGGCTATTTGGGTTTTGTTTTTTTTGTTGTTGTTGCTGTTCCATATAAATTTTTGGAGTATTTTTTCTAGGTCTGTGAGATATGCCATTGGTATTTTATAGAGACAGTGTTTATAGATTGCTTTGGGTAGTATGGACATTTTAATGACATTAATTCTTCCAACTCATGAACATGGTATGTGCTTCCACTTGTTTGTATCTTCCTCTATTTCTTTTTTCAGTGACCTATAGTTTTCCAAATATAGGTCTTTTACCTTCTTGGTTAAGTTTATTTCTAGGTATCTTTTTGTTGTTGTTGTTATTGCAATGAAAATGGGATTGTTTTTCGTGGTTTCTCTTTCTGAGAGTTCATTATTGGTGCATAAAAATTCCACCAATTTCTGGGTGTTAATTTTATATCTGCTGCTTTACCAAATTCATTTACTTTTATTTGTTATTAATCCTCACCCGAGGATATTTTTCCATTGATTTTTATAGAGAGTGGAAGAGAGGGGGAAAAACAGAGTGAAATGTCGATGTGAGAGAAACACATCGGGTTATTGGCCTGGGTGGGGGAGAAGCCCACAACCAAGGTACATGCCCTTGATCAGAATTGAATCTGGGACCCTTCAGTTCACAGGCCGATGCTCTATCCACTAAGCCAAACTGTCTAGGGCCAAATTCACTTATTAAATCTAGTAGATTTTTTGTGGATTCTTTAGGCTTTTCTATATATAATATCAAGTCACTTGTGAATAATACAGTTTTACGTCCTCCTTTCCAATCTGGATGCCATTTATTTATTTATTTAATTCTCATCTGAGAATATTTTTTCCATTGGTTTTTCAGACCGAGAAGAAGGGAGGGAGTGTGGGAGGGACAGAGAGAGAAAGAGAGAGAGGGAAAGAAAGAGAGAAACATCAATGTGAGAGAGAGAGACACATCCACTGGTTACCTCCCACATGTGCCCCAACAGGGGGCAGGGAGCAAACCTGAAACCGAGGTATGTGCCCTTCACCAGGAACCAAACCCACAACCCTTTAGTGTGCCAGCCAATATTCTAATTACAAAACCACATCAGCCAGGGCAATTATTGGCATTTTAATTATGATGTGTCTTGGTGTGGGCCTCTTTGGGTTCATCTTGTTTGGGACTCTCTGTGCTTCCTGAACATGTGTGTGACTTTTTCCTTCACTGGGTTAGGGAAGCTTTCTGTCATTACTTTTTCAAGCAGGTTCCCTTTCCCTTGCTCACTTTCTTCTACTTCTGGTACTCCTATGATACATATGTTGTTACCTTTCATGTTGTCCCAAAGCTCCCTTAAACTGTTCTCCTAATTTTTTTTTTAATCCTCACCTGAGGATATTTTTCCATTGATTTTTAGAGGGAGTGGCAGAGAGAGGGAAAGACAGAGAGAAATATTGATGTGAGAGAAACACATCAAATAGTTGCCTTCTGCATGAGCCCCAACCAGGGCCTGGGACGGGGAGGAGCCTGCAACCAAGTACATGCCCTTGAACAGAATTGAACCTGGGACTCTTTGGTCTGCAGGCCGACGTTCTATCCACTGAGCCAAACTGGCTAGGGCTGCTTTTTCTGCATTTATTGAGATTATCACATGATTTTTATGCTTCATTTTGTTAATGTGATATACCACATCTTGTGATTTGTGAATGTTGAACCATCCTTGCATCCCTAGAATAAATCCAACTTGATCATGGTGTATGAACCTTTTAATATATTATTGAAATTGGTTTCCTACCATTTTGTTTAGAATTTTTAAAAAAATATATTTTATTGATTTTTTACAGAGAGGGAGAAGGATAGAGAGTTAGAAATATCGATGAGAGAGAAACATTGATCAGCTGCCTCCTGCACACCCCCTACTGGGATGTGCCCACAACCACGGTACATGCCCTTGACTGGAATTGAATCTTGGACCCTTTAGTCCGCAAGCAGATGCTCGATCCACTGAGCCAAACCAGTTAGGGCTTTGTTTAGAATTTTTGCATCTATATTCAACAGGGTTATTTATCTGTAATTTTCTTTTCTTGTGGGGTTGTCTGGTTTTGTTGTCAGGGTAACACTGCCATTGTAAAATGATTTTGGGAGTGTTCTCTTAGCTTTTAGTAGAGTTTGAGAAGAATGAGTATTCTTTCTATTTTAAATGTTTGTTAGGATTCACCAGTGAAGCTATTTTTTGTTTGTTGGGAGATTTGATTATTGATTAAATCTCCTTACTCATTATTGTTCTGTTCAGATTTCCTATTTCCTCATGATTCAGTCTTGGTAGGCTATATGTTTCTAAGAATTTATCCATTCCTTCTAGGTTGTCCAGTTTTGGATGTATAATTGTTCATAGTCTCTTATAATCCTTTGTGTTTCTGTGGTATCAGTTGTAATGTCTCCTTTTTCATTTCCAAATTTATTTATTTGAGTCTTCTATTTATTATTCAGTCTTGCTCAAGGTTTGTATATTTTGTTTATCCTTCCAAAAAGTGGCTCTTAGTTTCATTGATACTTTCCTTTTCCTTTTTACTCTATTTCATTTATTTATTTATTTATCTGTATAATTAAAGTTTATTTACTTTTTATTAAAGTTTATAAACTTAAAGTTTATTTTATAGACAGAGAAATACTTTTCTGTTTCCTGGCCAAGGGAGGCAGATCTCTCCAGACAACAAAAACCAGTGCATAGCTCTGGGGATATATACACGTGCATGGTGGCTAAAGCCCCTTCACCAAAGTGTGTGTCTCTCTGTCTGTACCCTGCCAAAATAAATGGGGTATTTTGACTTTCACAGAAAGTGCTGGCTTGTCTTGGTCTGTACTGAAGCAGTGCAGCCCTCCATAGCATGTGTTTGGCGGTTATGGCTTAAATGTGTGATTAGATTGTGCTTTTTTCTTGAGCAGGGACCGTGCGTGCTCCATGCTCACAGCATGCTCTCTAAGTTCTCTTTAGACAGAGCGTCAGCTGCTACTTCAGCCTGGTTCTCAGATGGTGTGTAGGAGTCCTGGTACTCTTGAAGCAGTTTACTACCTCCAGGTGATTGAACTGCACAGCATCGTCCAGGGGAATGTTGCCCCACCTGTCCTTGACAAAAGGATTCATTTTTCAAGCATCAATCAGAAATTTAACAACTTCAACGTGTTCTTTAGCTGCAGCAATATGCAGGGCTATGCGGGAGTCATAGCCTTTCTGTTCCATGTCCATGGCTGACAGGCAAAACTTCAAAAAGCTGAGACATCCCCATTATAGGCAGCAAATAACAGGTTTACCACAGTCTTGTTCTGGAAAACAGATCATACCCACTTGAGATTAATTGTGACTTTGAGCCCACCCATGCCCAGCTCCAGCCCATGACGCTCCTCCCTGGATGTTTAGCCAAGGGTATTCTGAAATATTCTTAGACGCCACCTGGGATCTTCCTTACCCTAACTTCTCCCCCTTACACGCCGCGGATCTAACTTTCGCGCACAGTGCCTCAGGTTGTCATAGTTGTGGAAATTGAAGAGAGACATCAACTTCTGGCAGAAACTGATGCCCCTATGGCTGTTCCCCAGCTTGTCCAGTGGAGGTGAGAGACACATCATTCCCATGACATTGCATACCATCAGGAGAATGGCTCTTGACACAGCTGACTTGGCTGGCAGGCCCATGCAGAAGGAAAACTGGCCTGAGAAGTCATATATGCCGCAGGAGTGCAGGAGGCTGAGGATGTTGCACACTGCTTCAGCGCTCAGCATGCTCTCACCTGTGATGGGCCAGATCCAACCACTGGCCAGGGTGGCTGCCATGACACTGCCTGTTTCATAGCTTACCTCCACGGAGCACAGCTGGAAGTAGAGATCTAGGGCAGCTATCATGTCTACCCCCTTAGGAAAGTACTTCTTTTCCTTTAGATAATAGCCGACGGCATAATTCTGATCCCATTTCCTTCTCTGACTGGAATGTGGCATTGCTGAAACCCACGTATTCATTTCTAGCCATTTTGTTCAGATCTTGCAACACAAAATCAAACTTCTCTGCATTATTACAGTCCATCTTGATCAGGGAGCTTATGACAATGGCTCCAGTATTGGCCATGGGGTTAGGGGAGATTCTTCCCTCATTGAGGGAGAGCTTGTTGTAGCGCAGGCCACTGGGCTTCTTGCTCCCAAACTGGTGCACATAGTCAGTGCCTAGATGGCATAGGTGAGGGGCTTGACACAGGACTGGAGGCAGAAGGGGAACTTTGTGTGGCCCACGGATGCCACTCTCTGACAAATCACTGCCGCTGACCATCCATAGTACACAGGGAGACGTTCCACAGGTATGGATGGACTTAGCCAGCTGAGGGATGTAGGCTGCCACTTTGTCTCCAGTGAACTCTCTGGCATCCTCAAAGATGCGATCCACATGGCAGTTGAACTCCTCAAAATCAGGAATGACAAACTTCTTTCAGAATGCCTGGGTCAGGAGCACAATGTTGCTGCTCACACACTTTTGGAAGAGATCTCGGTCCAAGAGGCCACCACTGTTGGACTCTAGAACCATGGGGCACATCTGGCTCATGCAATCCCATAGCCAGGGATCTGATGTCTGCAGTCCAGTAGCCTTCAGTGCAGTAGTGAACTTGTGGACAGGGATTCACTCCTGTCCTTCAGCAACAGTGTAGAAGAGCAGATCACCCAAGCTGGACAGCATGCCACTCTCTGATGAATCACTGTCCTGCAAATCTTACTAATCCTGGTGCTGCAGCTGGTGGCTATGCATCGTCTCCCTGCCCTGCGCTGCAGCCTCACGGAGATGGTGCCAGATGCCCTGCCAAGGAGGGGGCTCTGGCTCAGATGACCCCTGCTCAGCGCATTCTGCAGAGCCTTCATAGAGTGCATCCCCCCAGCATGTCACCCATTCTGACAGAGCACCCAGGGCATCTCTATTTCATTTATATCTGCTCTGTTCTTTATTATCCCTCTAATTGCCTCTAGTCTCAGCCTTTTACAATCTGTTTTCTGCCTCTGGATCCAGAATAAACTTTATACAAGAACATTTGATATCATTTCCTTTTCATAATCCTTTATTGGCTCTCCTCAGGAAAAAAAAATCCAAAAATTTTAATATATATTATAAGATCCATTACTCTCTTGGCCCTGGTTTATCTTTACAAACTCATCTCTAGTTTTCTCCTCATCACCTGGATCCCCACTCTCACCCCAGGGTGAGACTGAGAGGTCTGGCTACACTGAACCACTACACAACCCTAAAGTTTTCCCTCTTTATTTCTTTTTCTCTCTGCCTCTGTCCCATCCTATTGTTTTTCTCTCTGTATCTCTTCCTCTTTTCTCTGGCTCTTTCTCTCTCCACCTCTCTCTTTTTCTATTCATCCCCTCTCTCTACTCCCACCCGCACCCCCATGGCTCTTAGAAAAATGACTTTAATGTATTAATTAACAAAGCATAGTACTTTCAAATAACATAATGAAGTTGGTGACCACAATTTATATGTAAAGACAAAAGCTGAGTTTTGGATCAAAGTAGATTAATATTGTTTCTTCTGGTTAATACCCCTTGGTCCTGAGGACGCAAAATGGTTTGGCTGTGGCAGCCTAATATCCTTTCTTTGGAATTGTAACTGAGAACTTACTCCACATGTACTTGATATTAACCTTAACTGAGTTACAGATTTTTTAAAGTCTCATAAACAAAGTATCTAATATAACAGTAAGTATTTCTTTTGGTATTTGAAGGAAATATTGAAATACTACCTCATTTGAAGAATTTTCCTGGGAACTTGACACAGGAACAATTTCATCTGAATTAACACAGTTGCTGACATTTGGAAATAGTTCGTCCAAAGATGATTTTTGTACTGAGGACAGATCAATCTATAAAAGGATATATTACTCTTTTGTAGAAGTTAAATGTTGCAAAACCAGTTATTTTTAAATAATTAAAGGGAAATTGAAATATACTATTTCATTAGAAGCTTTGTGACATAGAACTTGACATATGAACAATCTTATCTGAGTTAATATAACTGCTGACAGTTTGGAAATAGTTCTCCAAAAGATGCAAGCTCAACTGGGGAGAAATAAATTTATAAAGAAGATTATAATACTCTTTAGCTTTCAAGTTATTATTTAAATAGGTATTTTATTAGCTTCAGTATCGTGTGATTTTTTTTCTTATTCTTCATCCAATATTCATAAGGGACCTATTAATTGAAATCTATCTACCCTTTCTGTGAGCCAAAAGACTGAGATAGACAGTCAAAGAAACAGAGTCAGAGACAGAAAAGGACAGATAGAGAAATCAAGACAGGTTGGTGCTACAGTATTCTAATCTTCTTTACTTTAAGTATAGCAATATATAGAATACTTCCAGTGAAAGTATGCTTGTGCAATGGCAAAATAAAAATACTATTGTCTGTGTGCAATATCCTCCTGGGGTGACAGAAACAGAATAAAGGGGAGCAAGAAAATAGATTCTATATGTGCAAATACTAATACTTACCTCTAAACCAGCTGTTTGCGAAGTCGGAGTACTTGTTAACAGGCCTCTGCTTTTCTTATCAAGAATAGTGGGGTTTGTGTTCTATCAATGTTTTGTGAAATAGGGGATTGAATAGCAGGAAGAAATAAACTACTTTAATACTGTAAAAATGCAATTTAAAATTAGTATACTAAATCATAATATATTATACTAATAAAAATTTAATCTGCTAATTATATTTTTAAACCATTAGACAGGTAACTAAAGAATTTTCTGGCTTGAGCTAGGTCAAACAACTCCCAAAAAAACTTTATGTGGTGCAACAACTATTTGAGAATACTTTGGCTGAAATCACTACTAATTTAGGAAGAAAAACTAATTAAAGTTTTCAATTATGAGACGGTGCTTTGATTATCTTTGTTAACTCCTAAGAAAGATATTTTACTTATAGCAGTTTTTTAATTCCTATTATATACTGGAATTTATGGAAAGGGATTATAAATTATTTCTGAAGCTGTTAAAACGTGTAGCAAGGACACTTGATTTAAAATACACACATTTGAATGCATATAGATACTTTCATTTATGGAACATCAAAGTTAAAGAAAGTACAAAGTAGAATACAGACTAATTTTCTATTTCTTTTTTTTCATTTTCTATTTCTTGAAGATGCAGAGGCAAAGAGACAAATTAAGAGTGAGAGACAGAGAAGAGAAAGAAACAGGATTAGAGGCTAAAGAGTTTAAGAAAGAGAGGAAAGGACTGTTAGAAGGATAGAGAGAGAGGGGAGGAAGGAAAGAAAAAGAGAGAGAAAAGAGAGGAGGAGGAGGAGAAGGAGGAAGAGGAGGGAAGGAATAAGGGGGGAATTCGGAGGTGGGGAGGAGAGAAGAAGAGATAGGATGGGGAGATAAAAGACAGAGAGAAAGAAAAATAAAGGCAGATGAAGAGGAAAGAGGGCGGGAGAAGAACGGCAGATAAGGCAGAGAACAGAGACTGAGCAGAAAAACTGAGATTGATAGTAAAAGAAAGAGTCAGAGACAGAAAAGAACACATACAGAGAGATCAAAGCAGGCCTGGGAGGAAAGAGAGACAGAGCTTGAGACTGAGAGACAAAACCAGGAGAGCAAAGACAAAGAAACAGTGACAGAGTCAAAAAGAGAGAAGATAGGAAGTTTCCTTTCTAGCCATCAACTGTCTTTCAATTCTTAGATTCCATGAAACAACCATATCCCTCAGATAAATGTCTAAATAGGTGTCTATTATATGCTGCCAAGTCTGGAACACAAACTCAGAGTTAAAACTTGAACAGCATAGGAAAGTTTATTAGATTTTTTTTCCTTTATTTCCTCTTTGCTTTCTTTCAGGATTAAAAATTTCTGAAACTGCCAGCATGGCTCAGTGGTTAGAGTGTTGGCCCATGCATTGGAAGGTTTTGGGTTTGATTCCAGTAAAGGGCATATACCTGGGTTGCAGGTTTAATCCCCAGGCCCAGTCAGGGTGGGAGAAGGAGGCAATCAATCGATGTGTCTCTCTAACATCGATGCTTCTCTCTCACTTATCCCCTGCCCCCTTCCCTTCTACTCTCTCTAAAAATCAATGGGAAAAAATATCCTTGAGAGAGGGCTAACACGGGGGAAAAAATAACACTCTGAAAATAGTTGTTTGTTCAAGATATAATCTGGAATAGTTCATTAGAAATTTTTTTTTATCAAAATAATAAGAACAAGCCCAGCTGGTGTTGTTCAGTGATTGAATGTTGACCCATGAACCAGGAAGTCATGGTTCGATTTCTGGTCAGGGCACATGCCCAGGTTTCAGGCTTGATCCCCAGTAGGGGGGCGTACAGGAGGCAGCCAATCAATGATTCTCTCTCATCATTCATGTTTCGATCTTCCTCTCCCTCTCCCTTCCTCTTTGAAATTAATAAAAAAAATAATATACATATACGTATATAAATGTTAAAAAATAATAAGAACAAAAATGTATGAGCATATTTACCTGGTACACTGAATATGACAGCTCTCTAATTTATTAGCTATATAATCTTTTAATTTTTTCATCTGAACAATAATGATTATTCTACCCACTAGGGACTACTGTGCAAAGGTTACAAATAAAACATGTATAGAGAACCTCTGGTGCTTGGAGAGTAGGAGATACTCAATGATAGCTGTTATTACTATTACTGTGGCAGCCATGTAGGTGCTCTGCTCAGACCTTGAACAAAGAACCTGCTGGTCCACTGCAAGGAGTGCAGCTAGCTCTCAGGCCACTGCAAGAAGTGCAGCTAGCTCTCAGGCCACTGCAAGGGGTGCAGCTAGCTCTTAGACCACTGCAAGGGGTGCAGCTAGCTCTTAGTCCCCAGCGACAGCATATTTAGGATCTGCTTCAGTTTTCGGGCTGAGGCCATTATCTTTTCAGACAAACCTCAGCCAACGTCTGAGCACAAAAGCCCAACACAGGATTCCTATAACGGCAATCTTTGCTCCAGACCGCCCCACTGGGAGAGCTTCTGTCAGATCTACAGTGAAGACTGAGGCTCTCTTCCTTGGTACTGCCTACGGAGGTGGCAGCCATTTCCTACTCAGCACCATGGCTGCCCTTAGGCCCTTGTGAAAACCAAGATCACCAAAAAGAAGACCAAGAAGTTCATCTAGCACCAGTCATACCAATATGTCAAAATTAAGTGTAATTGATGGAAAACTAGATGCATTGACAATAGGGTGCAGAGAAGATTCAAGGGCCCGATCTTGATGCCCTTGGTTATGGGAGCAACAAGAAAACAAAGTACAGGCTGCCAAGTAGCTTCCTGGTCCACCACATCAAGGAGCTTGAAGTGTTGCTGATGTGCAACAAATCTCACTGTGCTGAGACTGCTCACAGCATCTACTCTAAGAACCGCAAAGCTACTGTGGAGAGTAGCCCAGCTGGCCATCAGAGTCACCAATCTAATGCCAGGCTGTGCATTGAAGAAAATGAATAGACCGATTGTGTGCACATTGTATTTGTGTTAATAAAACCATGAAATTCTGGTATTAAAAAAAGAGACTGAGGCTACTCCTGCCCAATCCTGCTTCCTCGCTGCTTTCATTTCTCATGTATTACCTGCTCCAATACACCATATGAACTCTTAATTCTGTCTGAATATTTTTGTACCAAGTGACATAATTGTCAACTATCAGTCCAATTACAAAACATTTACCTGTATACAGCTGTAAGTATAGCACCTCTGCATTTCCCCCTAGATTTGTTAAGAAATTATGCATATCTAAATCCCAATAAGTACATTTTCTTTTCATAGTTTTTTCAGGAAATAGTAAAAGACTAGTGCTTACCAATGCAGGTTCCAGCGGCTGAGACAGGAGAACTCTGGTAACTGATTTACCACCTGCATTGCTTTCAAGAACAGACCTCTGTTGAGATGATGGAACCTTGATTTTTAGAAGAGAGCTTAACTTTGTTTGAAAATTTGTGTCTTTAGGCTCAGGATCTTTTCCAGGCTGAAACAAATTCATAATCATGAAATACCATCCACAGGCTATAAAAAAAAATGTGTAGCACTTCTCAGATGTCTTATTTTTGTTGTAAGCTATAATAATAAAAGTGTAATATGCTAATTAGACTGGAAAGCCAAATGGCCTTCTGGACATCCTTCCGGATGAAGCCACAGTGGTTAGGGGCAATCAGGCAGGCAGGAGAGCAGTTAGGGGTGATCAGGCAGGCTGGTGAGTGGTTGTGGGGGATCAGGCAGGAAGGCAGGAGAGTGGTTAGGAACCAGCAGTCCTGGATTGCGAGAGGGATGTCCGACTGTCAGTTTAGGCCTGATCCCACAGCGGGACTGCCAGACATCCCCGAGGGGTCCCAGATTGCGAGAGGGTGCAGGCCAGACTGAGGGACCCCCCTGCCCCTGCACAAATTTCGTGTACCGGGCCTCTAGAATATGTTATAATTGTTACAATTAAGATATATATTATCCTATTATATATCCTCTCAATTTGAAAAAAGTTTAAACTTAAAATCTTTTTTTAAATTTAAGATTTTCTAGCCTGGCTGGTGTGGTTTAGTGGTTGAGCATTGACCTATGAATCAGGAGGTCACGGTTTGATTCCCAGGCAGGGCACATGCCTGGTTTGCGGACTCCATCCCAAAGTAAGTGGCGTGCAGGAGGCAGCTGATCAATGATTCTCTCACATTATTGATGTTTCTATCTCTCTCTCCCTCTCCCTTCTTTTCTGAAATCAATAAAAAAAATTTTTTTTTAAGTAAGATTTTCTATACAATATATTTAAGGAAAAAATATGTTGCAAGACAAAATGGTTTTCAATATACTCAGCTCAAAAAATTTCCCTACCACATTTAAGGCAACATCTCCCAAAAAGTGTTGTTAAAAGAAAACAAATGATAATTAGATCTATTGCTCCATATTTAAAACTAAGTCTTAGAGAAAACATTAAATATGTCTTCATTATGCAATAATCATCATCCACGATCCTTCTCCTGTCATATTCCTTCCTTTTCTACCACCATCCATCATTATAAATACTTTTTTATCCCATTCTCTTTATAAATATTTTCTTATCCTTTCTCTTTCCTAAAACTCAAATATTCTTTCCTCAGCTGTGTTTAATCCATCAATGAGTCCATCAAAGGCATTCTTCATTGCTGCTATAATGTTTTTAATATCTAGAATTTCTTTTTTGTTTTTGATCTCTATAATTTATTTTTTTTATTCTTTCCTAGAATTTCTGTCTCTCTGCTCATACTATCCATCTATCTGTTCTTGGATGTTGGTTACTTTTTTCCACAATGCCCTTAGTATAATAATCATACTTATTTTAAATTTATTTTCTGATAATTCTAACACTCCTGATAACTCTGGATCTGATGTTGTCCAGTCTCTTCAAACTGTGTGGGTTTTATGTTTGTTTGTTTGTTTACCTTTAGCATGCCTTGTAATTATTTGCTAAAAAGTGGACATGATGTACTGGGTAATAGGAACTGTGGTGAATAGGCCTTTAGTAGTGTAAGATTTGGGGGGCCAGGAAGCAATCTATAGTTTTGCGATTAGGTCTTAGTTTTTTGTCTAGCTTGTGCCCCTTGACTGTGAACTTCACCAGTGTGTCTGTTTTTTCTCCCCTTATGTGAGACAGCATGGCTAGAGGAGACTGAAGTTATGTATTTCCATTTTCCCACTGTGGAAGGCTAGAGGGAGCTAGAGTTGAGTATTTTCCTTCCCCAACTTGGGAGGATAGAACTGGTTATTTTCCTTCTCCTAGAAGGGCTCTGATGATACCCTAGCAACTTAGGCTCTAGTGAAGTACTTTCTCCTGAGGGCAGGCTCTGTTAAGAAAAACAGAATAGCCTAACTGCATGGCTCAGTGATTGAGTGTCGACCTATGAACCAGGAGATCATGATTAGATTCCCGGTCAGGGCACATACCCAGGTTGTGGGCTCGATCCCCAGTGGGAGACATGCAGAAGACAACCAATCAATGATTCTCTCTCATCATTGATGTTTCTCTCTCATTGTTGAGCTCTGGGAGGTAAAACTCACAAAAGTGTGAAGGGCACCTGATTACTGGTTCCCCCTTAAGTTTTTTAAAATATGTTTTTATTGATTTGAGAGAGAAGGGAAAGGGATAGAGATAGATACATTGATGAGAGAGAAATATCATTGATTCATCACTGATTGGTGCCTCCTGCATGCTCCCTACAGGGGATCAAGCCTGCAACCTGGTCATGTGCCCTGACAGGGAATTGAACCATAACCTCTTGGTTCCTAGGTCGACACTCAAACACTGACCCACACCGGCCCAGCCCCCTTAATACATTGTGGATGGATCACGAGAATTCTCGCTTCATATTACAGTGTTTTACAAAGTATCATACTTTAAAAAATGTATTAGCTTGTAAGAATATGTAATAAATAACTTCAAAATGCAATGGGTATTTAATTTTAAAGTGTGCCTTTAATGTTTATGTAAAACGTTTTTTGACCTCCTTCAATAGAAATTTATCTGGCCACTGGGTAAAGCTAGCAATAAAACTACTGGCCCTCAATGTGTTAAGTTTTCAATTTTCAGAGTTGTCCACACTGAACTTCCAATAATTTATCAATCATGTTTTTGTTTTTCCTACCCCAGCACTGGTTCTCAAGGAGGTTTCTGTTCATGTGTTTTTGCACCAATAAGTTGTGATTCTCTGTATCCACCTGTCTGTCTTTCCAAGTTTTGGTGCAGAAGTATGCCCTGTGACCTTATTTGATGGATCAAAAAATGAGTTGTTGATTTTTCAGTTTGTTCAGGTTTTTACTTGTTGTTAGGACAGAGTGGTGACTTCTAAATTATTTACATCCTGGACTGGAAATTAGAAGTCTTCCAACTTTTCAAAAATTTTTATAAAACTGGACCTCCAAGTAGCATTTAACATTGTTGACTACTCCCACTTTCAGGAAAAAACTATTTTCTTGGCTTCTATGATACCATATTCTGCGTATTTTCCTCCTTCTCTCTGTTCACTCTTCCTTTTCTACCTGAATGTAGATTTTTCCAAGGATTGATCCTGGACCCCTTTCTCTTATGAACTCTATATTCTTTCTCAGGTGATTTTATCCATTTCCATGAACTTAATAGTATTTATAATATTATACACTCCTCTGCTGTTTTCCTGCCTTACACATTTAGAGCCAATGGCTCTTCCAACATTTTCATCTTTGTGTGTCCTCAGACCTCCTGCCTTTCCTATCACATTAAATAGCACTTTTATCCACCAAAGCTGCTTAAGACAGAAATCTAACAGTCTTTGTTGATGCCTCTCACTCCTTCATCCTCTATATTCAATCCATGAACTTTATAGGCAAAATTATCTTGAGTTCATGCATATTTCTTGTCCTCCCTATATCCTAGTCACTGTATACAATGACATTATGGTGTATTGGAAAGAGTACAGGTTTTAGATCCAGAAAGACCTGCCACAGCTTCTTAAACATATTGGTTAACATGTAAACCTCATTTTTCTCAGCTATAAAAAGGTAAAAACAAAGCAAGCAAACAAAAAGCTTACCTGATAGGAATGCATAAATAGAGATATAATTAATGAAAAGTGCTTAGAATAAAGCTTAGCATAGAGTAGCCATGTAGACAGTAGCTCCTGCTATCTAAATAAAGTCCAAAGACCTGTAGATTCCAGGCCTAATAGAGGAATTCACACATATTCCTCAGCCTAAAGCACTGCTCTGGCTACATAGCAAATGTCTTATTGATTTAATGATTAATAGACATCCAATTATCCAAAATGAAGTTGGAAAAATTATAAATTTTAATTAACTTCCATTAAACTTATATATGTTATATACTCATGTAACAATAATGTAATATAATTGCTAAACTCAAAAAGTGTTTTGAATTATTGACTTAAATAGCTGAAAATTATTCCTATAAAAGTGTTGGTTAAAAATATGTCCTATGTTAATAAAATTTACAGTTTATATAGTTATTCTGCATCAATACTTGCTTTTTTCTTTGTTTTTTCAGGTGTTAAAGGGTAAGTTTTCTCAGCAAGTACTTCACAAGCTGCATTATCTACAAATAAAAACATACTTTACAATTTTAATTATTTAACTTATCATTCACTAAAAGTACAGAAAACTCAAATATGAAAAACACTAATAACTGACTTTCTAATAATTTTAGAAGAAAAAATATATATATTTATTTCACAGAAGTAAATAAACTCTATATAAAATGCTGATGGAAAAGTTGCAGTAGAAAGAAAGAGTCTGGCCTGGCTGGTTTGACTCAGTGGATAGAGCATTGGCCTGGGGACTGAAGGGTCCTGGGTTTGATTCTGGTGGAGGGCACATGTCTGAATTGTGAGCTCGATCCCCAGTAGGGAGAGTGCAAGAGGCACCAATCCATGATTGTCTCTGATCATTGACGTTTCTCTCTCTCACTCTCCCTCTCCCTTCCTCTTTGGAATCAATAAAAATATATTTTAAAAAAAGAGAGAGCCTGAAAATCTCAGGAAAGTGGAAATGGAAGGATAATTAATGAAGAATTTTAATTACATACACTTTCTCTACTTATTGAAATGTAAATAACTGTTGCAGTCAGTTTCCTCTGATGTCTGGTAATATCAGTGAATGAAAGTTTGAGGAGACAGGATTTTCATAATTTCAAACTATCTTTTTCTAAATATTTGTTAACTACAAAGAAAAACTAGTAACGTTATAATGGAGAAAACCAACAGATACCACCTTAATCAAGTATTGAGGTTTTCTCCTGTGGTATGAGAAAAAAGAATGTAAAAACTCACCTAAAATTGCAGAGAGGTTTGAAAACTGTGGTGCCTTCTCTATTGCTACTGCTTTACTGGTATCCAGAAGAGTAGAATTCTTGCATTGCATGTATTCTTCCAACTTGGGACACTCCCAATCTAACAAAGCAGGGAGAAATGGCACAAAACTTTGAACAATAGCACACAAGTGGCAGGTTACCTTTCCTATTTCAGCTTAGGTCCCCAGCCCATGCACAGTTCTGATAACTAACATTTTGGATGAGAAAGAGAAAAAAGACAAGCCTTGGCCTATTCCCATGCTCTAACCCACTTTTAGACTTTTGCCCCAAGGAGATTATTGATCTAAGGGACAGTTAGCACACATGGGAGCTCCTTGTCATATTTTATGTATGTTATACCTATGTCCCATTAACTATCATATCACTAAATAACATAGTGTTATTACTTGATGTCAGTTTTAAACTTTCCATTGACTTCCCACTATGGGAAATTTAGGCTATTGGCAGTGCCCTCTGTAGTCCTGGATGTGTCTCTTGCTTCAACAGTGTTTGGACAGAACAGATCCAGAGATGCCCCTTCTTCCAGCCTTGGGCCACTCTCTAATGTCTTATCCAGTCACCACCTTCAGAGCCACATCTAAGACCAGCCAACACACCGGGTTGTTTTTTTCTACCTTAACTCCTCATTGCTGAACAACCATGAGCTCCCAAATTCAGCAGAATTATTCCACCGAGGTGGAGGCTCTGGTCAACCACCTGGCCAACCTGCACCTGCGGGCCTCCTGCACCTACCTCTCCCTGGGCTTCTATTTTGACCTGATAATGTGGCTCTAGAGGGAGTGGGTCACTTCTGCGAGTTGGTGAAGAAGCCTGAGGGCGTTGAGCATTTCTTGTTATTTATTTATTTATTATTGTTTAAAGTATTACATATATCTCCTTTCCCCCCATTGACCCTCCCAGCCACATCCACCCCTGAGGGCATTCCTCCACCGCCACAGCGTCTGTGTCCATTGGTTATGCTAATATGCATGCATACAAGTCCTTTGGTTGATCTCTAACCACCCCCCCCCACCCCTCACTCCCCTGCCATTTGTCTCTGGATCTATTTCTGTTCATCAGTTTGTGTTGATCATTATACCCCACATATGTGTGAGATCATGTGATATTTATCTTTCTCTGACTGGCTTATTTCGCTTATCATAATGCTCTCCAGTTCCATCCATTTTGCAAATGGTAAAAGTCCCTTCTTTTTTATAGCGGCGTAATATTCCATTGTGTAGATGTACCACAGTTTTCTAATTCACTCATCTGCTGATGGGCACTTAGGCTGTTTCAAATCTTGGCTATGGTGAATTGTGCTGCGATGAATATAAGGGTGCATATATCCTTTCTGATTGGTGTTTCTGGTTTCTTGGGATATAGTCTTAGAAGCGTGATTACTGGGTCAAATGGGAGTTCCAATTCTTAAAGTTGCAAAAAAAGCACAGTGGCCACATTCTCTTCTAGGAGGTGCTGAAGCCTTCCCCAGATGAGTGGGGCAAAACTCAGGATGCCATGGAAGCTGCCCTGGCCTTGGAGAGGAATCTGAAACAGGCCCTTTTGGAGCTGTCTGCCCTGGGTTCTACCAGTGCAGACCCTCATTCTCTGTGACTTCCTGGAGAACCACTTCCTGGATGAGGAGGTGAAACTCATCAGGAAGAGGGGAACCATCTAACTAACATTAGCAGGCTGGCCGGCCCCCAGACTGGGCTGAGTAGTATCTCTTCAAAAGGCTCACCCTTAAGCACAACTAGGAGCCTTTGGAGCCCAGAGGCTTATGAGGGGCCCCTCTGCATTCCCCTGGTGTCTGGCTTTTACCTGAGCCTCTCCCCAAACTACTAGCCATTCTTTTAACCACCCTAAGGCCCTCTCCCATTCATTGAACCAAATGAAACAATAAAGTTTTTTGCAGCAAAAAAAAAAAGAAAAAGAAAAATGAGGCTATTCTCTTTTACATCCCTATTCCCACCTTTCCCATTGTCCTCATATTACTATATCACGTATTTAATTAGATGAACATTCAATGTAGACATTATGGTAACGTCTACATAAAAAACGCTATTTATTCTTGTGGTATACTATGACTACCTTTTGCTTTCCCTGATGTTAATAGAAGTCTTTTTGTTTGCTTAGTTTTCTCTATTTTTCACCTATTTAACCTAAAACTACAAAATCGTATAAATCCATCTTATTTATTCCATTCTCTGATGTTCTGAAGTTCATAATGCTCTATCTTGGTGTTTTTCATGTTGTGGTAGGCTCTTTTAAACCAGAATATTCTTTAAAAAAATTTTTATTGATTTCAGAGAGGAAGGGAGAGGGAGAAAAGGATAGAAACATCAATGATGAGAATCATTGATCGGCTACCTTCTGCATGCCCCCTTTTGGGGGTGGGGCCCATAACCCAGGCATGTGCCCTGACAAGGAATTGAACCATGACCTCCTGGTTCATAGGCCAAATGCTCAACTGCTGAGCCACACTGGACAGGCATTAAGGCTAATATTCCATTAAATGTATAAACTCTATTTTCTTTATGCATTCATCCACCCATAGACATTTAAGTTACTTCCACTCTTGGTTACCTATATATATATATAAGCGCCTAAGCGACCGAACAACCAAAAGACGGGCCAACTGGTCACTATGATGTGCACTGACAACCAGGGGGCAGACGCTCAACACAGGAGCTGCCCCTTGGTGGTCAGTGCACTCCCACAGGGGGAGCACTGCTCAGCCAGAAGCTGGGCTCACGGGTAGCGAATGCAGAGGCAGTGGCAGGAGCCTCTCACCTCTGCGGCAGTGCTAAGGATGTCCAATTGCCAGCTTAGGCCCGCTCCCAAGGAGAGCAGACCTAAGCCGTAAGTCAGACATCCCCCGAGGGCTCCCGACTGCAAGAGAGCACCAGGCCTCTAGTTTTGAATAAATATCCAAAAGTGGGATTACTGGATCATATGGTAGTTCCACTTTCAATCTTTTAAGGAACTTCCATATTATTTTCCATAACAGTTGTATCATTTTACATTCCCATCAAAAGGGTATAAGGGTTCCGATTTCTCCACATCCTTGCCAACACATCTTTTTTAAAATAACCATTCCAACAGATATGGTAGTATCTCATTGTGGTTTTGATTTGCATTTCCCTGATTAGTGATGTTGAATGTCTTTTTATATATCTGTTGGCTAGTTGTGTCTTCTTTGGAGGAAAAAAAAACCTATTCAAGTCCTTTACCCATTTTTAATCATGTTATTTGTGTTCCCCTCCCTACCCCCCAGTTGTAGGAATTTCTTAATATATTTTTTTAATATATTTTTATTGATTTCAGAGACTGGGCAATATGTTTTTGAATACTAATCCCTTAACATATATGAAGTTTGCAAATATGTTTTCCAATTTTGTAGGTTGCCTTTACACTGTTCATTGTTTTGCTGTGCAAAAGCTTTTTTGGTTTGTTTGTATGTAGTTCCAGTTGTCTATTTTTTCTTTTGTTACCTGTGTTTATGGTGTCATATCCAACAAATCATTGCCAAAACCAATGTCATGAAGTTGTCCCGTTTTCTTCTAGTTTTATAGATTTTGATCTTATGTTTACATATTTAATCCATCTTTAGTTGATTTTTGTGTATGGTGTAAGGTTAGGGCCTAATTTCACTTTTTGTATGTGGATATCGTTTCCCAACATCATTTGTTAGACTACTTTTTCCCCATTATGTATTTTTGGCATTCTTGTCAAAGATTAGGTGACTGCATACACATGGATTTGTCTGGGCTCCCTATTCTGTGCTACCTGGTTCATGTCTCTTTATGCCAGTATCATATGGTTACTGTAAAACATAATTTGCAATATATTTTGAAATCAAGAAATTCTGATTTTTCTATCTAGACATTCTGTCCATTATTTGAAAGTGAGGTATCTGAATTCTCCTACTATTGTATTATTTTATTGCCTGTTTTTGCTTTTAGTTATGTCAGTGTATACTTTATATGTTAGATACTCTGATGTTGGGTGCATATTTATTTAAAATTGTTATATGGTCCTAGTGAGTTGAATCTTTTATCATGATATAATGTCCTTTTTTTGTCTTTTGTGATACGTCTTGACTTAATTTCTATTTTATCTAAGTATAGCCACTCTTGCTCTATTTTGGTCAGCATTTACATAGAATGTCTTTTTGTATCCCTTCACTTTCAACATGTGTGTCCTTAAGTCTAAAGTGAGTCAGTCTTTTAAAATCCACTCAGCCACTATCTTTTGATTGGAGAGTTTAATCCACTTACATTTAAAGCAATTATTGATAGCGAAGGACTTACTATTACTATTTTGTTAATTGTTTTTTTGTAGTCCTTTTGTCCTTTTTCCTGTCTTGCCACCATCCTTTACTTTTTATTGATGTACATATTGACATGCTTTGACATCTTTCTATTTTTCTTTTGTGTATCTTCTATAGGTATTTTCTTTGTGGTTACCACGAAACTTAGTTTTAATATAAAACTAATAAAAACTTCAATCATATACAAAAACTCTACATTTTACTTTTCCCCTCATACAGTTATTGCTGTTACAATTTACATCTTTTTACATTGTGTATTAACATATTTTTATAGTTATAATTAAATACCTTCTTTTAACTTTTATACTAGAATTAAGAGAATTACATACCGCTTACAGTATTAACTATTCTGTATTTGTTACATACTTACTAGTGTTTTATGCTTTCATATTGCTGTTTAGAATCTTGTTTCAATGTGAAAAGCTCCCTGCAGCACGTTTTATTAGGCATGTCAAGAAATGATTAACCCCTTCAGCTTTTGTCTGGAAAGGTCTTTATCACTTCATTGTGATTTTAAGGATAGTTTTGCTAGTTATAATATTCTTACTGACAGTTTTTTCATTCCCTACTTTGACTGTATCATTTCACTACCTTCTGGCCTGCAAGGTTTCTGCTAAGAAATATATTTATGGTCTCATGGGGTTCCCATTGGCATATCAAGCCACTTTTCTATTGCTGCTTTTAAATTCTCTTTGACTTTGACAATTTATGTGTCCTAGTGTAGATTTCTCTGGGTCATCTTATTTGAGGTCCTTTGTGCTTCCTAGAATTGAATACACATTTCTTTTCCCAGATTTGGGATTTTGTATCCATTGTTTCTGTGAATAAGCCTCTCTCTGGAATAAATATTTTGACCTGTTTGATTTTTCTCTTCACTCTGAATTCACTAATTCTTTCTTCTGCTTGATCTAGTTGGTTGTTGAATCCTTTTATTAGATTTTTCAGTTCATTTATTATATTCCTTAGCTCTAAGATTTCTGTTTGATTCTTAAAAAGTTTTCTATGCCTTTCTTGGAATTCTCACTACTTTCATGCATTGCTCTCCTGAGCTCACTGAACATCTTTAGTGATGATTATTTTGAATTCTGTTAGATAAGTGAGATGAAAACTTGCATGCTAGACCAAGCTGCTATCTTTGTTTTCATCACCCATCAGTCTTCTAGAGTATGTCAGGTCCCATAAGTACTCTGGAACAGGCAAGACGGTATCCAATCCTTTGGGTAGCTCCAAAAAAATTTAGAATGTTTGATGCATGGTTCAGTCCTTTCCTTTGCTTGCAGGGAGAATCTTGGAGGTAGGGATTTCATGCCAATTATATGGCACCGTGCTGAAAGTGCAGTTTATGGTGGGAGGAAGTCTTGAATTTTTCTCCTGGCTTTGATGTGGCTGGTTTCATGCTTTTCTGAGGTTAAGAAGCCCCTCAACTAGTTTCTAGATTCCTCACAAATGGGATTAGTTTATGTATTGCTGTTGAATTGGTGGGTAGGAGGGTCCATGGCTTCCTATTTCAACAGCTTTCTGATGTCACTCCCATATTTTCCTTGTTTTTATCTCTATGTTTTATGCTAGAGACTCCTCAGAAGTCTGGTGATTCCTAACTCTCTGCTAACATTTAAGAGGGAACACAAAAAGCCTCAATGGACTCTCTGTGGCCTAATTCTAGCTTGCCACAAGGTTGGCTTCACTGTAGGGTGTTCTTGTCAGTTTCATCAAAGTACTACTGTAGTCATTATCTTTAGATATGTTTTTCTAGGGTTGCTCAGATTTCTTAGGAAAGTGCCTTCCATTCTCCTGTCTGGAAGGTTCAAGTCTGGGTACTAGTATTCTGGAAACTGAGCAGAGAAATGAGCTGTTGGGTAGGATGAGAACAGGCATTGGTAAACAGGTCCCACAATTTAGAATGTATAGTTTCATTTATTTTTTTTCTAATATATTTTTATTGATTTCGAGAGGGAGGGAAAGGGAGAGATAGAAATATCAATGATGCATTTATTTATTATTCCCATGTCTACTGGTTGGTTCAGGCAGCTCTGCTTTAGATTCCAGGTGTGCTGATCAATTGGGCAACCCTCTGCACTCTGCAGATTGCCTGGGCCACTCTGCTCTGTGCCGGTTATTCAGGGGTCCCACCGGAGCTAATTAGGATATATTCTTCTCTTGATGGCAAATGTGTAAGAGGACAAGCCGACCATTTAAACATATTTCAAAGATTTGTATATGTTTTACTCACTAATATCATATTGCCAAAGCAAGTCACATTGCCAACTCCAAAGCCAAAGCGTGAAAAGGAGGTTTTGGTGAGGAAGGGAAGTATGCTTTCTCAAAAAGATCATTATTCATTGGAAGATTGTGAACAAAGGAACAATTTCTATAATGGAGCAACTTAAAATTGAGATTATTTTCTTACCTAAATAATCTGATCCTCTGAAGAGTTCAGGTGATGGGAAGCTACTTAAATTCTCTTCAAAACTCTTGCCTTCTATAGAAGAATCTGTGATTGAATAGCTTAGAAGAGAGCTAGAAATATCATGCTGCAAACTTAGTCCTGTAGAATAAACAATCAAAAAGGACAAAATGTTTAAATAGTAAACAGATTCAAAATATTAAGAATTCAAATTTGTAGAAATGTACTTGTAGTTGTATGTTAAGAAAGTAAAATTACTTCTACATACAAATGAAAAAATATACTATTGGTAAACCATTTTATCTTAGAAAATAATTGTTTTTGATGTAGAGAAAATGCATTATAACCCTTTTCCATTTCAAAGTTTTATAACTTATTCCTTCCCTATTTTGGTTCAGTTATAATTCTTGACTCAAAAATCTAAGTTTTATATATAAGTTACCCACTAACTAGCTGAAGAGAAAAAAAGGTGATTCTAGTAATTCCATTCAGAAAATAACGTGCCTAAATGTAGACAAATAAGTCAAAGGAACTGAATAGAGAGCCCAGAAATAGACTCACACATATATGAGCAACTGATTTTTATCCAAGATACAAAGGCAATTCAGTGGAGAAAAAATATTCTTTTAAAAAAAATTATGCCAGAACTGAATACCCATATACAAAAGCAAAACAAAAAATTTGCACTCATATCTTCAATCATATAAAAAATTAACTATTAATGTATCATAGATCTAAATATAAATCCTAAAACTACAATATTTCCCCCAAAAAACAACAAAAAAGAAAAAATCTTCATGATATTGGGTTAGATTTCTTTTTTATTTTTTTATTGATTAAGTCTGTGGTCGGCAAACTGCAGCTCACAAACGTACAGTGTGATTGAAACTTCGTGGTCCATGCGCAGAAGTCGGTTTTCAGCTGGGCGAGTCTATTTTCAAGAAGTACTGTTAATATTTGGCTCTGTTGACTAATGAGTTTGCCGACCACTAGTTATATATGTGTCCTTATCCCCATGTTCCCCCCTGTGCCCCCCACTCATGCCTTCACCCCCCTGTTGTCTGTGTCCATTGGTTAGGTCTATATGCTTGCATATAAGTCCTTTGGTTGATCTTTGATATAACAAAAAGATGAGTCATTAAAACAATAAAATGATAAACTAGACTTCATCAAATTTAAAATTTTCTCTTCAAAAGAGACTGTTAATATGAAAAATAAGTCACAAATTAAGAGAAATGATTTGCAAATGCAATGAATTCAGAATATAAAGAACTGGCCCAACTGGTGTGGCTCAGTGGTTGAGGGTCAACCCATGAACCAATAGCTCACAGTTTGATTCCCGGTCAGGGTACATGCCCAGTTGCTGGGCTTGATCCCCAGTGGGGTACATGCAGGAGGCAGCCAGTCAATGATTCTGTGTCATCACGATGTTTCTCTCTCTCTCTCCCTCTCCCTTCTTCTCCCTGAAATCAATAAAAATAAATGTTAAGTAAAAGAATTCTGAAAACTCAATAATAAGGGGGGAAAAATCTTAGTAAGAAAATGGGCAAAATATTTTAACACAGAATCTCCCAGACTCAGAGGTCTTAAAGTCATCCTTGTGAGAGTGGACTAGAATAAAGAATTTTCCAGTAAATTATTGTGATAGAACTCTTTTCACAGTTAATTTCTATTCATCTCTTTGCATATATAATTTCTACTCTTCTTCAGATATGAATTAAATTGCTATTCCCTCATGGAAGCCCTCCCTAATCTCCCAACCAAAACTCAATTAGTTACACTAAAGTCAATCCCTTTTTTGTAGCACTTATCACAATTGTAATTTACTGGTCTGTTATAAGATGAGGGCCAGAGCCCTGGCTGAAAAAGTCATCTTAGACTAGGAGAAAAACACCTCTTTCACTGAAATGGGAAGACAACAGAGATATAAATTGATGCATATGCTTATAAGAAAGAAAACTGAGGGAGTTCACATCTGACCGTCTTACCTGATACTAGTTCACCAGTTGATGAACTACTGTTAATCTGGAGATCATCAGTCACTGAATCCTATGTGAAATAAGAATTAAAGATAACACAAATTATGAGACTGAGTATTTTTATATTATAATATTGTATCACACTGATTTGGTCATTTTGAAAATGAAAAGCTAATATCAACTTCATATATTAGTTTCATATGTATAATAGATCCTTTTAGCTTATTGATCAGATATAATTTGGTACTTAATATTAAATCTGAAAATAAATATTAAAATACATTATAGACATATCTAGGGAGTCAACAAAATAACTGTCAGTTAACTACTATGGGATAGCCCAGAAACCAGAAGATAAAGGTGAATATCTTTCTGATCCCCTAAGTAGGAAAGGCTTTTTTCCTTATACATATGAAACAAAATAGATCAAAAAATTGACAGCTAAGTCTAAAATACCAGAAATAAAATTAAAGGCCAAAATATATGGAAATATTTGTTATATATGTGTGTGTAAAAGTATAACTATCTTCAGTAAATAATGAACAACTATTTCACAAAAAAGAAACACAAATGGCCAATGAAATAAGAGAAAAAATTCTTACCTTTACTAGCATTCAAAGAAATGGAAAGTGAAACAATATTTCACTTTTCATCTATCAAATTTGGCCTGATCCGTGCAGGCCAGGCCGAGGGACCCCACTGGTGCACGAATCCGTGCACCGGGTCTCTAGTATGCATATAAGATCTTTGGTTAATCTCTTCCTGCCCTCCGCCCTCCCCCATTCCCTCTGAGATTCATCAGTTTGTTCCATGTTTCCATGCCTGTGCATTGAGCGTCTGCCTCCTGGTGGTCAGTGCATGTCATAGCTAATGGTCAAATGGTCACGTAGGCTTTCATATAAATAAATACATATACACACACACACACACACCATCCTATCTAATAAAAGACAAAAAGGGTAATTAACCATACCTCCGCTATGCTTCCCATTGGCTAATCAGCGAGATATGCAAATTAACTGCCAACAAAGATGGCGGCAGGCAGCCATGCAGCTGAAGCGAGCAGGAGGTTTGCTTGCTCCAGTGATAGAGGAAGCCAAGGTTCCCCGCCTGCCACAGCCCGGCTCTAAGCTCCGAAAGCAACAATGCTTCAATTATAGAAGCTAAACAAACCCCAGATACCTGCTTTCAGCCAGC
>NW_006287375.1:1196185-1224458 GCF_000327345.1 Myotis davidii | reverse complement strand
GCACAAATTTTTGTGCACCGGGCCTCTAGTATATATATATTAAGTTTCAGGTAAGATGGTGCTGATTTACCAACATGAATAAAAAAATTTAAACATGATCCAACCTTTGACTCATTGGAAAGTATTTTTCTTGGGACAACAATCGAGGAACACAAAAAACCTTCTGCAGTAAGATATCCACTGATAACTATAACAGCAAAACCTTGGAAACAATTTTAATCCTCCAACTACAGGAAAACAGTTATTCAAATTATAATATATCTGTAAGACAATGCATTATGCAAAACACTAAAAATTGTATCTATATATTTAAATATTTTTATTGTTTTGTGGTTTTTTTTAGAGAGAGAAGAAGGGAGAGGGAGAGAGAGCAACATTGATATGAGAGCAGAACATTGATCTGCTACCTCCAGCATACCCCCTAGCTGGGATCTAGCCTGCTACCCAGGCATTTACCGGGAATCAAACTGGCAACCTTTCAGAATATGGGACAATGCGCAACCAACTGAGCCACACCAGTCAGGGCTAAAAAGCATATTTTTGAAGACTATTTAATGTTAAAGGAATTTACAATAACATAACTTGTAAAATGAAAAAAAGGCACAAAATCAGAATAGGAAGAAATATATAAAAATCAGAAGAAGCTGCTTAAAACACTTGTTGAATACTTTGAATCATCTACAAGGAACACTTAGTAGCTATAATTGGAGGAAAAAGCCTTAAAAAATACTTTTTGCTGAAAATGCCATTCAATAAAAAATAAACAAACATGCTATAGAGAAAATACTGGAACATAACTATCAACTTTAATACTGATATCAGATGAGTCACCAATAATTTTTTATATCCGAGTATCTCCAAACTACTACTACCCATCTTTAAAATACTGAACAGAGTCCATATTAAATGCAGATCAAAAAGTTATATAACATTCTAAAGGTAATGAATCCCGTTTCTAGCCGTTAATGGGAAAACATGAAAATGGCTTTAAAATGTTACCAAACACAAGGGAGTTAGAAACACAAGAAACATCAGAAAGGTTTTATATCTGTCATGCAGAAAATTAGCCAGTGTCAGACTATTCTGAAACTTTTGTCAAGGGAAAGAAAAAACAAAAATGCATGGCTATGAATCTGCCAGAATCAGAAATTCAAGGCTCTGTCTGAAGACACAGCATCAATGTTCATAAAAACATTAAAAAGCTATGTAGTCTCTACTGTACAAAGACCACATTATACTTTCATCTGGAAGTACAGCAGGCACTGCTGGTTTGTCCCTAAGTGTATCCACGGGTCATAGGAGAAACATACATACGCTCAATGGAGCAATCTTCTCATCTTCAGTCTCTTCTTCACTAGTGCTACTTTCCCGCAGGCTTCTCTCTCCTGCAACTCCTACTTGAGAGCTAACAGACAAACAACACGATTAGTTTGCACCATCTGGCCCTGGTTCTCCAGGTCTCTGTTCCCTGTGGCACACCGTTCAGACTCTGAAAGGCTCTTTGGGGGACATCCTTAGGGAAAAGGAAGGAGCAGAGTTGGTGAACTGCACCAATACCCAACTGATGCCATGAATGCTTTCTGGGTGTTTTATCTCACTTGCTTTTAGGTGAGTTGGCAAAATTTTCTCTTTTAAACAGTTATTTTCTGAAGTCAAATTTCTGGGTCTATGTTGTGAGAAGAACGGAATCAGAGTTTCTATTTATTTATTTTCTTCGTTGACTCTGGGAATGAGAGGCTACTGACTGCTAGAAAATTAGGATTGCAGGTTTGAGGAGGAGGCCAGAATGCACAGGGCTGTTCCTCGAGGCTACGCACCTGGGCAGTCCAGGGCTGCTACCGCCCCGCCCACTGCGCTCCGCGTTCTCGGCGATCTTCCGCAGCAGCCCGTGAGCTTTGCCAGGTCCTTTCAGGCCTGAAGGAGGGCAGCTCGTGTCAGGGCGAACGCCTGGAGGCCAGCCTTCTGGCTCCGGGGGTCCCTGGGGGCGAGGCCCAGCTGCCAACTCCCTCCCCAACCCGCACCTCCATGCTCCCACGCAGGCCCGTCTGGCAGAGCTTACGGTGGGCAGCGAGCCATCGGCTCGGACCTGGGAGTGCCTCTGCCATCACCGGTGGGCCGGGGTCTGGCGTCGGGGTCAGGTTGAGCCTCTGGCCGGTCCTCTTCTTGCGGGTGTAGACCCGTAGTGGCCACATTGCCATCCACCCGCAGGCCTCGGGGCCCCTTGTCGTTGCCTTCCTGAGGAACTGCGCTGCTGCCGGAGGGAGTCCCGTCCAGAGGCGCCTGCGGAGCAGCCTGCGAGGAGTACGGGGTAGAAAAGCAAAAGGGCGCACCACCCGGCCCCGCGCTGGACGGCGCAAGGAAAGGAGGTGCCCGCCTCGCTCCCGCCTTTTTATGTCGGCCGCGCCGAGCGCTGAGGCTTCTGGGAAGATGTGTGTGAGAAGGCCGCGCGCTGAGGCTTCTGGGAAGATGTGTGTGAGAAGGCCGTGCTCTGAGGCTTCTGGGAAGCAGAGTGAGAAGGCCACGGGGCGCCTGCCCTCCTGGGAACACAGAGCCCAGGTAGTGGAGCGGGTAGGGGTGAGGGTGGGGGGCGTGGCTTCTGGCCCCTGACTCAGGTCTCTGGCTTCGTGCGGCCCACAGGATGCTTACAGGTCAAGACTTGTTCTTTCTCCAGGAGTTGGCGCAGAGCTGTGGGCCCACTGCCCCGCTGCTCACCTTGTCCACCTGCAGCAATGGAGTGTTAGGTCTCTGAGCACAGGGAGCCTAGTGGTCAGCCTGGCTCAGGGCAGGAGGGGCAGAGGGGAAGGAAAGCACATGAAAGCCTCAGGGACTGTCCTCTTGAACAATCAGCGTCAGTCTTCTGGGGGCCATGGTAGTTGAGAGTTTATCCAAGCATTTGGAAATTTGGGATTCCAGAAGTTTCTTTCCAGGGGCAGGCAGGATCCCTTAGCCCAGTGGTTCTCAACCTTCCTAATGCCGCAACCCTTTAATACAGTTCCTCATGTTGTGGTGACCCCCAAACATAAAATTTTCGTTGCTACTTCATAACTGTAATTTTGCTACTGTTATGAATCATAATGTAAATATCTGATATGCAGGATGTATTTTCATTGTTACAAATTGAACATAATTAAAGCATAGTGATTAATTACAAAAACAATATGTAATTATATATGTGGTTCCCAATGGTCTTATGCAACCCCTGTGAAAGGGTCGTTCAACCCCAAAAGGGGTTGAAACCCACAGGTTGAAAACCGATGCCTTAGCGCCCCTTGTGTTAAGGTGGGGAATTCCACAGGGGATACCTCTCCGGGTTCCTGGGGCTCAGCTCTTTGGCTCTGCCTAATTGGAGGGACATAGGAATGACCTCCCTCTCTCCATACACCCAGATTGAACCATCTGGCTGCATCTAATAAGCATACTGTGCACATAATAACCACCTTTTTTTAAAGAAATATAGTAACACTTTATACTTTTTTCCTATTTTCTTTGTATTTATGTGGATCTTATGATGTAATCACAACAAACATATATTAATTATGGCATTTATTTATTTATTTTAACCAAAGAATTTATATGCATATAGCATAACCCATGGACACAGACAATAGTGTGGTGAAGGCCTGGGGGTGCAGGTACAGGATAGAAGGGGTCAATGGGGGAAAAAAGGGGACATCTGTAATACTTTCAATAATAAAGATAAATTAAAAAACAAAAAATAATAAAATAAAAACCATCTTTTAAAAAAAATGACATTTCACAGTATTAAAAATGACATTTATAGAGATGAAACTCAAAAGTTATAGAATTTCCTGTGATGCTTCAATATTGTGTGACTATAAACACATAAGTAGCCACTATATTTTTATATCACTCTGAATTTTTCAAATCTGCTCGTAGAAAGTCATTTATGACAATCAATTTATAATTAATCCATTAAAACTTAACTTCATAAAGAACAGAGGGTAGTCTTTCTTACCTGATTAGATACAGTGCTTTGAGTCACTGAATCAACACTTATTCAGCACCTTACTCTGTGTTAGGCACTGTGGTAGGTCCGCAGGATAGAGGTGAATTAGAAATGGCCCTTCCATCAAGATCTCACAATTTTGTTGCAGTATAAAATGATGATTGTATTTCAATATCCTTTCTTTAGTGATATCCGTAATATGCTGACAGCCACTCTCTAGTTATAAGCCAAGTCTCCAGGCTCCCCTCTCCCCCTTTCTTACATGACCTTTGGGAGGTCTGGGTCCTGGATGCCCTAGACTGGAAGAAACACTGAAAGAGGAAAACACCTTAAAGCAAAGGTTGATCTGCCCTTTGGTGGCCTCATTCCCTAGAACTCTGCCTTATATTCCTGGAGCTCTGAATCTCATTCACTCAAGTGCCAGCAAGTAAAGATTTAAGGAAATTAATGGCTAGGATTTCAAAACTGGAAATAACCTTTGGTATGATTTCTTGAGCCAAAAGGGTCCTTAGAGATGATCTAGTTGCCCCTCATTATGCAGATGAAGAAACCAGAGCCTAGGGAGGCTCGTTATGAAAGATGGTTAGCATAGGTGGCATGGATCTCCTTGCATTTGGCTTGTCATGCTCCAATTCCTCCTAACACAGTGATGGCGAACCTAAGACAACTCATTTTTTTGGTTGATTTTTCTTTGTTGAATGGCATTTAAATATATAAAATAAATATCAAAAATATAAGTGTTTTACTATGGTTGCAAATATCAAAAAATTTCTATATGTGACACAGCACCAGAGTTAAGTTAGGGATTTTCAAAATGCTGACACGCCGAGCTCAAAAGGTTCGCCATCACTGGCCTAGACTTTCTGCTACAAACTCAAGCAACTCACAGTCTGAGTGGGAGTGGGCGGAGGGACAAGCAACCAGTCAGCCATGTGGCAAGCTTCCAAGAGAAAAGAGTACTTGAGCTGAGTTTTAAGAGATAAATGGTAGGAGTTAAGAGGGATTAAAGGAAAGGGCATTCTACAAAAAGGGGACTATAGGAGGCACAGAAAAACATGATGCTGTTAGGACACTACATAGAAAAAGTAGTTGCCATGATTGCAGCCAAGGCTCTGTGGGGGAAGGGCACGAGAAGAGGTTTGGGGCCTTGTGTGCTGAACCAGGGAGACTGAACTTTATTCTGAAAACTCTGGGAAGTCATTGAAGGACTATTAAGCAGGAGAGTGGCATGACCAGATTTTCAATTTAGAAAGGTCACTGTGACTGAAATATGGATGGCAAAATTTGAGGAAGCTGGGATGGAAACAAAGACTAATTAAGAAAGCACTGTAATATTCCAGACAACAGATGAGAGTGGAGCCAATTACACTAAAAGCTGTGGGAATAAAGAGGAGTGGAGGCTTAGAAAATTTTGAGAAGGCAGAATCTGCATAATTTAGAATGGCAGAACATACCATTTTAAGAAAGTGTGCCTGTTATCTAGTATGTGGGTTAAAGACATTATGGAAATACTGTTTATGGGCCATCATGATGGAAACTTTGAATACAGTTCTTTGTTCCTTTTTTGTGCCATATTCTTTAAAAGTATAAAAGTGATTTAAATCCAGGACACATTTGGTAGCAGCAAATGTACAAAGCAAATGAGAGCCTCTTGGGGGACCATAAGGCTTTGAAGTTTGGGGAGTGTGCAGACTAGTGACATGGCTTGATACTATGTTTACCATAAGTACTACGATTGATGATGACCAAATATACTAACATCATGGGATTATATGATACGAATACATAAAATAATAATTATAAGCAACTTTGAGAAACAAAAAAATCTTTATTTTTTACAAAAGTTTCATAAATGCATTTTATATTTGTTATGCATGCTATTATAACAAAGCAACTAAAATATAACTATAGTTAAGATACTTTTATGCATATTTAAAAAGTAATATTTTAATCTCCTTTTTAAAAATTGAAAGTAGAATAAGCAATCTTCAAAAAAATATCCATTTTTCCCCTCATGCATTTGTTGCAATGACTTAACAAGGAAAATTAAAATAACCAGTCAAATGAATGTTTAAAAGCAACTGTCACCTCATGAAAACCTTTTCAGTTTGGGACCAGGTTTAGAAATGTTTGTATGCCAGGTGTTTATCTATTGCCTCTGGGTGACAACCATGCATATAGTCTAACTGAAGCTTCCCATTTGGGACATTGTCCTCACTTGGAGGCTAATCCCATTCTTACTGCAGTTGATTGTAGATTCACAGAAAGGACTGTGCAGCATACTTGAGAGAAAATTCAGACTACCAGGATCATTTTGTTCTTTCATGTATATGCTCCTTTAAAATAAAAACAGGCAAGAAAATGCAGCAACTTAGCTCAACATATAATTTATCAATTTTATATGATTACTCATTTTTTCCTGAGATAATTAAGCAAGTTTGTAAGTAGTCTGTTTTCATGCAAAAATACATTTTCCCATTCTTTACATTCATTTTGTATTCTAAATAACTAGATCACATTTGTGCTTTATACATTTGGAAAATAAAGAATAATTCATTTTCTTTACTGCAGAAAATTAAGATTATTGGTTCTCCAATGGGTAATACAATCAAGTTAAGTGCCAACTTCAAGTTGCTAAAACATCACCCGACTATAAAAATAGCAATGGAAAGTTCTATTTTTTCTCATGCTTGCAGTTTTACCTAAATTAGGAATGAAAGGTTAACTTGCTCATGTGAGGGAGGCATTATATATATTCATTCATTCCTTGGACTCCTGAGTTTGTGAGTTCCTAACTGTTGGAGCTAGGCCTACACACCACACCTGGTCAGAGTTTCCTCTCACCTGGGGGGAAATCACAGTATAATATAGAGATGTCTTTTATGGCTAAAGGAAAAAAATTGCTGCATATTCTATTTTAAAATATACACAAGATTCGTTTGTAAAATGTGTGAATTACTAACACATTTGAATGAGAAACATAAAAGTGTTTAAGAACATGTTTATGCTTAAGGAATTGATCTCTGTTATATCTTTAGACTTAAATTGGTCTGACATCCATTGTGAAGGTGAATGTCTTAAGTACATAGCTTTTCTCTATGTTGGTTAAAGAGAAATAAAAACGTTTTTCCTCTAAATAAAGTTGGGAAATCTGAAGAAGAATTTTTTCATTAATACATACTGTTTCATTTCTTCTTTATTAAGTTCAGCCGAAGCCGGTTTGGCTCAGTGGATAGAGCGTCGGCCTGCGGACTGAGGGGTCCCAGGTTCGATTCCGGTCAAGGGCATGTACCTGGGTTGCGGGCACATCCCCAGTAGATGTGCAGGAGGCAGCTGATCGATGTTTCTCTCTCATCGATGTTTCTAACTCTCTATCTCTCTCCCTTCCTCTCTGTAAAAAATCAATAAAATATATTTTTTAAAAAGTTCAGTGGAGTTAAATAGAGGAATAGATAAAGGTAAATAGCATATCAGGTAAATGGCCTCCACGGCTTTGCTGGCACATATGCACTCTGTTGTTGAAATTTTCCATGACTGTTTTGCATAAATGTGGCTGAATTTCAATGAGGCTCATTTTCATCTTGATGGCTTGGTTAATCGACAAAATTGTCGCATTTGGGGTTCAGAAAATCCATGAATGATTGTTGAGAAACAAATGCATCCACAACGTGTCACTATTTGGGCTGGAGGCATCATTGGACCATTCTTCTTCAAAAATGCGGCTGCTCAGGCAATAACAAAAGAGTGCATATATGTGCCAGCAAAGCCGCGGAGGCCATTTACCCGATATGCTACTCCATACATAACCCTACACTGTACACTTTATGAATCAATAAAAAATTTACAATTTTTAATTACAAGCCTGTGTTTTCTATTAAAATTACTTCTTGCGTGAATTTTGGGACACCCTTTACATGCAATATATTTAGGGTCCATTGTTCACTTTTCTCAGCACATCTGCAGTAACTTATTTATTGGCCCAAGTGTGGTGATTTCACACAGATCAGGAAGGCTGGTAGAAACATAAGATCTTCAAAATGAGAAAAAGAAGAAATCTTAAGTAGTCTATATTCAGTCATATCTAGCTATTATGAAGTATAAATAGAATCAAAATAAGTTTTAAATAACTTGGTTATATGACATTGTCAAAATTCTTTTTGGAAACAAAGCCAACTATGCAGTTATGTTAAATGGAAGGACAATGGGAAACGGCTTCAATTTTTTCAAGATGTGAAGCTATTTGCCTTTAAAATAATATGAATATTCAGTTCAGGCGATGATTTTCCCTTTTAATTAGTCAAGTATATATTAGGTACAAAAAAAACAACAACAATGCTATGTAGATGTGGCCTTGGGCATTTTCTAGTATTTATTTAGAAATGCCTTTAAAAATTAATGTGCATAGAACTAGCTCATTTACAAAAAGTCAAATTTGTATACTTAAAGTATTGGATATGCAAAGACAATATGCCAAAGGAATGCATATAAAAATTGGATAAATACATCCAATGAAGCCATGGTCCACTTCTCCAAGACTGAACTGGAAGTGTGTAATCACTGGTGCACACTCATCCAGAAAGCCTGTGTGATTATGCAGCTTGTAACTTACAGTATGGATTTGTTCCAGGGGAAAGGGGCTTCTGGATTGTGAACACTGCCCCCATCTCTGCTTTCAGAGTTCTGTCTCTAAAGAAAACACTTTCACCCTGGCCGGGTTACTCAGCTGGTTAGAGCGTTACCCCGTTATTCCAAGGTTGTGGGTTCAATCCCTGGTCAGGGCACATACAAGAATGAACCAATGAATGCATAAATAAGTAGAACAACAAATCTCTCTCTCTCTCTCTCTCTCTCTCCCCCTCTCTCTCTCTTTCTCTTTTCCCTCTCTCTAAAATAAACAAAACAAAATAAAGCATAAAAAATAAAACACTTTCCTAGGGACATTTCCCTGTGCAGATGCTCCATCTGTAGCTTGGACCTTAATTGCTGCTCATGCTGGGCTTTAATTATGTGAAATTGTTGACACCCAGGTGCCAGAAGTGTCTAAATACATAATGCAAGAGAGGAGGTTTTTGTGGTTAAGCTTAGAAGCATTTCAGATTTTATGAATGGAATTATGCCCCAAGAAGACATTTATCTATGATGGACTGAAAAGTTTTCCATGGGGTATTTTGAAGAGGTTATTCAAAATTATGTTGTGGAAAAATTACTTTACTTGGAAAGAACATTCCTTTCTCCTGACATCATGCCTTGATAGTCTTACTGAAAGAAAGTGAAATTGTTCAGAATTTTAGCCATTTGGGGTTTCCCAGGCCAAACATGGACATATTGAACATGGAAGACTTGAAGAACCCAGCAAGGAACATAGTTAGATTAATTGCTGCCCACCCTGAGAAATAATTCTGGGTTTCTCTTCCCACATCTTCTCCACAGGTCCATTCATTGTAGAGTCAACAGACAGCTTTTAGAATTAATGTGGTAAGAAGTCCAAAAATGTACACATACTATTCTTGAAGTAGTTATACATTACATTTTTTCTAGGTTGTTTCTGAATGTTTTAATGAGCTTATAAATGAGAAAATGTTTTGAAAGATTTTTGTGACATGTTATATAAATATAACATTAGTTTTAAGAATATCTGAATTTGCATTTTTTATGAATAAACATAAAAATTAGAGAGAAAACTTTTTTTTCACATCATCAAGGATTGTCATGTTTGAAGAATCTAGTTATGTAGAATGTGAGTTATCACATTTCACTTTAGTATGATTCCGCACACCTAGTTTTAATTTTTAAATCTGATTTAATTATGATTTTGACAGTCGGTTATTGAATGAGGTAGTCCACATTGCCTGGATATTTGCTGTATCTGGTTTCTAGTCCACAAGTAATTAAGTACAATATATCAGTTATGTTTTTTTCTTTACGTTTAATAGGAGTGCTATGAACATTGAGAATATATTTCTTTTAGTGGTGCATCGTTCTTGAGAAAAGTCTTGATTTTCACATTGCCATTTGCAATATTTTTAGCAGCTTGCTACAATATCATTTTAATAAAAATAAAGTGTACTCAGTGATGATAGAGAAAATATTGTTAAAGACATCTTGGGTCAGGAAAAGGCTCAGTCGTAGTCACGTGCTTATTCATTTTCAGCTGCGTCATTCTGACTCATTACTTTCATGAATAATTATAATATTGCTACACAGTCCATTGTACTGAGCAGAACTTGCCTTGAACTTCACATGGAGGTTGAGTAGAGCGCTTGTATTTGTGTTTTGAAGTACTCTCTCAGCTCAGGTCTCTTAGCCTTTAGTGTTGGTGTCAGCAAGCCATTTTGAACTGAGAACATGTCAGAATGGATGTGAATGGCTTTTACCTAAAAACCAAAGGCAGAACGCATATTTATCAGGAATATAACACAGCATTTATAGCATACATGACAAAAGTAAACAGGCACATGGGAATAGCTCTATCGATAAAAATACACTACGCCTTTTTAAAACTCAAAACTATGTTAATAACATGTCAGCCTATTTGACATGTCTGGAAGCTGCCTTCTTTTCCTTCTTACTCCTTCTTACTCTGTGTCAGGCATTGAGGACACAAAGAGTAATCATGGGTGCCCCTGCCCTCAGGGAGTGCAGTCACACCTAGTAGAGCAGACACACTGGGCAATCATTAGTGTGATCTCCTTTTTTCCTTCCCTGAATATAGCTGTAGCAGCTACATTGTGACCATTAGGTGATAAGCCAACACACTAAGAATGGAGAGTAGGAAGACAGGCAGAGCCTAGGTCTTTGAGGACCTGTACCTACCTTGGATGGCCTATCTTTGGCCTTCTTATGTGAGAAAAAAAAACACAGAAATGCATCCTATGTGTTTAAGACACTGTGGGTTTTCTGTTAGAGCTGAATGTATTTCTGATAGAGCACCTAACCCAGGCTTGGGCCGATTCATTGAAAAGAGATGCCAAGTTGAACTCTGAAGGATAAATAGGCTTTAGCCAGATGAAGATAAGGGGAAGGGGAGTGGTTGCTGCCATATGGTCTGAGTAGGAGGGTGCTCCAGGCAGCGGAAGCATGTGCCAGAGCACATTTCGGACATTTCAAGTGTAGGCTGAAGCACATACTAGTACAAATGAAGAAGAGCGAGACAGGGCTGGAGAGATAGACCGAATTAAAAGGACTAATATGCCAAGGTAGGGAATTTTGAAATAATACTCTAAATAATTTTTAAGCTAAACAGCGAGAGACAGAACCAGAATGGCTCTTTAGATTGATAAATCTGTTACTGGATTGAAGTGAGGTAAAAGTGGAAGTTGGAAGACCAGCCAAGAGGCAAGATTGCTGGTGATTTGGGCCACAAGTTTGCTATGGAGACAGAAATAGATTTCAGGCGTAGAAAGGACAGGTCTTAGAATTGGTTTGGGTAAGTGGTAAAGAAGAGATGATGATAGTTCTAGGTTTCTGCTTGGGCAGAAAAACTGGAGGAGCAGAAAGATTCTTTGGAGGTGGGAAGATCAAGTATTCATGTAAAGTTGGAAATGCTTCTGAGACACCAAGCAGTCTTTGGACACTGGCCATATAAGTGTTAGTATGAAGGACAGGACTGCAGCCGAGACTTGAGACAGGGAGGAGTGATTGAAGAAGAAAGGAACTGGAAAACAAAGGCAGGAAAACAAGAGAGACGTCATTGCTTCAGGTGCTACTGTCCTGTGAGAACTGTTAATAAAATCAATGGGCACAATTAGGAAATGTTACTTCAAAAATCAATGTATATACTACCTCATACCCATTAGGATGGCCATCATCAAAAAAAACAGAGAATAAAAAGTGTAGGTGAAGAGACAAAGAAATTGGAACCCCTTGTGCATTGTTAGTGGAAATGTAAAATGGCGCAGCGACTATAGAAGCCAGTATGGCAGTTCCTCAAATTTTTAAAAATAGAATTACCATATGACCCAAGTAATTCCACTTTTGGGTATTCCAAAAGATAATTGTATGGCCATGTTCACAGCAGCATTATTCACAATAGCTAAAATGTGGGAGCAATCCAAATGTCCATCAGTGGATGAATGGATAAGCAAAATCCATTATTCACTGGAACATTATTCACTGCAAAAAGGAAGGAAATTCTGACATATGTTACAACACAGATGAACCTTGAGGACATTATGCTAAGTGAAATAAGCATGTGGCAAAAAGACAAATGCAAATATATGAAGTATTTAGAGTAGTCAAAGTCATAGAGACAGAAACTAAAATGGTGGTTGCCAGGAGCTGGGAGGGGGGTGGAATTGGGAGTTATTGCTTAATGACACTACAGAGTTTTAGTTTTACAAGATAAAAAGAATTATTGAGATGGATAGTGGTGATGTTTGTACAATATTACAAGTGTAAAAACAGTTAAGATGATACATTTTTTATGTGTATTTTACTACAAAAAAAGGAAAAAAATCAGTGTATGCAAAAATTCAATATGTCACCGCAAGTTTTCAAAATCTCTGATGCTAACAGTTTAGTGCCCTGGCAGGCAGGTATTTTGAGATGGCAAAGAATTCTTTGCTGAGAAAACTCTCCCTTACATTCACTGATTTTTCAGATAAAAAACTCAATATATGTCCTGGCCAGTGATGCTCAATGGTTAGAGTGTCAGCCCACGCACCTATAGGTCACAGGTTTGATTCCCGGTCAAAGGCACATATCTGTGTTGCAGGTTTGATCTCTGGTTCTGGTTGGGGTGAATGAGGGAGACAACCAATCAATGTGTCTCTCACATTGATGTTTCTTTCTCTCTCTCTCTCTTTCTTTCTCTCTCCTTCCCCCTTCATCCCTCCCTTCTCTCTCTAAAAAAGCAATGGAAAAAATATCCTTGGTTGAGGATTAAAAAGAAAGTACTTTAAATTTAAATATTGTATTGGAATAAAATATCTGAAAAGTGTCAATTTATGCCAACTTATTAAAGCACAGAACTTTTCATAATTTATAATGAAATATGTTTAATATACAATATTGCTTATAGATAATAAACACAGAGTGAATGATTTAGGACAGAGAATAGAGTAGAAAAAAATATTTAAATTAAATAGGAAAATGCTAAATTCATTTCTAATTTAAAGGCACTTTCATTAGGTAAGTATTCATTTCAATGACAGGAAATACAATAAAATATATTTTTTTAAATATATTTTTTATTGATTTTTTACAGAGAGGAAGGGAGAGAGATAGAGAGTTAGAAACATCGATGAGAGACATCGATCAGCTGCCTCTTGCACACCCCCCATTGGGGATGTGCTTGCAACCAAGGTACATGCCCTTGACCGGAATCGAACCTGAGAGAGATAGAGAGTTAGAAACATCGATGAGAGAGAAACATCGATCAGCTGCCTCCTGCACATCTCCCACTGGGGATGTCCCCGCAACCAAGGTACATGCCCTTGACCGGAATCGAACCTGGGACCTTTCAGTCCGCAGGCCGACGCTCTATCCACTGAGCCAAACCGGTTTTGGCACAATAAAATATTTTTAATGAGGGCTTCCCAGTCAGAATTTGAAAAATCTATTAAGTGTTAAAGTTTACTTTGTATTGCCTATGCAAATAAAGCACATAAAAGTCAAGAAAAATTGTTAAACCAGAGTTAAGTATGCTCAAATACTTCCCCAAGTACCTACATTAAAAAATTATTGATATTTTAAAGGCTTCCTGCCTACTCATTAAAATATATCTTCCAAAGATCTCCATAAATTAATGGTTGGCTTAGTTCCAGGAACTGTCTGTTTCTGGAAATTAATTTACATTAATATTTTATCTAATTCAAAGTTTAATTCATATCAATCCTGCCCAGTAATTCTGAACTCTTAAAGTTTTTATTGAATGATTTAAGCCTTGGACTTGGATACCTATCTGTGTGTATGTATATTTCTTCAAAAATTAGTGTTAAGCCTTAATTGATCACTCATATTTACAAGAAAGGGGACAGAACAGGCTGACGCTGGATTATGGGTTAACTCAATTTCTGTTGCACTCTGTAACAGCAGCAGACTCTCCTCTGGCATGAGGCCTGGTGTTTGCTCTCCTGTGGTCAGCTGAGGGCACACACTGGCTGTGGTGGGGAGGATGCCACAGACCAACAAAGAGGTGACAGAGTTGGCAATAAAACTCAGGCCTCTCAGGTGCCACGTGACTTGTCTGTATTTGATGTTACCATGGTGAAGGCAGATTAGTAGAGCAGTAACTCTGCTTAAGGCATATGGAAAGTCAAAAACATGTCTCCTCTCAATGAAAGCTCTAACTTGCACAATGGTTAACACTGGAAACATAGCCAAAGGAACCTTTTAACATAAGCTTAAGAGTTGGTAGTCTTTTCCAGGAAGAGGATTCTAGATGTTATGATTCCCCACATGCCCTGGGTTAGGTCATACATCCCAAACCCAGAAGGGGGCGTGCAAGGCCTTAGGAGTCACAGGAACTAATCAGTTTAGTAATCCTGTCCCAGGCCTCCTGCATCCCCAGTGCCCTCAGAGCCAGCCCTTGAGGCCAGCACATAGGCCCAGACCAGACAGGCCTCCGGCCACCATCTGTGGCCCCTGCTCAATCTGGTCAACAGCTTCCTTATGGAAGGGCAATAAAGTCAGTTCTACCAAATTTAGAAATTTAAATAATAATTATGCCAGACTGACCTTTCATTCAGAAAGATAAATATAACTTGCTGAGTATCTCAGATTCTATAATTTTTATTTTTATAATTTTATGATTTATTCGTCCATGACTTATTTCCCCTAAAACATGCTGTCAGATGAGAGTAATGTAATGTTTCTCAAGCTAGGTTAATGTAAAGATCTATTTAAAAAAACAAAACAAACAAAATAAATGATTTTCAGACCCCTTAGTTTGAAACTTAAAAAAAATTAGTTTTAAACTGTGGAAATGTTTTTTAATTGCAAGCAATTGCTCCAAGAGTTTTATATTTAAGACTGGTTTTAAAAATGTTTTTATGTTATCATCAAAATGAGCATATAAAATTTAAAATTCTCATAAGCCTTGCAGATCCCTAATACTACACTGGGCTAGTACTGACATTGCCTGGGAGCATGCCAATCACCACCTCTTATGTGGCAAATAAGTACTGGGCATGCCCAAAAGAGTGACAACCTAAGGGACCACTTGATTTTTTAAAAGTGAATTTACTGGGGTGACATTGGTTAATAAAATTTTATAGGTTCCAGGTGTACCCTATTGGAGAAACAGTTTTATGAAAAACAATTATGTTAATTACATACTAGGAAACATTAAAAATCAGTATATTAATATCTTTCTGCTTGATAACTTTTTCTTTTTGGATTTTTGATTAAAGAGGATGTATAAATGGCATATATAAGTAGGAGAAAGTATGCTTATGAACTCAGTTACAGTAAGAACCCCAACCTAGCAAAGACAAAAGGTCTTAGAGGACTACTGTGTCCTCTCCTAATATATTCTTTGTCTCTTCCTCTTTGTAGAGGGCATGCTGGACTAATGGATCATTGGCCCAAGGAGCACAATTTTTCCGATGTCCTAGCAAGAAAGCTTGCCTGCGGTAGTAAAGAAGAGTGTCCCCATAAAAGTAAAAATAACACAGGGATCTGGTCTGGGCAGTTGCAGGCATCTTGGAGACAGATCATGTACACATGATCCGGTGGTGAAGGCCAGGGTAATATTTCAGCTTTATGAACATTTGTGATTACAAGGACAACGAGCAGTCTCACTCGATATATGACCTATTTCAGTTTGGACGCAGGCTGCTGCAGTCAGGGTAGAACAGGCCTTCAGGGGTCTGTTGGTGCTAAGCCTGCCTGCAGGCCACAGCATGGAGGGTGGGGAATCCAGGTCAGGGTCACTGTGGGCTAGTTTAATTTTCATCACTGCGTGAAGGGCTGAAACAAGTATGGGGAAGATTCCAGTTACCTGTTCAAAAGAATGGAGTCCACTTTCTTTTCCTAACCTCACCATATCTTCCAAAATGGCTTTCTTCAGCTCCTGAATTGAATCATATAGGTAAAATTATAATATCAAAAACACATTTCATACCAACACACTCTCCCTCCCACACCTCCAACTGGAGCTGACACTCCCTGGCAGCATGCCGACACCACCTCTCATCTGGCAAAGAAGTACCAGGCATGCCCAAAGGAGTGACAGGCTAAGGGACCACTTGATTTTTTTCTAATTGAATTTATTGGGGTAACATTGGTTAATAAAATTATATAGGTTTCAGGTATACAATTCTATAATACACCATCTGTATATTGTATTGTGTGCTCAGCACCCCAAGTCAACATGATGTTTGTTGTTGTTTTTTGCCGCGCCCGCCCCCGGCCCAACATGATGTTTTTAAGTGGCCCTCTGGTCAGCCTGGTGAGTCCCGGGGCCCTGTAACCCCCGGAAGAGCCCAGGGCCTCGTGGAATCGATAGGGCCTGTGGTTGCTGCTGAGAAATGGACCATGTGACTGGAGGGGCCGAGGCTGAGACAGAGCACAGAGATCCTCTTCCAGAGGTCCCTCCATGTACCACGAAGATTCTTAAGGTGTGAGTGGCTAATGCTCTAAGCATGAAGAACTGTGTTACTTTTTCAATTCCATGACTGTCTCTCTAAGCCCAGTAGATACAAAATGCACCTCACACTTGGAGAGAGCATGGCCAGTAGGCAGAAGGCCTAAGCTCACATCTGACACTGCTGTTAACCAGCTGTGTGGCTGTGGGCAAGCCGCAATCCTCTGTGGACTCTCCTGCAAGCTGCAAAACAAGAGGCCTGGACAAACTTCCTGTGATGTCTTCTAGCTCGAAAATTCAATAGTTTTATCAAACTTTCTAAGAAGAAATGTGAGTCTGGTTTAGAATTCCCACCATGTATAAAGTTAGAAATTTACCTACATGTTAGAATTTCGTCTGTCTGCTATTTTCCTGTTCTCTCATAATGCAGTATCAAAAAAGGTCCAGCAATCTTTTAGGAAACAGCCCCACCATACAGACCTTATTTACACAGAGCTCTGAGTATGTCCCTTCAATTCCTCTCTTCTGTGCCCAGGAGGGCATGACTTCAGGGTCAGGCACAACAATGCCCACCAAAAAGGCCTACAATCCCACCAAAGAAAAACAAGTCATGACGAAAGCACTTTTTTCCCTAGTCACCATATTTATTTTGATTTTTTTCTAAAAACATTAAAACCTTTCTGAAATAGATACAAAATTAAAGATACTAGTACAAGATATACCAATCACCAAAATAAAACAATCACCAAAATTGACAAAAGCTTTTTATCATCACAAAAGCCGTTATATTATTATTTTTAAAACATTTATTAAAGTATAGTTGACATACAATATTATATTAATGAAAAAAGTTTTTAAAGTTGTTATCTGTAGTCCAGCAGTAAAAATAATCTCTTGGTATGCTCAGACTCTACCCTTTTCTAAAAATAAGTAGATGGCTATGTTATGAAACATTTCCACCAATATATCACACATTCTTGACTATTTATTTTCTGATATTTACCTAACTTTGTAAAAAAATTAATAAAGAATAAACCTAAGGAGATTAAGCATCAATAAAGTTAGACCTACATGTACCTTTAATTCTCATGCTAAACTCAAATGAGTACATCTTTAGGATGGTAAACAAACAACTCAACGAACCAAAATATGTTTCTCAGGATTTCCTGACATTTTGACATTAATATGGTCTTTTATTTCATTAACATGGTTCATTAAATGATTAAAAATAATTTCATAATACTTAATTATAGCAGTCCAATTAATGCAAAGACTATATTCATAGCGATCTTTCTGACTTTAAATCTAAATGATGTTGAAAACAGAATAATAAATCCTCTCCAAATAATTTAATCCTAAACCACATTAATTAATTAACATATTACCTTAATATATTAGGCTATATCATCAACAGTGCCATTGTTGCAATATTATACCTATTTATCTGTAAAGTTCATTTGCGTATTTCAAAATCAAAACAGTAGAAATTCTGAATTTTACTTCAGCAACTTATTTCAAAATTCCTCTTGGAAATAGGTAGAACATTAGTTAAAAGTGGATACAAGCCCTGGCCAGGTAGCTCAGTTGGTTGGAGCGTTGTCCCTATACACCAAAGTTGCCGGTTCGATCCCTAGTCAGGACACATGCAAGAAGTCTCTCTCTCATACATTCATTCATACATACATACATACATACATACATAAAAGCAGTGGGTACAGCCCTAGCCAGTTTTCTCAATAGTTACAGCACTGGCCCCTGGACTGAAGGGTCTCGGGTTCAATTCCTCTCAAGGGCACATATCTGGGTTGCGGGCTCAATCTCCAGCCCCAATCCGGGGCATGTGCGGGAGTGTCTCTCTCACAGCAATGTTTCACTCACTCTGTCTCTCCCTCTCCCTTCCACTCTCTCTAAAAAAATCAATAGAAAAAAATATCCTCGGCCTTAGCCGATTTGGCTCAGTGGACAGAGCATCGGCCTCTGGACTGAAGGGTCCCAGGTTCAATTCCGGTCAAGGGCACATGCCTAGGTTGTGGGCTCGATTTCTAGTAGGGGGTATGCAGGAGGCAGCTGATCAATGATTCTCTCTCTCCCTCTCCCTTCCTCTCTGAAATCAATAAAAATATATTTAAAAAGAAAAACGACAACAACAAAAAAAGTAGTGGGTACAGCACAGGGAATATAGTCACTATTGTAATAACTATGTATGGTGACAGATGGGTACTAGGTTTACTGGGGTAAATCATGTTGCAAGTTATGCAAATATCAAATCACTGGGTACACCTGAAACTAATATAATATTGTATGTCAACTGTAATTGAAAAACAAATTTTTAAAAACACATACATGAAGTTAAAAGTAGTGGGAGTGTCCATTACTATAACTTCAAGCAACTAATCACCTAATTGCAATTTATCAAACCCTAAATAATTAAGATTTCTTCTTTAACAAGGAATTTTCTTTCATAATCTAATATGTAGGTGAATACGGTGTCTGATTAGAAATTAATGTTTACTACTTAACCAAATACCAAATACTTAGGAAATCATTCTGAGCTAACTCTAGATTTTTTCAGCAGGCCCAGCACCTGTGGGAGGGCTGGAGCACAGGGGACTCACCTGTAAGCTGTCCCCATGGACATAGGTTTGTGCCACAGGCTCACTTCGGGTGTAGATATTCTCAATCTTCTCAGGTGCAACATATTCTCCCTGAGCGAGTTTAAATATGTGCTTCTTCCGACCAATAATTTTAAGAGTTCCCGCCTGTGGAGTTGGACAAACAGCTTCATAAAAAGATGGCATCCTCTGAACCTCAAGCCATCACTGCGTAGTGCCATAGTCCCTCACTCCTGTCCTGCCCCACCTTGCAGACTCCACCCAGATCTGCTCCTCTGTGACTTCTCTGCTCTTGACAGCCACCGTGCACAGGGATTGATGGCTCAAGCTCTGCCCTGAATGACCTCAGCATTGACCCCCTTCCTTGCTCCCCCTCCCACCCTGCCGCCCTCCTCCTCAGAAGGCCCACTTGTCTTCCCACCAGGGCTTCCCTCTCGCCCAGGCCCTTGCTCTAGCTGTCCCTTTTCTCATGCCATCTTCAGATTTTTCCCCCTTAAGCCATGCTTAGGACTCTCGCCCCAGCTACTGCCCCAACCCCAAAGACTGCCTCTCCACCCACAGCACACAGCCCCCAGTGAATCCCTCCTGACCAGCCGGATGGCCAGGGCCTCTGCAGCAGGCAGGCCACCCCTTGGGCAGTGAGTGCCTGTGCTCCTGGTCACCAGGACCCCCCTGACCTCCCTGCCTCCCCTCAACCTTTTTTGAGTTTCCTAAGTGGGTCTCTCTCCTTTGGCTCAACCATGAATGTTGCACATTCCTCACCTCCACTGACATGCGCCTTGAGGTTAAGCACCATTTATCTCTTCACTGGCCACTCCCACGTCTGTCTAAGCTTCCAGCCAGACCTGTCACTGAGCGCCAGACCCAGAACTTAACTCTCCTCAGGACTCAGAAACAAGGGTGGCTGCATACGCGACATGCCCCCAAAGGAAGCTCCTCACCACCCTCCTCGCGCCTGTCCCAGCCCCCAAGCCCTAACACTGGAGATGGCCTTGCCATTTGCCTTTCCTGGGACCTCCAGCAGTCAGGCTCATCTGCCCTCACTCACAAGCCTCTCTCTATCAAACCACTTCCTGACCGGGCAGCCCTTTGCACACACTCTGTTCGTGCCCCATCTCTATGACCCATCAGAACCAGAGCCATCTCTCCAGAAGAGAAAAACAAGCAGGCCCTGCTTTGCTCAAAACCCAGGCTGGACAACACACACGTTCCCGACACAGGCTTCTTTGGTATTCTTGGTACTCTATGCACTGGGTGTCATCACCGCCATTGCATAGATAAGGAAAGGGAGGATCAGAAAGGTTACTTAACTTCTTCAAAGCCACACAGCTAGGAGGTAGGGGAACCAGGATTTTAAATCAGGTCTTTCTGGACCAGAAATATATACCTTTTCCTTGTATCTAATACTATTTCAAAACACTACTTTAAAAAATTTAACTCCCACAGACTGCCTGCCTCTTGTCTTGGGCTTTTAGTTCAAGCAAAACACTAGGTACTTCACATGAATTAATTTACATGCTTCTCACAACACCCTGCAGGGTAGGTCATATCATCCAAGTTATGGGGCATCAGTGGCAGAGCCAAGGCTTTGTGAGGCTTTAAGCTTTTTCTAACTTTGAAGATCCTCTTTAAGAAAAATAATATAAGATGAAGTACAGAACCTTGGAAGGGGCCTATGCAAGTGAAGGGACCTAAAGCCTAAGCTTTCTTAGCTGATGGGACAATCTACCCTCCATCAGTGTCCAGGGCCCCGCTGACTTCACCCGTCTGCCTCTTCTACCCGTGGGTCCTCAATTAGAACTGACTGCTTCACTCCTCTAGTGTCTCTCCACTCGGCACGTGCTGTGACTCCTGCCCTGACTGTCCTTCCCGGTCGCTCCTCTCACTCGGGGCAAATCCTGAGACTCAGACCCAGCGGCATGTGTCCTCCTTTGCCTTGCCCCAGGTGAGCGTGGCCCTCAGTTCATGCAGCCGCACTGAGCACTGTCTAAAGACTGGACGCTGTCTAAAGACCTGCCTCTCCCCTAAGCAGAGTCCCTGGCCCAGGGCACACATCAAGGAACATCCTCAACTGCTGCAGGATTGGGCGTTTCTCACAGGGAAGCACACAGACCCAAGCAGGGGCAAACAGCCCGCCAGCCACTCACGTGACCAGTAAACTCAGCATCTCAGGATGCCCACCAGAACCTTAGAGAGACTCCTTGGGCGGGCTGTGTCAGGCAAGGGCGCTCGGTTTCAGCAACAGAGCCTTTTCTGCTCATAGCTTTCATCTAAGCATCTCCTGTGTGTCAGGCTTTGTGCCAATTGCTTTACACGTATAATCTCACTTATTCCTGCACAATAACTGTGCAGGTAAGCAATGGTGTTATCCCCATTTTATAAATGACAGAATGAGGCACAACAGCTGATTTGGGCTGCAAGCTGATTTGGGCCACAGCCAAAGAGTTTCCCGTAGCTTCACACCCAGAGTCCCAGAGAGGGATGAGGCTTTGCTCATGGTCATGAGAGCCACGGCTGTCAGAGCCACAGGAACGCAGCCATTCTGGGGCTCAGCGTCAAGTTTTCCTCCTGCTCAGAGCCACTTCTCAGCGGGGGCCAGCGTCCTGGGCTCCCACTGCTGCCTTTCTCAGGCCTCCCAGAGCTATGAACTCCTGCTCCTTGTACTCCCCACCCCCAGATTCCACAGCACTGCAGGTCTTTCTGGAAACCAGGAAGGCTAGGCAGTGGGCCCCACATTCCAACTGTATCCTCCCACAAAGATCCCTATCTCCTGCCTCAGGTGGGTGGAGGAGAAAGCGTTGGGGGCAAGGTAAAGACAAACCTCTTAATCCCTGGAGGTGTTCCTGAATGACTAGCTGTCAGGCAGGACATGGAGAAGACCCCTGCCTCAGAGGGAATCAGATTTACACCCACCACCCAAGTGCTTGGAGCTCCAGGCTTCCCAACACACGCACCGGCAGCCACTGCCCAATGTCTCCAGTGTGGAGCCAGCCGTCGCTGTCCAGGGCCTCCTTTGTCTTGTCTGGATCTTTCAAGTAACCTTTGAACACATTTGGTCCTCTCACACATATCTGCAGGGACAAACACCGGTTTCTCTCAGCCCACAGCGTAAGGATTCCTGATGTGAGGCTGTCAGGGGCAAGTGTAGAAGACTGTAGGCTATCCCCCAGGAAATCCACTGTGTAGACGGCAGTGACGACAACAGAGGATAGGAACAGCCACCAGCTCTTCCTCAAGCTGCATCCTCTCCATCTCTCCTCTCTGCCCTGGCCACCCCAGGCCTCCCTCCACCATCTCTTCTTCCTCGGGAACTCACCGGCCTTTGGCAGGTGCTGCTTTGTGACACTGGATGGGGTCACATCAGATACTGATGGCCGGCTGGCTCTACCAGAGAGGCTCAGCCCCTGCCTCACCAGGCAGCCAGGCAGCTTCTACCCACTCGCATGGAATGAACGAGTATCTACCCCACGTGGCCTATCTGCAAATAGCTATGTTTCTGCTGGGACAGATTCACAGCAGCAGGCCACGCCACTTAGAGGGAAAATAGGATTTTTTTTTTAAAGTTTGAAAATTATAAATCTTGAGTTAGACCAGCCCTGCCGTAGTCTTGTTTCGTAAACAGAAGAGGGAGGAAATACTGAATTCGGTTGAGTCAAATCAAGCAGAAATTTAAAGTGACTTTACACTGAGGGTAAAAGAAAAATAATTCCATTTTTCCCCCTTTACTCATTACATGCAGCCTCCACAGACACAAATGACTAAATGCTGAAGTTTACCTCTCCCTCTCCTTTGCGGGTCCAATAGTTCAGTTCCACGACATCGACGAGCTTGATATGATTGCAGGGCAGAGGCGCCCCCACGTGCCCTAGAACAAACACCAGAGCAATGTGGCATGGTCAGTGTCCAGTCCACTTCAGCACTGAAAATGCTCCATGCCATGTAACCCCCCACCCCAAGTGGTCACAGTAGGCAATTATGGATGAAAAGCAAAACACATTTAGACGGGCATGTGTCATAGGCAAGCGCTGACAATAAAACAAAGTTCTGGAGAAGGCAGAGGCCAGCCTTTGCGGACCTTTGTTTTACATCAGATTCTTAAAGAGCTGGTCAGGCACGCCAGCCTGGCACCAACCTGCAGAGTCTGTGGGGCTCACACCCACACCGACCACACGGTCAGGAATTTTTTGCCCCTGTTGAAAGACTTTCCCCCTTGTCAGATCACAAGTCTTGGTTTGGGGTTCATAAAATAAGGTCACCATTGCTTTTCCTCCAGTCACCAGACTGTTGACCAATGTGCCCAGGAATCTAGGAATCTTGTTAAACTGCAGATTCTGACTCAGTGGGTCTGGGATGAACCCTGAGATTCTGCATGTCACACAGGCACGCAGGGGATGATGCTTCTGGTCCACGCACTACACTGAGTAACAAAGGAATGGAAACCAGGACAAGGTAATTCGACCCTAAAAAACAACTTCTAATTTTCTTGATCTTGTAATTTCCAGCCACAAAATTACATTGAAGTCATTTTCTAGTAATTTGTGTGGGCGTGGTTGTTACAGAATTCACTGTAATAAGGTGCTGGCCAAGGTCCTGAAGGGACCGTGAGCAACAGCCATGGAGATTAAAAATGAGGTAGTGACACTTTGTTTTCTCTTTTAAAGGAGAGGCTGAAAAATCTTTCACAATTCGTACAAAGACATCTATCTTTTCATACTCAATAGCCTTTGAAAGTTTTTATGGTAAGGAAGAATAAAAAAGGCAAAACTCAAAAGTCTTACATAGGAAAATGCGGAGAATGACATAAAGGGAAGGAAGTATCCGAAAGGAAGGGCATACGTGAGAGTGATTGGCAAACATAATGGCAACAATAATAAAAAAATAGTGAACCAGGACCCCAGAAGACAGTCCTTGTAGATTTGCTCGTGGTAGAAAGATCAAAGAATGTATACACCAAAGGCTTCATTCAGCTAGAATTTAAAAGATAAAACTCGGGGAAAAATGCTTCTGTACTTGACTTGGCCAAATCGGATTTTGATTTAGACTCCACCTATCATGTTTCTGCTGACTACCTCAAGGTGCCCTGAAAACAGGATTGCATTACTGGGCATATTTCTTGTGCATGCACATTATCCCAAGTTTTTCTAGTTTGCAGTTGAGCAAACTAAAGCATGAGAGTGGAAAGCCCAGAGAAAGTTGGTGCCCTAAAGGATTCCTTTGCTGGATGGTGTTTAGTCTTCCAGTATCTGGTCTAAATTTGTGATGGACCATACAGGGACTACCTGCTGCTTCCTCCTTACCTTGAAAGATGAGTCTCTTCAGAATGAGGCAGTGGGTGGGATCTGCTCCTTCATGAGGCTGCCACTGCCTTCTAGACACTAATGTCATAGGAGACTGTAGTTCCCAAGGGCCTTGGAAATGGCCCTTTAAGAAATAGTGCTTTGGCCACTAGGAAGTTGCCTCTCCAATTCATAATTGTAATCTTTCAATAGGGCACGATTGTGAAAAATCCTGATTGTAATCATAATCAATTCATAGCCTGCTTCCTTCATTCTACGCTCAGCCAGCATGGCTCAGTGGTAGAGAGAGCATAGACCTATGAACCAGGAGGTCATGGTTCGATTCCAGATCAGGGCACATGCCGGGGCTGTGGGCGCAATCCCCAGTATAGGGCATGCAGGAGGCAGCCAGTCAGTGCTTCTCTCTCATCACTGATGTTCCTATCTCTCTCCCTCTCTCCCTTCCTCTCTAAAATCACTAAAAATAAATTTAAAAATAAAATAAAACCACTACAAGTGCCTGGGTGGTGTGGTTCAGTGGTTGAGCATCGACCTATGACAGGAAGTCACAGCTCGATTCCTGGTCAATCCCCAATAGGAGGCATGCAGGAGGCAGCCAATTAATGATTCTGTCTTATCATTGATGTTTCTGTCTCTCCCTCTCTGAAAACAACTATAAGCAAGGCTGTGTGGTATTCAGAATCTATGAAATCTAGTATACTGACATAATCATTTTTTCCTGAGCTATATTTTGGAATCTATCACTTCTTTATTTTTTTTTAAAATACGACTTCGATTTATCTATACAAAAATGGAAAAATGCAAACTAAGAAAACACAAAAATATGTTAACAAAGAGAACAACAGACCCATAATGGTACAACCTAGACATTACCACCATTAGTATATTTCTTCTATTTCTGCTTTTTTTCTGATGTTCCCTTGTAACTTTACTTTCCATGAGAAAATTTTGTAGCTGTTTTAATTCAGCAGTGCCTGGTGACGCACCCCCACATCTCCTGTCCATCCTACCTGAGGTCCAGTCCCCAGGTGTGGTGAAGGTACATCCAGCTGTGCACTCAGTTTGGCCGTAACCTTCATAAACCTTCAAGCAAAACATGGAAAGCACATTGTAGGCACACAGCCTCTTGCAGCTGGCTGGCTGCCTGCCTCAGCCAACTAAGCTCCCACCCTGACACCTGCTGCTCCATGCTGGGCATGGTGGGAGGGAGGTGCTCTAGAGGCAGGTAAACCCAGGTGAAGCTGAACACAGATAACAGGTGTGGCTACTTTGCTTGGAAGAAGTGCTACTTTTACCATACTTAGTAGATAAGCTTAAGTGGTTTGGGGTAAAGATTTCTGACCTATTTTCAACTACTGACTCTATTTTTTATTTGGATAATATGTATTAAAGACAAGTACTTTAAAATCTACTGTATGGTTTACTTTGTCTCTGTAAGATATTCCCCTCCAGCGCCTCGTGTGTTGGCAGGAATAAACCGCATGGGAGAGTCTGCTCTTAGAAGTGGTCAGGCCACGTTGGGGTAGAAGAAGCCAGCGGCTTTGAAAGTATAAAAAGTGAAGCATGCACATCGATGAAATAGATGTGCCTACTTTGCTTAAAACCCTTCAGTCACAGCCATGTCACTATACCCTGCATATGTAAAAACTTAATACACTTTAACCAAATGGGTCAATGAAGGAATGGAATTTTTAGCGATGACAAAACCTACTGAATCAAATGACAAAACACAAATGGACTTTCAGCATCCCCTCCCCTGTGCTCCCTTTCTGTATTGGGCAATATTTTACAGGCTGAAGATGCAGAGATGCTGCTATAGGTGTGCTTATCAGCCCCCTTTCCCAGACTGGATGCACCTGGGCTTTCCATATGTCAAAAGGTCATACTGGCTTTCAGTGGCACTGGGATGTTTTCATCCTCAGAGGAATGGAGCTTCTATTCCACAAAAAGCTTGCTCCCAAGGCCTTTCCCTGTCCTCACACACATCTGCTTGCCCCCCGGGAAGGCCACATGAAGGTAATACCTGGCACCCCAAAGCTGCCCGAAGGAATCCCAGGACTGTTGGTGACGCGGGGGCTGCTCCAGTCACAATCATCCGCACACACCCACCAAGGCTGGCCTGTGGGAGACAAGAGCCTGCCAAAGTCTGTGCTTCTGGAAGTGGCGTCTAAGGCCACTCATCTTGGTTTCAGCCAAGGTCAACATTTAATAATTGGACCCCACTTGCACCCAGGGTAGGGATCAGAGAGAAGGCCTCTGAGCTGAGGAAGTCTGTTCTTCAAAATGAACAACCCAGTCAGCTGTGCAATATGGCCAACTCTATTACGTCTTTTGAGATAAGTGCCATTATCTATGTGGCATTCAATAATTTTGGTTCTACTTTCCTTAAAATACACAGCTATTCCCTCACTCTCCCATCATTTGCAACCATCCAAAAACAATTACTTAGGACAATTCCTTCCCACTTCCACGTTAATGGCCTAGCCTTTTTTCATTTACAAATCAATACCGTACTCTGCTCTATTTACTATGCGGTGGACAAAGAAGTCTTTAAATATGTTGTTTATGGAAGTTGAGCCAAGAGAGTTTAAATATTAATTTCCATAGCTAAAAATATAGTAAGAAAAACTGAGTAATGATACTAATTAACTACACATTCCTTGGATAATGCAGGACTTGGAAACTTTAGTGGGGATCCAGAGATGAGCAATTCATGATCAGCTGGTTTGGGAGAAGCTGAAGGGACAGGATAGAGGAAAAGCAAAGGAAGATTCTTGGGCCCAGCCAGAATGGCTCAGTGATTGCGTATCAACCTATGAACCAGGAGGTCACAGTTTAATTCCTGGTCAGGGCACATGCCCAGGTTGCAGGCTCAATCCCCAGTGTGGGGCATGCAAGAGGCAGCCAATCAATGATTCTCTCTTATCATTGATGCTTCTATATATTTCTCCCTTCCTCTCTGAAATTAATTAAATAAAAATTATTTTTTTAAAAGGAAGATTCTTGGCTATCCAAGAACCTAATGCTGCTGGAAAGCCACCATGGCCAGAGCTACAAAAAGGACCAAGTGAACCTTCAGGCCCCAGGAGCTCTTTGGGGGACCTGACCACCAAGGCAAAGCTCCCCGTTGCCTATGGAAGTCAAGGGACCTACTTTCTAGGAGTCCTTCCTGCTGTTTGCCTTTGGACCAATATAACACATCTCCAAATAACAAAAACGAGTCCTTTAAGATTTCAACAGTAGCTTACGCTTTGATTTCATGACCAAATGAGTTATTATTTTATAAGATTACTGTATACCACTGGGATGAACTTCTCTAATTCTTCTGTAAAGTCACCCATTAGACCCTTGCGTGTCTAGAATCACTTGTTCATTCTCTTACCTGAATCTTATTAAAGAAGAGCTCATCCCAGATACTATCATTCCTGATGATTCCGCTCCGGACTTCAGCCTGTTTACGCTTTGCTGCAAACTCCAGGAGCCAGCGCTTCAGTGGTGTGTTTGCCTGGCTGAAGATCTAAGGAGCACAAGTTGGGAACAGCTGCTGGGCCTGTCCCACCTCTAGACACGCCCTCCTCCCCCGCAGGAAGAAGGTCCAGACTAGCCAACAGAGAAGCCACACTCCATTGGACTCCTATAGGAGGTCACTGAATGTATGATAGCCAGCCCAAGGTCAATGCTACCGAGGTGTGAGCATGTTGCGGGGCTAGTAATTCCTGAAGATAGGAAGGAAACAGGTGAGAGTCAGGGAATACAAGAGAACAGGCCATTTCCAGGACCTGCGGGTGGAAGCTTGGAAAGCCTGCCTGGGGCTTCAGACCCCATCCACACAGGCATCTATCTACCCCTCAGCCTGGCCAGTCCCTGTGGG
>NW_006287375.1:1177278-1196035 GCF_000327345.1 Myotis davidii | reverse complement strand
TCAGCAGTCGTGGGACCACAGGGAAGATGGTGGGGCGTAGAGCCTTCATGTCATCTGAGAGGAGACGGATGTCTCCCTGGAAGAAGCCGACGCGCCCTCCGTGGCAGTAGACAACAGACTGGAAGGGGAGAACAGGAAGGGAGGAGACCCTCAGGGCGGGCACTCCTGGCTGCACTACAGAGCCATCCACAGTTCTGCCCTACGTGGAGGGCGCCCATGACCCGCTACCCCAGCTCTGGCTGCTGCCATGAGATACTGAATAGCATCTGAGGTGACACCCTCCCTCCCTCACCTCTCCACCTTCCCACCTGGTCCCGCTCAGGCACGGGGAGAAGCAGCAGGAGACGGGTGGAGCCTTTGGGAGATATCAGAGCAGCTGATCCCACTGTGCCTGCCCCTCCTGCTCACTCCCAAACCCTGGGTGGAGCTTCCTAGGGGTCTCTGAGCTGCACTACACCCTGTGGCTGGGTCTGCTTCAGGTCTCAGAGAGCCAGCAGTTTCCCTGGGACACCTCAGCAACTCTGGGAGGGTGATCAGTGTCCGTGAGAACTGGACGTGCTGCTGATGTTGGCAGGGAGGCCAAGGGGGAGCCTGCTGGTTGCTAGTGGGACTAGCAGTGTGCCAGGGGCCTAATATATGCTCCTTTAAAAAAATATTTTTATTGATTTCAGAGAGGAAGGAAGAGGGAGAAATAGAAGCATCAATGATGAGAGAGAATCATTGGTCGGCTGCCCCCAGCACATCCCCCTACTGGGAATCGAGTCCATAACCCAGGCATGTGCCCTTGGAATTTAACCCAGACCCTTCAGTCCACAGGCTGATGCTCTACCCACTGAACCAAACCAGCTAGGGCTATGCTCCTTTCTTTAATGCTCACAGCAAACCTATAAGGGAGACAGGATTTTATATTGCCATTTTATAGGCGAGAAATACAAAGCTTAGAGAGGTAAAGGGACCTGCCCGGTCACAAACTAGTTCGCAGTACTGCTGGCATTCTAATCTAGGTCTGCAAAGTTGAAAAACATGCCCTGATATGCCATATCTCCCCCCAGGCAAGATGGGAGAGGCTTAGAAGACAATTTATTCACACAATGGTCCCTGGAGTGACACAAGTGGGAGAATTCTTTGTGAAGCCCCACCCTGCCAATACCTCTACCCCCGCTAGGCCTGTCTCAGGGCCAGTCACAACGCCAGTCCCATCTACAGCCTGAGGGGTCATGACAGTTTGATTGCCCACCTTTACTGCCTTTTCTTTTTTAGGGGTTCCTGAGTAATGGAAGTTACAGAGCAGTGATGGCGAACCTATGACACGCGTGTCGGGTGACACGTGAACTCATTTTTTTGGTTGATTTTTCTTGTTAAATGGCATTTAAATATATAAAATAAATATCAAAAATATAAGTGTTTTACTATGGATGCAAATATCAAAAAATTTTTATATGTGACACGGCGCCAGAGTTAAGTTAGGGTTTTTCAAAATGCTGACACGCCGAGCTCAAAAGGTTCGCCATCACTATTATAGAATATAGGTGTTTTGGCCATAAACAGAGCCATACTGCAGAGAGCTGGAGTGATAGAGCACTTCTGCACAGAGCTGCGCTGCTCCCTGAGCAATGCCATCGGCTGGGGCCTCTCTCAGCCCCAGAATGTCCACAGCTAAGATAGGGCAGACCTAGGGTCTTCCCTGGAGCAATGCTCCCAGGAGGGACAGGTGAGGTGGCCAAGATCCTCTGACCTCTGTGACCCCTGTGGTAACTTCTGAGAATAGGGCTGGTTAGGTCTACTTCCTGTGACAAGCGACACCCTGCTAGGGTTCTGGGTTCTGGGTACAGATTGTGCCTCCCTAAAGCCAGGGCCTTACCTGCACCATTCGCTCAAACATGTGTGCTAAAGGCAAATAGGAAATGTGCACATCCGCACAAGTGGGAGCCCACTGACTCTGTAAGAAAACAGAAGGAGCCCAGGCAAGGCCCGGTCAGTCAGGTGGGAGTCTTACCTGGATCACTCTCTCAAACATGTGAGCCAGAGGCAGGAAGGAGATGAGCACATCGTCCTGTCTCGGAAAGATCACTTTCTGCAGGTGATGGGCATGGGAGACAGAAAGGAAAGAAACACTGACAGGAAGACAACAAGAGAGTCATAAAACAATAAAGAGAAATGGTCCTGGAAGGGGAGGGCGGGGGGGGGGCACAGAGAAAGAGGTGAGATGAGAGAGGGAAAAATGAGAGGAGAGGGAGGGAGAGAAAAGGCGAAGAAAAGAGGAAGAGAGAAGGAGTGAGCGAGAGAGGAGCGAGCGAAGGAGAGAGAAGGAGTGAGAGAGAGAGAAAGAGAAAAGGTGAAGAAGAGAAAGAGAGAGAGAGAGAGGAGAAAGAGAGACAGGGACAGGGCAGCATAGGAAGCGGAGTGTTAGGTCACAGCGCCAATGCGTCTAGGTTATCTGCAGAAGCAAGGAGTCAAATGAAGCACATATAAACCAGCAGAGCCGAGCTCCGCAGGGAAGTCTCCTTTTGGGAAGGGCCTGTACCTCTCACTCCAGTCAGTCGGCGCCGGACAGACTCTTCCCCCTCCCCACAGCTGCAGGATTTGCCCTGGGCCCCATGTCACCCGCCTCCCTGGGCCACCTGGGCAGCCATTCAGAGGTCTCGGCTTGTCAGCACTTTCTAGTCCTTCCAGAGAAAGGGGCCCAGAAAACCCTAGATCAGTGATGGCGAACCTATGACACGCGAACTCATTTTTTTGGTTGATTTTTCTTGTTAAATGGCATTTAAATATATAAAATAAATATCAAAAATATAAATCTTTGTTTTACTATGGTTGCAAATATCAAAAAATTTCTATATGTGACACGGCACCAGAGTTAAGTTAGGGTTTTTCAAAATGCTGACACGCTGAGCTCAAAAGGTTCGCCATCACTGCAGAGGGACACCAACTATGGCTGGGGTACACACCCTGAACAAAGGAGGGGGCAGGGCCAAGCCCCAAACAGATGGTTGAGTCAGGCCTCACAAACCACAGCCTGGAAACAGGGCCTTCAAGGGGAAGGCTGAGAGGGAGCCCTGCTGTGTCCCCTGAGCCCACGGCTCACAGATGGACTGACCTCAGGGACGGGGATGGGCGAGCGGGTCTGAGCTCAGGGATGAGTCTGCCTTTGGCTTGCGTTTGCTGGACTTCCCCTCTCTCTGTCCTTCTGCAGACACCTGGACAAGATCTGGGACCCTGGCTCATGGCTCATGGCTCCTGACCAGGGCTCTATCAAATAAATATCTGTTTGGGGAAATACTCCCCATACTGTCATCTGCTACGGTGTGGGTGGTGATTTTTCTCCACGGTGGTGAAAAAGGCCTCACTTATATGAAAAGGTACATTCCTTGCTCCTAAAGGAAACTGTAGGTCATTTGGATACTCACCACTTTTGGGGAAAAGGCCCTTCTTTCGTAGCCAATCAGGCCAAGATAGCAAGCTTTTAAATTTTACCTTTTTAAGTACAGTCTTATAAACTAGCAGTCAATATCGTTTCTCAGACTTTAGTAGTCCTTAAACACAAAATGACTGAATGAAACCCTGGCCTACTTTAACAACAACTTAGACTAGAGGCCTGGAGCATAAATTTGTGCATGGGTGGGGGTCCAGACAGGTGCCCTGATCAGGGCAATCGAGGGGTGGGGTCAGCCCAGGGGAGGAGACTTGGGAGGTTGGCTGGCCAGCCCCACCCCCTGGTCGAACTCCCGGTCAAGGGGACAATTTGCATGTTAGCCTTGTATTGTATAGGATTACTTTGTAAATAAAGGTACGTACATAACTAGAGGTAGAACAGTTTTTGAAGTTCAAAATGCAAAAACAGATTTATGTGTTTTTCCTTCTGGGATCTAGGCACTCTTAGAAATCAATTGGTTATGTATCAGGTGTGGATCATTTCAGTGTTGGGGGTTCAAAACATCTGTAAAAGTGGGGTTGCTCTAAAGAGAATAGAAACTCCTGCCTGTGAAAGGCAGCCCAGATTATATTAGGTAGAGGGGGTAGGGGGAAAGGGGAGAAAACAAACCCCCAAAACCTCTAAAGTTTGAGGATTTCCTCGAGACACCTGCATTAGTAAGTCTACTTTATTCACCTCTGTCACTTTCAGAAAGCCTGAGAAATCAGCCACCACGTTCCCATGGGTCAGCATTGCACCTTTTGGGTTCCCTGAAAAGAGAAAGCAAGAAGGCAAATTATTCGGAAGCTCAAGGGCCACTCCTGGAGAACAGCACCCAAGTCCGCAGTCCCAGACACCCAGCGCTGTCCACCCACGCCTCTGGCTTTCGTCCACAATGCCTTCATTGTGGGAGGCGCAGGCAGATGTATGCTGCTTCAGGGACCTTTATCCTGTACCTGAAGCTCGCCTGGAGGCTCCCAGCAGCTTAGGCCCAGAAGGCAAGTGACACAGCATCACAGGTGGGGTGCCTCAAGGACTGCCCACTTGTGACCTGAGCCTCACCCTCCTGCCTCCCTCAGGGAGCACAGGCTCCCGGCTCCTGGTCTCCTCACATACTCCCAGCACCCTACGCTCCCATCTGGGCTGGAGCAGATCTAGTCTCCAGAAACCTGCAGCAACTCTGCTGGCGGGAGACTTCTTGCTGCATCGGTACCTGGAAGGCCCAGGCGCGGACCAAGCTGGAGGCCAGAGGGCGGAAGCAGCCCTCTTGCCTGCTCCTGGGCAGGATGGGACATGGATGGCCGTGCTTTCTCGTGGCATGACCTGTCACTACTGCTTGTGAGGAAGCCAGGGCTGACTCAGAGGACCAGGGGCCTGGTGGGGACCCAGGCCCAGCAGGCTGGGGACCTGGGTGACTTGGCCACCATGTCATGTCAGGGAGGACACAACACTGGTGTGCTGCTGGCAGGTCAGACTGGGCTCAAATCCCGGCCTGGCCTCTCACTGCCAACAAGCCGTCCCTCCTCACTTTCCTTACCTGGAAAAGAGGGACAGTGATACCCACCTCAGAGGACTTCTATGTGCTTTAAGGACTTGGTCCATGCACAAAAGATGTTAAACTAGAAGTTTCCACTGAGCCAGCAGATGCAATAGCTGTAAAACTCCAAGAGAGAGTGGCCAGGCCGTGTGCAGAATCCCCGTCCCCCCCAAAATATCAAGTGAACCAATATGGTATTTTGCAACCCTCACCAGAAAGCTGTAATCAGGGGCCAGTGAGTAGAAATGAACAGCATTACACTGAGTCAGCAATCATCCATGAAACAAAGAGCAAGTTTTAAACGTCTTTCTCAAACCATCTCCCGGCTTCCCCTTCTCACTTATTCACCCTCCCCACCTGCACGTGGTATGAGAAGGTAGGAGCCTTCACTAGCCAGGGAGGAGGAGGAGGAACACCGACAGGAAGAGAGGAAGGGTGGGACACGCCTTCCTCACCAGGCCAGCAGCCAGCCCAGCCAGGAAGGGAGAGGTCGCAGGCAAGCGGACTGATTCATAGTTTGGAACACTTGTAATTCTGAATTAAGTCTCATCATGGCCGAGAAGAAAAATCTTTCCAGAATGATTCCACCACCAAAACCACGAGCCACATGTCAGGTTCTGATCACATTTTCCACCTCTCCCACTGAGAGAACAACGTAGCTCTTGATGAAGCTGGGCGCTGGGACACTGGGCGTGGAAGGGAAGCCACGCCCAGGTTGTGATGCCAAGGACATGTGTGGCTCATGTGCTTGACAGGGAGATGATGACCAGAGGCACAGCACAGGCTTAGACCAACATCAAGGAAATCCAAGCGTGCAGCCAGGCAGGGTGACATCAGGCAAGAGGCCTGCTCACTGCCCAGCTCTGTCCTGGCACCAGACACCCCACTGGAGTGGGAGGTGTGGCACTAATCACCACCTGTTTTCCAGTTCTGTATACCCCCTCCTCCCCCCCCCGCCCCCCTGCGAATCCCCACCACATTGCAGACACAAAGCCTGGGCAGGACGGCTCAGCTTTCAATTGATCCCGTCGTCTGGGAAACCACTGGATGTGAGGCCTGTCATCTCCAGATGGGCAGCAGCACACTTATGCACCATAAGTTCTTTTCCAGATACGGGGCAGCATCTGTGGCAGAGTGACCTGTTTACAGCCTGAGGGCAGTCTTGAATGGCAAGGGCCCAAAGCTAAAGGCCACAGCAGACCTGCTCCCTAACCCAGGCAGGGCAGAGTGACATGTCACCAAAATTTCATGTTGTGAAACTCATGACACAAAGCAACATAAGCCTGAAGGGCATTTCTGAATCCTGGGTTGGCTCTGGATGCCAGCTCCTGGTGAGCGAGTGCTGTGTTACTTTTTCTCTAACAGGGCTTAGCAGTGTGTTGGAATTCTCAGGCCCACTTGAGTTAATGGTAAAAATCCATCTTGAGCCCTGGCCCATGTGGTTCACTTGGTTGAGCGTCATCCCATGCACCAAAAGGTCGCTGATTCCATTCCCTGTCAGGGCACATGCCCAGTTGCAGGTTCCATTCCCAGTCCGGGAGCATACAGGAGGCAATCGAATGATGTTTCTCACATCAATATTTCTCCCTCTCTCCCCGAAATCAATAAAAATCATATTTTAAAAATCCATCTCGATTCAATAAAGTTATGTTGATCACCATTATCCATATGGGCAGGATGCCTTAGCTCTGTATCTGCAGAAGGCATGGGGGGCCCCAGTTCACTGCCCACCAAGAGCTATCAACAAGGTGGGCCAGTCTTCAGGGTGGAGAAAGATGGCGAGAAACTTCTTGCCCATTTAGGGCTCATTGCAAGTAACGTCTCACGTCATCAGATGAGATGGAGGCAGCGATGGGAAGAACACTGGGCTGGGAGTTGGCAGAGCAGGGCACAGGCCCAATGCTTCCATTTGCTGGTGTGTCTGCTGGGACAGTCCCAGCAGCTCATCTCACAGGCCGTGCTGAGGCGCCAGTGGCGCAGTGAGCGGGGGACCGGGGCACTGCAGACTGTGAAAGGGTGTGCCTGTGCGCATTGTGCCTCCCCCAGGAAGCCGTCGCTGTCTGTTCCCATTGATGCTGATACATGTGCCTCTGTCAGCACCAGGCATGCAGTGCGTTCGTCTCCCTTGTCCTCTTCCTGACAGCCGTGACCGTGGCACCAGCTCCAGCCTGCAGAGCACCTGCACTCCCTTTTATACGCCTTCCCATCTCCTACTTGGCACCTTTAACCATCCTCGGCACAGATGAGAAACCAGGAACAATGGTGGCAGAGGCTTACATGACTGACTTATAGCCCCCCGGGAAGTGGCTCTCGGACACCACCTGCCACACTCCTTCCACAGTCCCTGACGCAAAGACCAGGAAGCGAAGGGTAAGAGCTGCTTCTCATAGAGGAATGATGTGACCCAGCAGCCCAGCCTCCTCTGGCTCCAGCTCCAGGAAGTGGCAAGCCCCACCCCGAGCCTCCCAGTCCACACCTGCCCATCTGCATCCAGCCATCCTGTGCTGCGCTGTGCTGGGCCCGTGTGTGAGAAAGCACTGGGAGTAGCAGGAGGGACCCAACATCTGCAGCCAAGCACAGCACAAGGCTCAGCCCACACCCGAGGGCACCAGAGACTTCTGCCATCACCTGACCAGGCTGCCAGGGAAGGGTGCCGGTGGCCCTGGCTAGTGACCTGGGTGCTTCCGCTTACCTGTTGTGCCGCTTGTGAAACACACAATGGAGAGGTCACTGGGATTTGGGGGCTGCAGAGGTGAGAAGAGATGTATGTTAAAGAGACCAGATGTGGCGAGCCAGGGACTAAGGGCCCTGGGCCCCTCCACCAGCCAGCCCCTCTGTGTACTGTGTGTTGGCACATCTGTGTGCCCATGTCCTGCAGGCAGGCAAGTCCCCAGGAAAGGGGAAAAGAAGTTGGGGCATGGCCATCCACCTGTCCCACAACCACACGCCTGGTCCTGCTGCCTTGAGTCTGGGTGAAATCTAGATGGAACGGGGCTGCAGTGGCCACATCTAAGCCTCAGCTAAAGATCTGACCTTTCTAGTGGATGAGACCCAGCTCCCTCCTTTCTCCCCAGTGGCTGCGGTTAGGCTTGAGAATGGAACGTGTAGTCCAGGGAACTAAGCTGCCCACTGTGTCACCAAGACTGCTCTGATCAGGCCCTTGCCCTGGCACTGGGCACGGAGTCCTGGGCTCACTGGGAAAAGCCCACTACAACTGCTTACACATAGAGAATGGCTTCCCAGAGAAGGTGACATACATAGAGATTGAAAGACAAGCCAGATCTTTCCAGATGAAGGGAGGGTGAGGAACTAGCCCAAACAGGCAGAGGCCTGAGAGGCCTGGAGGCTGTTCTTAGAGCAGTTCCCTAAGGTTGGGCCACGATGGCTTTGAGGTGGGCACACACCAGGGGCTACTGGTGAAGGGTCCTGGGAAACGGGGCTGTGACCTGCTTAGGCCTGTGGATGAGAAAGCTCATGGGTGCTGAAGGGAGTGGGGAGGCCTTCGTTGGGAGGAGGGCTGGTGGCAGGAGGCCTTGTCAGAAAGCTGAAAACCCCTGAACAGCCCCTCCAGGGAGCAGCAAGTCTCACTGGTGATTTGACCCTAGGCAACATCACTGGGGAAGACACACAGAAAAGATGAACAAAGACAGCAGAGGCCACTTGGCCACTTGGCCCCAGAGTCCGCTATGGGTTCTGTTGCTGCTTCTGTCCATCCCATCCTCTGGGGGGTTCACTACATTCAAAGGGAAAAGGAAGACGTCACAAGGGAAAAGTTCCTGTAGAACTAAGGGTGGCCAGGACTGGCTGCCCTTTCTTCCTCCTCCCAAATGTCAGATTCCTGTTCCAGGTCTCTGGGGACCCTCGCCCACAGAAGTCCCGGGCACTCCAAGTGGCACTTCCTGAGTTGCTCGAAGGCATTCCTTATTAACTGCGGGGTTGCTGATCTGGCCTGTCTACTGAGCCCTGCGCACAGGCCCCACACACCATCCTGCTCAACCAAGACCTGCTGGCAGGTGAGCTCACCACAGGAACGTGAAGATTCTGTTGGCCGCACTCCTAGAGGAGGAAAATACTGATTTTAAGTGCTCAGAAGTTGTCATTGATAATAAAATAAATAAATAAACAAACTGCACAGTATGCCTTGCTCCTGCACCAAGCCCTGGAGTTCAGGATTCTCTGCCTGGACGAGGCCCATTTCACCACCTCAGTGGCCTCTCCTCAGATACACATCCAGGCTTAGGCTACCCCCCTCCCCCCATTACAGATGGGGCCTGACGCCCAGGGCGAGTCCAGGGCTGTGCACATGCACAGTGGGGCAGACAGCTTGAGGTGCCCATGGTACATCTGGACACATGCTCAGGACAGAGTGGCTGGGCGGCCTGGTCTTCCAGATTAGTCAGGCCTAGAGGGGTGGATAGGGATTGCCAGCACAGGTGTGGCCCCTAAGCCATGGAGGGTGCAAGTATACAGACATAGGTACAGTTAGGAGCAGGGAGAAAGGAGGAGAACTGGAGGGCCCAGGGGCCTAGATCCCATAGGGCAGAATTGGGGCCAGCAGCTACTGCACAGGGCCTGAGGCCCTAGAGGCCAGGATTTCCTGTGTTACTCAAGCAGGCACCAGCTGATATCTCTGGGGAGGCCACACACAGAAAAACTGATTCTTCTGGTTGCTAGGGGTCTGGGACACATTTCAAGAACTTCTCCATGACTCCTAGACCTCAGGTCTATAGTCTTCAGGCTCAGGCAGATGATGGCTGCAGCTAGCTGGAAATGGGGAGGCTGACACCAGCACTCCCCTGGTGTGCCTGTGTCATTAACTGTGCCAGCCACTGAGCCCAGAGGATGCCTGTGGGCACTGACCCCACCAACCACCACCAGCCCTGTGCAGCCTGCTCTGTCTCAACCCTCAAGTGGCCTGACAGCCCATGGCATCTACCCGAGGGGCAGATAATTGGCAACTCTGGCTTGGTGGCCAAATGAAGGACCCAGGGGCCTAGGTCCCATAGGGCAGAATTGGGCTCAGCTGCTACTGCGCAGGGCCTGAAGGGAGTGGGGAGGCCTACGCTGGCCCAGCAAACAGCTCAGCAAACAGCTCAGACAGAAGCAGCCCTCACCTCCACAGCCTGCATGGACTTAATGACCACTCCACACTCCTGCCCTCTGTCTTTCAGAGCTTCCTCAAATGGGTCCATGAGGATGATCATCTTGAGTCCTGGAATCGTCTTCCTCTCCACATGCTCCAGCAGGAGCTGGGCCTTCTGAGGTTTGTCCACTATCACGGTGCTGATGTCAGCTGCAGGGACCATCCAAGAGAGTCAGGCTGTGACTGTGGGCCAGCAGCACATGCTGGGCACCAGATTCAGGGGCTATGGGTGCCACAGCTGGTGTGTAAGTAAACAGGCAAGACAGGCCCTCTGTCTTATGTGCATGGAGGCTGGATGGAGCCAAGGGCAGAAGGCCACGGCACCTCCTAGAGTGGTTTCCAAGCAGCCCTTTGCTGCTGGCTCAGCCCCTATCATGCCGGGTCAGCTTGAGATATTTACCACCACCAGCATCTGCCCGAAGCTTCAGTGACCCACAGAGGCAGGCAGCCCATGTGGGGGCTGGTGCAGAGGCTCCTTCTTGGCAGCTAGGCCCTGTGGAAGGAGCCTGGTGGTGAAGTCTAAACGGGAGCAGCTGGACTCAGGAAGCCACTCAGGGGCCAAGGTGGAAGCCCTGGTGCTCTCTGAGAGTAGAAGCAAAACGCTTCTGATTAGTGTTAGACGACTGGCATAACCTGAGAGGCTGTGGCCAGGGGCTGGATGCCTGCGGCAGGGAGGGGCAGTGGTGGGCTCACCTGTGTTGATGATGTAGCGGATAGCCCCAGGGCCCAGGGTATCATAGAGCGGGACCACCACCATAGAATACGTGTAGCAGGCAAGCTCTGCGATGATCCACTGTGGAGACAGGTGGGTCAGGGGTGGGAGAACACAGAGCAGATAGGAGGGCTGTACTGCCCTGAAACCGTGGCAACCAGGGTCCTTGCTCTAGATCCTACGATGAGAGGGCTCTTTTCTGGGCCTCTGCATGTGGCAAGGAATCCAAGAGGCCAATGGGTTGTGCCTGCTCATGCACAGCCTTCTAGACCAGGGGTCCTCAAACTACGGCCCGCGGGCCACATGCAGCCCACCGAAAACATTTATCCGGCCCGCCGGGTGTTTTTGCCGCCGCTGTGTGCATAGGAATTTGTTCATAGTTTTTTTTTAAACTATAGTCCGGCCCTCCAACGGTCTGAGGGACAGTGAACTGGCCCCCTGTTTAAAAAGTTTGAGGACCCTTGTTCTAGACCAGGAGTGGGCAAACTTTTTGACTCGAGGGCCACAATGGGTTCTTAAACTGGACCGGAGGGCCGGAACAAAAGCATGGATGGAGTGTTTGTGTGAACTAATACATGTTAACACTGGTGCTGGTGAAGGAGCGGAGGGGAGAGCAAGAGAACCCTCCGCTCTTTCGGCTCCGCGGGCCGGATCCGGCCTGTGGGCCGTAGTTTGCCCACGGCTGTTCTAGACCATGCTTGCTCTAGGAAATTTTGGGACCCAAACAACCCCATGCTAATTTCCAGGGCTGGCATGGGCTTCTTCCCCAGGTTCTTCCTTTCCCCTGGCTCAGGGAGCAGCTGCGTGTTGGACTGGGTGGGGTGCGGATGGAGCTTGGCTGGGATGTCCATCCCTGATTAGGGACAAAGCCACGGGAGCAGCAGGTGGCCCTACAAACAGTGGGAGCAGGGCCCAACCCCCTACTCCATCGATACTTTTTAAACCAGTCGAGGTCGATACTCACCTCTGGTCTATTTTGTGCAAAAACACCAATAAACTGATCTGTACATGCTTTACAATTGTGCTGGAGAAGTCCGGACCCTAGAAATTCAGCCCTGTTGGCCACCTGCACACGGATGTGGGGAAGAGATGAGAAAGCAAGGAGTCTTCAGCAGGGGAAGGAGACCCCCAGGGAGGACTCCTACAGGTTGAGAGACCTCCCCAACTTCCCACGCAGGTGACTGGCAGCCATGTGAGCTGCTGCCAGGAGTCTAGCAGACAGGCCAGGCAAGGAAAATATGACCTTCTGAGACCCAGCAGGGTGCCTGCAAGCCCCTCAAGTGCCAGGCCTGCGAGGGCAGACAGAGTGGAGCCTGTCCTCTATCACTCACCTCCTGGTAGGACAGCCACTGATAAGGCTGCTTGGGCTTCCTGAAGCCAAGACACGGTCCATTCCCTGCAGAGAGAGAAGCAGGCCTTGTGCAAAGGAGGAGAGTAGGGTGGAGGTGCCAGCAAACACCCAAATGGACACCCCATAGTGTGGGGTGGTCCATGGGCCAAATGAACTCCTCCCCACAGCTGCCTATCTGACCAGCTGAACCCCCAGAAGGCCTAAAGTACACAAGCATGGCATCACCCTGGGGATCAGAGAGGTCCAGGAATGGGGGCTGGCACAGGGCTGGTTCCCACCATGACCTGTGTGATGCAGCCCCAGAGAACATGGAGACCTGGGGCCACGGGCAGAGGTGGCAGTTTGCCTCTCTGCAACCACCTCCCTTCGGCTCAACCCTGGGTTATCCAGACATTCAGAGGCTTGGGTTCAGAATCATGCCCAGCCAGTGGCCTGGCGGTCCAAGGCTCCCCAGGGGCTGCCAATGGAAGATACAGAGTATGGGCTAAGCGACCGCCTAAGGTCAGTTAGTCCTGGGGCTGGAACAAAGCTGAGGTCAACCCTTTGGCCACATAATGCAGCTACTTCTCTGATTGGATGGGCAGAGGGCCAAGAGTGGCTTCTCTTCTCTGAACCTGGCACCATTCATCTGCCATGCCCCTGGCACCATGCTGGCTCACCCCCACCTGCCGCAGCTCCTCCACACCCCAATGGTCCCTCTCACCTGAGATGCTAAGCCCACGACGGAACACCTGGTACATGGTCCTGGCATCATCGTAGTAGTGGGTGAGCAGCTGAGGGCCATCCCCAATCACGGATCGCCGGGCCCCACCACTGCCCTACAAGCCAAGCACAGGCAAGAGAAGCTGGCTGAGGCAGGCAGAGGCTTGAGGAGAGGGCACCAGCATACACCAGTCTGTACACAGCTTGGATATACACCCAGTTGTGGCTGGGACATGCTCTGTGCACTCATACACACTTGGACTGTATACACACAACCTATATACAAGTTCACGTACACATGGCTTGTACACACCTGACCTGTATGCACCCACACACAAACACAGGCTCGTGCACACAGGCCCAGTACTGATCTCTCTCTCTCTCTCTCTCTCTCTCTCTCTCTCACACACACACACACACACACACACACAGAATCCACACACCAGGTCAGCATATACAAATGTCCAGAATAAATACTCATCTCTCTCTCTCTCTCTCTCTCTCTCTCTCTCTCTCACACACACACACACACACACACACACACAGAATCCACACACCAGGTCAGCATATACAAATGTCCAGAATTTCACTGGCTGCTCATACCACCTATGTTCCATTCATAAATGGAGCAGAGAGTGTTGGCTAGAGTTAGACAATCCCTGACTTCATGATCAAACCTGCCAAGGTGTCCCCCTCAGCCCATCCATCATCTGCTGCTGCTATTCCCCTAGGTTAAGAATCATTTGAACGCCATCTGTCATTCATATAACAGTGAATTTTCTGAGGACTAGCTGAAGCTACTTTCCCAGGAACAGAGTGGCCTAGGAGGCTGTGGAGAGCACAGAGCAGTGAGGTCCTGGGAGAGAAGCTGGCCTCTTGTGCCTCCTCCCCTGCCACCCTGCCACCCCTCCTCAGACTCCCCAAACCCAGAACTCTTCAGTACCACAGCTCCATCTCTTCTCTGAGCACGATTTGGGCTCCATTGGGCTGACCCATGGCCCGCCATCTTTTGAAACATCAGGTCTCAGGAAAAATGTCTGTGAGAGCCATAAGACAGCCAAACTCAAAACCACAGGCAGTTCTCAACTGTTTTGTAATGGAAGGTTCTGCTTGGTCGGTGTCTGCTTCCTGAGCACCAGGCCCACCAACGAGGGAAGCTGGGGACAAATGCCATCAGACCTGGACAGCAATCAGGTGACAAAAAGGACAGAGCAAGAGAGCACGCCAGGGACAGAAGAGGTTCAGGTGTGTGTGTCAGGGAACGGCTGCTGAGCTGGGTTCTGAAGGAGGCATAAGAGGCAGAATGAGGAGCAGGAAATGGTAGACTTGCCAGACCAAGAGCAAGTGAAAATGCAAATGCAGTGGGCAGGAGACACAAGTGCATTTGGGAAACGGTGGGCAACTCGAGGAGCTCCAAGTGATAAATGGAGGCCAGAGAGACTGCAGATCAAGGCAAGGAGTCTGGCCTTTGGGCTGAGGGCAATGTGGACCAGGGGAGGACTCTAAGGTGGGGTGAGTGATACGATCCAAATTATGTTTCTCACTCTGTAGCACACAGTAAATGCTACCAGGCCCTATATGATCTGGGCCCGCCTTACCTCATTTCCTACTTTCTCCTCTGCCTACTGCACTGCACCCACGCTGGCTTTCTGTGCTCCTGGGTGAGAGGCAAGGGAGGGCTCAGTCTTCCAGGAAGGGTGGCCTTCCACACACTGTGCCCATGTGGGCCCCCCACACTGAGCCAGGGCCACTCCCCATCCAGACCCTATCCAGATCACTGTCACCTCCAGCCCAGACACCCACTTGCCTCCTCACACCTGCCTCTGCCACAGTTACCCTTCCATGGCACAAACTGTCCCTACTACTGAAGACCCAAAATAAGTCCATGCTGCCCCCCCACCCCGGGTCCCTGCCCAGTTCATGTGACTTTGGCCTTGTTGGCCTGTCCAGGTGAGTTGTCATTCTAAACTTACCCAAAACAACTCGTTTTAGTGCTTTCTCTGTATCATCTCAGCAAATCCTACCACAGCCTCAGGAAGCAATGCTCTTTTTATTACTCACTTGACTGTGGAGGAAACTGAGGCTCAGAGAGTTAACACACTGCCAAGACCATATGGCTAGTGAGAGGTACAGTCAGCCTTCAAACCCAAGGTCACCAAAGGCCATTCTTGTCATCACTCTGCTAGCCCATCCACAGCCTCTCTCCACTGCCCAGCCATCCCATAAGAATCACCACTTCCCACAGCCCACACCTGCATTATCACACACCTGTACCTTTGCACACATCATTCTTTCTGCTAGAAAGTGCCCAGAGGTCCCGGCCCTATCTCTGCCCTCTCCCACCAGGCAAAACTCTGCCATGTTTATGCTCACCAAGATGTACCATCAAGAGAAAAAAGCCAGTGGATGCAGCATGATATCATTAAAAAGGGAGTGGATACCTATACATTCTCTCACGGACAACTGTTAACATAGTTCTCAGGAGAGGAGAACTGGGAGGCTAGGGGAAGACGGGGGAAGCTTTTCAGTTTGTGTTTCTTTGTTCTTCTTGAACTGTGTGAATATCTTATCTATTCAAAATGTATAGAGTTAAAGTTCAGAAAAAGGCAAATTATTAAAGGCAAAATAAATCCCATAAACTTAATAGAAAAATAAATATCACTGGTCCTTCTGGACTGAGCTTAGAACACCCTTGTCCAGGGTGGGCCACTGTACCTTCTTCATCTTGTGTGACCCGGGAGGGCGGGGTGCTAGGGTGGGCTCAGCTCTGGGTCGTGGCAGCAGACCAGGGCTGGGCACCGGGAGAGTCTGGAAGGGAACTGGCCTGCCAGCCACCTGAGAACTTGCTTAGGTCTCCTACTGAGGCACCAATGAGCCACGGCCCCTATTCAAGAAGCCGAGGCAAAGCAGAAGCCGAGGTCAAGGCTCTGCCCAAGGCTGAAAGTCTGGGAGAGGCAGAGGAGCATCTAGGAGGAGACCCTGCCCAAGGCCAATGGGGCTTGCTGGCCGGCGACGAGGGGAAATCACGATTCTCTGAGCCATCTCAGGTCCAATAAGCCACAGTTTTGGCTTCTACCTTTGCGACGCCTGTCCTCTGCCCACTATTTTCCACAGCTGACTGCTGGAACCCTGCTCACCTCCACTTCCTCTGACTGCATCAGGAGGTTGCACGGTGGTTGCAAGGCCTTGGGCCGGTGAGTGAACCAGTAGGCAAGGATGGCGGCCAGGGCGCCCATACTCATGAGGGTGGTGGCTGAAAGACTGTGGAAGAACTGGCCCAAGTCGCCCAGCTCGGACAGCCGCAGCATCCTCAGAATCTCTTGTGTCTGCATCTTCTCCAGAAGCAAGAGAACGAATTCTGCAGGAAACAAGAGGCGGGTGAGGGAGAAGGTCTGGGTGTGTCCTCCCACCTGTCTTGGATCACAAGTGACACAATGATCTTGGCCAAATACACTGTGGGGCAGGCCCCGGGCTAGTGGCGTGTACAGTCTCCTGGTGCAGCACAGTATACCCAGAAGCTGGATGCCTGGAAGGCGACAGGCCGGAACACTTAGCAGTCACACCTGACAGTCAGTCATCCAGCCAGTTTTCCTGAGAACCATATGCTCACGCCCTGGGCCATGGCTGAGAGCTGCTTCCATATCTTCCAGGGGCTCTAACAGCTCTGGAGTCAATGCTTCCTGAGCCCCGGGGCCCAGGTGCTCTGCCTCTGCTGTGTGGTCACAGTGTTTTGCTTATCTTTGCTCCTGGGGTGTGGAGAGAGCAGACGGCTGTGAGTACGCCTGGTATAGTGCCCAGATTGAAGGGGTACAGAGTCCTTCCACTCCATCTCAAAGCTCCTAGCCCCAGGCCCTGACCTGAGGAAGACAGAGAAGACAAGGCCCAGAGCCCACACTAGCCCTGACACCTCCCTGCCAAGGGTCCTATGGGTGACACAAAACGGGGTCTCCCCGGGCCCACGCCCTGGCCCAAAGACCTACCAGGGCCAGAGGTGATGCTGGCACCCAGCATCATGAGAAGCTGGAGTGGGGCCCAGCCACTGCTCTGCTAGCCCCAGGCTGCTGACCACTGTGCACTGTGGCTCTGTACTACCTCAGAGCAAGCACCAGGAGGCACAGCTGTCCCCACCTGTGCTGTCCTCCCTGGGAGCCCATCAGCTAATGTCCAGAGGAAAAAGGAGGTGACAGAGAGGTGCAGTTGCATGACATCTACAGGTCTGCCAGTCCTATGAGGCCTAGAAGGGGTTGGGCTGGGGGGCGGGGAGGGAGCGGTGAAGGGGGAGAGGGGAGAGAGGAGGTGGCTCCAGGCTGCCATGCACTATCCACAGGCACCCTCTGCATTGTCCCTTGACCTTTGGAAGCATGGCTGTGGTTTCCCTTCTTGGAAAACAATAAGAAACCCAGCAGCCACTCTGCAGCCAGGGGATACGAGCCAAACAGCAATTGCTTGACTCACGAGGGAGCAGAGATCTGCTGAACACCAATAAATGGTATTTGTGCTAAATGGTAACATCACCACACCAGAGATGAAGTCAGTGATGTGCAAAGTCATTGCTGAGAAAGTGAGTAAAGTTCCTCGGTTCAAATCCCTCCTCCTTCACTTAGAACAGTGGTTCTCAACCTTCCTAATGCCGCGACCCTTTAATACACTTCCTCATGTTGTGGTGACCCCCAACCATAAAATTATTTTCGTTGCTACTTCATAACTGTAATTTTGCTACTGTTATGAATCGTAATGTAAATATCTAATATGCAGGATGTATTTTCATTGTTACAAATTGAACATAATTAAAACATAGTGATTAATCACAAAAACAATATGTAATTATATATGTGTTTTCTGATGGTCTTAGGCGACCCCTGTGAAAAGGTTGTTCGACCCCCAAAGGGGTTGTGACCCACAGGTTGAGAACCGCTGACTTAGAAGCTACGCAAGGTTGAGCATATTCTACCTCTCTGGACCTTCACTTGCCCTTCTTTAAAATAGGGTAGGATCACTCAGGCATGTCAAGTTCCTTATACTGTATCTGGCATAGTTAGAGGCATGCTGGGACTAAAGAGATGGCTAAGGGGTTGCCTGTCAGACCAAGGTGGCTGCTCAGCCAGGCTGGTCCAAGCACTGGGCAGAGGTGGCTGGGCCCAGGCACTGTGGCCCCACAGGAGTTTATGCTCTACTGATGGTACAGTGGCTGCCTGAATCCGGGGTGCCCAGAGGCTCTGGGTGCTCCTAGAGAGCAGAGAAAGTGAGCCTTTAGCCAGCCAGAGCGTCTCTCTGAATTCCTGAGCCAGAAATCCAGTTTTACCAGCAGCCTCCTTGAGCTAGATCAGTTCTGAGGAATGAACCACTCCTGGCATATGATCAAATCAAGGTTCTTCATCTGCAAAGCAGAGGCTCAGCTATGGACCACAGTGAATTCATCAAGGCAAACTGCTCTGCAGAGGGTCCTGGCCAGGTGGCCACCTTGCTTCCTTGGGACATTTACTTCCTTAAGATGCAGATGAAGAGACCAAGTCACAGACAGGCCCATCAGATATCCCACAAGCACTCGGGTTGGACCCTGAGCTGACTGACGTTTTATCTAATGGGCGAAACTAACTCAAAAGGCTGAGAAGACAAGCCCCAAGAAGTCCCTGCCAAGCCCTTAAAAGCTCAGCTATATGGTTCCAAAAGTTTTAAAGAAAATCCTGGAACTTCTCTATCACCAGTCCCTGGTCCTTGGCAGTTGCTCACAGGCTCTAAGCCAGTGATGGCGAACCTATGACACGCGAACTCTTTTTTTTGGTTGATTTTTCTTTGTTAAATGGCATTTACAAAAATATGTCTTTGTTTTAAAATATGTCTTTATATTAATATGGTTGCAATACTCAAAATGATATCAATATGAAACTTGGCATCAGAGT